>NC_092753.1:53243533-53549445 GCF_047496795.1 Chiloscyllium punctatum
TTACTGCCATTTTTTCGTCCATAGGATTCAACTTTGTCGCAACTTTAAATACCATTTGGGAAATCCATGTACCCTGTTCAACTTCATTATCTTCAGCAACCCTCATTACTTCACCAAAAAACTGAAATCAAATCAGATGCAATCTTCCTTTAACAAATCTCATTGTCATTATTTCATTAGTCTACATGGGTCCGATGACTTTTTTTTTCCTGGATTCTGCAAGTTTTCCTCATGCTGAGGTCAAACTAACATTGTGCTTAGCCTTGCATCATTCTTTTGAACAGGTTGTGTATTTGGCATTTTTCCAGTCTGAGTGTTACTTATACATCTAACAAGGGTTAGAAGATAATGGCGATCAGTTTCGCAGTTTGTTATTTATTTCCCTCCATGTGTTCAGTCCATCTTATTTGATCCTGTCATCTTGATTTATCAACTTGTCGTGCAGCCATTTTTTTCAGATTTTTTTTTCAATTTTTAACCCATTCAAATCCTAGGTTGTCCCCTTTTTCACCGCAGCTTTGGCAGCATCTTTCTTGATAGGTATATCAAGTAGTCATTTGGTACTTTAGCCATGCTCTCTCCATGTCCCAAGCCTCCATTTTAATCTGTTATTCTTAATCCTTTGTTTCCCTTTTTTATTATTAACAAAAGTCTTCATTTCCTCTTTGACCACAGGTGAGGTCACAGAGGACTGGAGAAGAGCTAATGCTGTCTCACTTTAAAAAGGGTAACCGGGATAATTCCAGAAAATTACAGGCTTGTGAGCCCCTTGGTGGTGGTAGGAAATTATTGGAAAAGATTCTCAATATCTATAAGCATTTAGAAATGAATGGACCAATTAGTGATAAACAGCATGGTTTTGTGCGGGGAGCTCACACCTCACTAACTTAATTGAGCTTTTTTGAGGAGGTGACAAAGATGATTGAGGGAAACGCGGTTGATCTTGTCGACATGGACTTCAATAAAGTCTTTAACAAGGTCCCTTATCACAGACTAGTGCAAAAGGTGAAGTCTCATGGTATCAGGGATAAGCTGGCAAGATGAATACAGAACTGCCTTAGTCATTGGCAACAGAGGGTAGCGGTGAAAGGATGCTTTTCGGAATGGAGGACTGTGATTAATGGTGTTTCACAGGGATCAGTGCTGGGACCTCTGTTCGTGACCTACAAAAATGACTTGAATGCACGCATAGCTGGTCTAATTAAGTTTGCGGGTGACACAAAGATTGGTGGGGTTGCAGATGGTGCGGAGGATTGTCAGAGCATACAGCAGGATATTGATCTGTTGCAGGCATAGGCAGAAAAATGGCAGATGGAGGTTAACCCGGACAAATGTGAGGTGATACATTTTGGGAGGTCAAGCGCAGGTGGAAATTATACAGCGAAAGGAAGAACCTTTAGGAATATTGATATGCTGAGACATCTGGGTGTGCAGGTCCACAGATCACTGAAGGTGGCAATGCAGGTAGATAAGGTGGTAAAACAGGCCTATGGCATGCTTGCCCTCCTTGGAAGGGGCATTGAGTATAAGGATAGACAAAGCTGCAGCTTTATAGAGTTATGCTACTCTTGGAATATTGTGTACAATACTGGTGACCACACGGCCAGAAGGATGTGAATGCTTTGGAGAGGGTACAGAAAAAGTTTACCCAGATGTTTGAGGCAAGTTTTTTTGCACAAAGGATGATGACTGCCTGCAAAACACTGCCAGAGGAGATGGTGGAAGCAGACACAATAGCAGCATTTAGGAAGCACCTGGATGAATAGGAAGGGAATAATGGGATATGGATCCTGTAAGTGAAGACAGTTTTAATATGGAAGGACAAAATGTATTGATGTAGGTTAGGGATGAAAGGCCTGTTTCTGAGCTGTGTTCTTCGTTTTATCCAGGTGCCTACAAAAGACTTCTCAATCTCTTCCTGCATTTTGACCTTGGTGCTGCACTTATTTCTTTTTTCACTTGCCCTCTGAAAATTTTATGATCACTGGTTCTCATTTGTGGTGTCAACCTGATGTCTCATATTTAACTTACTCTTGTTCTATAGATGGCAGAATGCTCAATAGATTATATCATTAGCTTGTATTAATGTGTTTTCTTTATTATTTCAAGATATTAGGATGTCCCTATTCCATATTTTGTTCAGGCTCTCTCTTTATTTTTAAACAGATAAATCATGCTACTCATAGTCAGGCTGTAGTTCTACAGAATGCTCTGCATAACATTCCGAATCCTACTTCAGAATGTATGTTGCGAAATGTTGCCATTCGTCTGGCACAGCAGATTTCAGATGAGGTTAGTATGTTTGTCTTCAGGGTTCGTTGATTATAAATGTTGAATTTGTGTGACAAGAATCTTGCTTATTATCACTTTGTTTCCTATTGATTTAAAGAAATTATCAAATGAACATGATATTTAATTGTATATAAATTTTCTGTGAATACGGTGCAGATATTGATTCATTTTCCAAATGAGGTGAGGAATTATTTTCCACCCGCGTAATGCTGATCACAAAACTGTCAATGTCCCCAAACACCACTCTTAGCCAGTACGAGGTCAGATTCCAAGTGAGTCTTTTGCATATCTCAGCGTATAGAAAATGCGATCCATTCAGTAAATTGATATTTATTTCTGTTAACACTGCAACATAATGCTACTTTTCCTCATGAATAATTAGACTGAGAAATACCAGTATGAACACCAGTATAAACAAGTTTTAACTTAATTAATAAATTATGATTCTGAATTCTCCATTTGAGCTGTCATCCATGGATCAAAACTGGTTCTTACAAAGCTTTCCTCTGTTTTATCAGAGTGCCAGATTTCTTCAATGGTTTTATTAATTCCTCAAGCCTTTGGACCCTAGTAAATAAATAGATTTGGTTTCCGAATAAATCTAACCCATCATTCATTTAATGTTAAATGATAAACGCTAATCAGCATCATCCTTTACAATGAAAAGAAAGTGATATACTTTTGCTTTGTTGATGAAAAGAAATAACAAGGGCATGTGTGCAATATTTATCCCAAGCGTATCTAGTTTTGTTTGTATTTCCCGTAATTGTCTTTGAGCTCATCTTGTTGGTGAGGACCACCTCTCCACCCTTGTGGTGATACTGTAGCTTTAAGTGGTGTGTTATGTCCTTTTTTTTAAATGAAGGAAAGTTGAGGGAGAGGTACCGAGTAGTCTGTTCCAAAGCAAGAAAGTAGACGACTCGTGAGGCCTTGGAGATTTTCAAAAGTTGAAACCATAGAAGCAGCATGAATGGGTAGGGCCAAGCTCCCACAGAACCAGGAATGGAATTTAACTTTCAGTAGCTGTTGAGGTTTGGAAGTTGCTGTACATCTCTCCCTGCTACAGCAAAACACTTGAGTTCTTTTTGCCAGAATTTTGTGTTCTTTCCCTCCTGGATTAGAGAATTGCATGTGCGCTAATCAATTTCACTGAATTTGCCTTTTCCCCAAGAGTGTGTTTGTGATTTTACTATTTTGGAATAGTTGCTGTTATTAAAATTGTTTGTTTTTTTGTTTGCTTCAAGCCTGGTAGTTTGACCAATCAAATTGTGTCCCTTACACTTGCCTTTAAAAATTCAAAAGAGTTGAAGTCTAGGCTACCTCCTGAATATATTTTTGAAGAGGTTTGGTCTGGTCTATAATACCCTATTTCTAACAAATTGTTAACAATCCAACCTACGTTCCTGTTTAAAGAGAAAATTTCTATTTTGTGTTAGCTGAGAAGAAAAATGTTCTCTTCTCAAACTATTTGCCCTTATCGAAATCTGCCATTGTCATGCTCTCCTCAAAAAAAACTTGGCCTTGAGCCCACCCTTCTTGCAAACTGGTACTCTCATCTTCATCTTCCCCATTTTTCTCAAAGGTTTTGGATACTAAATTTGAGGGTATCCTTGAAAAGTAAAATCTAATATTAAATACGTTCTGCATCTCCAACCCAGTGCTGAACTTGTCGGTGATTAAAAGTTGGTGGGTCCTTATGAACTGAACATCAAAGCAAGAATGAAATTCTTTGTGGTAAACCTAGTTCAGACGGAGAGAAAAATTACTTTTGTACAGTTATGCAGCAAAAAGTTCCAAAAAGTAGTGATCAAGCCAATGAGAGCGCAAAAGTCTCCGTGTGTCAATAGCAGATACAGCCAAGAAGTTTTTTAAAGTAACTAAAACTTTTATTTGTAAAGATATTGTGTAAATGTTTTGAATTTGGTTGTGTATCATTTGAAATCCTGATGTTGTGAATGGTGTAGTGGATGAAAACATCTTGCTCCCAGCTTTTCTAAATTGAATGCTGTGCTATATAAGTGTAACGGTCATTTGTAAAACGTTAGGCAAGTCTTGACCCAATTTCGGTTGGAAAAGATTCTTAACACGTGTGTTTCCTGAACTGTGGTCTTGGGGGGGAAAAGTGTCCCAACAGGTTCTTGAAGATCTCACAAAAATAAATACCAGAAGGCA
Organism: Chiloscyllium punctatum; assembly: GCF_047496795.1. Classification (NCBI taxonomy): domain Eukaryota; kingdom Metazoa; phylum Chordata; class Chondrichthyes; order Orectolobiformes; family Hemiscylliidae; genus Chiloscyllium; species Chiloscyllium punctatum. Next base: position 53,247,998 of record NC_092753.1, read on the forward strand.
CATTTGCTTTAATGTGATGCAAATTTATTAGTTTAATTTACATATATGCAAGCTCAAATAATATGTCAGCTTAAGCTATTTTTGATATATTTCATAAATGAGTCTCACTGCCTTCTGCCGATCGGGGACTCCTGTGTTACAGCTGGCACTTGGATATCTCTGTTTCCACGTCAGCAATTTGCGAATCTCTGTCTAATAGTGAAAGTCCGTGTTCCCAGTCTGTCAAACCCCAGTTCAGTAGTGAAAGGTTTCCTGTCTTACTATCATTCAGAACCTGATATTATGTACTGTATTGTCATCTGAGTACTTTCCAAGTCTGTGACAGGTGGTCACAAACAAATCCAGATGTCTCTACAAAACAGCCTGTTCCTAACTCCAAGGCAAGTCATCGGCAGCCAAAGCAGGCTTTTTTCCAAGTCTGTTTTTCATGTACTTTCCTTATAACTATGTCCAATTAACCCTTAACCTGATCAGTACTGATTAATTGTTTTGGAGATAACATTTTTGAGCCTAATCTTACACCAACTAAAGCATTAAATTGGAATCTTTATTCAATGTTCTTTTTATAGACTTGTTGCTAAATTAAGCAGGAGACGTGTACTCTTGCATGGTGCTGAGTATCTTAAATAATAAAACTTCGCATTTCCCATAGATATTTACCATGAATATTATGGGGATTAAGCAGACTTGGAATTGTGCATTCTTGGATAATTTCTACAAGCGTCCTTTGTTTGTAATAGTTAAGTGCTATATCAAAAAATCTAACCATTTCAGTGTTGCATTTTGTAATCCAAACATTGTTCAGAATTTAGTTAATCACACTATTTTCTTTCCAAGGCTTCAAAATACATCCCAGACATATGTGTTATTAGAGCAGTACAAAAGATTATCTGGGCCTCTGGCTGTGGTTCAATACAGCTTGTGTTCAGTTCAAGCGAAGAGATTAGCAAGATATATGAGAAAGTAAGTTCATTATTTTCAATTTAATTTTAAACACAATCTCAAATATCTCAATCCTAAGTCAAAGGTGATTGATTTATGGGTGAAGTTCTTGAAAGCTTCTCTAGGTTCAGTATTGTAACTTGATTGTATTTGAGGCATAAACAGCTTTTCTCCTGAGATTTGTGATGTAATTGCAGGAACTCCGAAGAAATCACCCTTGTGGTGTTTGACAGAAAGTGTGCGTTTGACTTTAATATTAATCTCGGTAAAATTGCATCTGCTTAAACATGTCAATTTATTGAATGTTTGTGTGCATTGGTAAAGTTGGACTTGGATACCAAGACTGTTATGTCACATTGTGCATTTGGTTGGTCAACTCACTGGTCTATTTGAGCTAATGGTAAATATGTATGATTTTGATTCAATGTGCTGGTTTTATAAATAATACAGAACAAAATTATGCATAGATTTCAAATTAAGAAAAGTCACTAGTTTTCAATTTGGCCAACTGTATAAGTGTAGAAAAACATACAAGATTGTTCAAACTAAGCAGGAAGAATCTGCAGGAGACATGATGGTCACAACAGCCAGAAATTCCAAATACAGGTGCACAAATCTTTATCCGAAATGCTCGGGACCAGCTGGTTTTCGGAACTCAGAATTTTTCAAATTTCAGACAAGTGACAGTTTGGGGAAATTTTTTAAAATCCTACCAGAGGAGCAGACTCACTCAGTAAAGAGAGAATTGAGGCCTGCCAGTGCTGGGCCACGCCTCCATATGTCATATTTGAGTGATACACTGAGTGGATGTTGACTTGGGTTAACTGTTTGCATGCCAAACAAATGAGAAAAAAACTTTGGAATTTGGAGCTTTTCGGATTTCGGATAAAGGATTGTCTACCTGAAGTAATCATTGCCTGGAAGAGTTCTTAATGCTCCACTTTGTTCAACTTGTGACATTTTCACCATGACTTGAGTTTGAGTGCTAGCTTGGCACTAAAATTTCACATAATCTCTGCTGAAATTTCAATTCTGTTCTGTGCTGCATTGTTGGACATGCTGTGCCTCAATGAAATATTAAGCTGAGGTTTGAGCATCTGCTTGGACCCTTTTTAAGGGTGATATACGGAATAGCTTTTCTGGAAGGTGCAATTTACTTGCCCAAATGTCGAAAGATCTATCTTCGGAAATTGTTATTGGCATGAGTTTTGCAGCTTGCCTGACAATGATTCCATTAAGCTATGCTTTGTGGGGATCTCTAACTGCAGCAGACATGATCATATTGCATGAATTGTTGGTGGGTGTTATCTTTCAAAGGGACATATCAGCAAACAGAGAGGAAAGGCTGATGGATGGAGGAATCTCAACATGAGAAAATAAGTTCAAGAAATTACTGGAATGGTATCCATTGTGGATGGGGGTACACTCATCAATGAGTAAATAAAACTAGAGTCCAAGTATTTGCAGCAAGGTCTCAGCTGAGTACAAGGGCATAGGCCACATGCTGGATAATGAATTTAGAGTGGATGGGCATTTTGATCCGCATGGACCAGCTGTCTCCGTGCTGTAGGATATTTTCCTCATCATCCAGGCCTTGACATCTTCCCATCATTGTTACTATTCTTCATATCTTTCTTCTGTTCCCACGTCTTACTGTATCATAGGTCATTCAGCCTATTTGAGTCTGTTCTGCCATTCAATGAAATCCCAGTTGATAATCCATTTTCCTGCCTTTTCTCTAAACCCTTAATTTCCTTAATGATTAAAAATCTGTCTATCTTTGCCTTGCATGTACTTGTTGCTCCCATCCTCAACAGCCCTCTGCAGTGAGGAATGCCTTAGATTTACCACCCTGAGAGGAGGGGAAAAAAACTCCTGTCTTCAGTGAGTGACTCCTCACTGAGAATGTACCCTCTGTTCTAGATTCTCCCACAAGGAGAAGCAACCTTTCCTAACCTGCGCTGTCAAGCCACCTCAGGGTCATATATGCTACAGTAAGATCGCCCCTCTGTTATTTAGGCCTGCTCTCATTGCAGTTTAAAAATACGGAACCTCTCCTCATAAAATCCCTCCATACCTTGGATCAACCTCATTAATCTTCTCTCAACTGCTTTCAATGTCATCATACTTTTTGATAAGGAGACCAAAACTGCTCTCAGTATTGAGGTCAGGCCAGTGCCTTGTAGAGTTTTAGCAAGTTCTCCCTGAGTTTTATGCTTTATTCTTTTGGAAATAAAGACCAGCATTCCATTTAGGTTCTCTACTACCCTTGAACTTGGATACTAATCCTGTATGGCTTATATATGAGGACTTCCAAATCTCTCTCTGCTGCAGCTTTCTGTACTCTTTCTTTTTTCCCCCCATGTAAATAATAATCCAAACTCTTTCTTCCTGTCAAAATGCATAACCTTATTGTCCCATATTATATTTCATCTGCCAGGTTTTTGTTCACTTGCTTCACCTGTCTATATCCCTCTATAGACTGCTTGTGTTATCTTTGCTACTTGACTTCTCCCTCGACTTTTGTCAGCTGCAAACTTGCGTCATAACATCTCTCCTCCATGTCATCAATATATGTAAATAATTCAGAATTCTGTTCTGATCCCTGTGGCACACCACTGTTTATAGGTTGCTAATTTGGAATTGATCCCTTTATCCAAAAACACACAGCTGTTACAATTTTTGTAACAAAACTTCAGAGCAAGGGTAACTGAATGCAAAATGTTAACTCTGCTTTCTCTCCATTGATGCTGCTAGACCTGCTAAGTATCCCCCAGCTACTTGTTTTTGTTTTTTATTTCCATCATCTGCAGTTTTTTAAAAATTGTCTTCTGTTAGTTAGTCAGTCCTCTAACCATGTTAATATATTGCTCCAACACCTTGGTTCATCTTAAGTATTGTGTGAAGTACTTATGAAATGCTTTTTTGAATATTCAAATATATTACATCTACTGATTTTCCCCTCTATCTACTCACATTGATACCTTCTAATAGTAAATTTGTCATGTATGATTTCCCATTCATGGGCCATGCTGACTCTGCTTGATTATATTATGGATTTCTAAATCCATACATCCTTTATTATAGACTCTAGCGTTTTGCTAACAGTAGTTGAGTTAAATGGCCTATAGTTACCTGTTTGTTTATCTTTTTTTACATAAAGAAGTTAGATTGGCATCTTTTCCAGCATCTACGGGCATTTGGAAGTTCACTACTAGTGCATCCACTATGTCTGTAGCTACTGTCTTTAAAATCTTAGGATCCTGAAATCCATCACGCCCATGGCCTTAGGCTGCATAAGTTTCCCTAATATTTTTTCTCGAGTGTTTATTTTCTTCATTTCTCGTCTCTCCATCCCCATCTACTCCACATCTTATTTAGAATGACTGGAGTACTGTTAGTATCCCTTACATGAAGAACAGATAAAAAGTATTATTCAACTTCTGTGCCATTTCCAGGCTCCCCATTACTATTTCCCCAGCCTCATTCTCAAGCAGCTGCAAGGCCCAGGCATCTTAACTGCTGGGCATCCACATGAGTAATCACTATACCCCATCATAAAGCTAATTGGAGGTTCTAAATGTTTAGCAGAACTTCGCATTTGTACTCTTATCTATTCAGGGAGGCAATCGCAGGCTTCCATACAACCCTGTCACCTTCAGAAATTTATTTCGGTACATCTGCAGATCTCTGTTCCTGTGCTGCTTTTAAAACTACCATTTTGTGATATTGGATCTCTCGAACATTGCACTAAATGAGAATTCCAGGCCCCCTCCAAGCAAAAGATGGTGGAAAGGAGATCTGATTCACATTGTGCATATACCTAGCCACAATCTCAAATGAGGTGCACATACTCGATGCTGGTGCACACCAGTCCTCAGGGTGAGCTCCTGTGTATGTGCACGTAATTTAGACTTCTTGCAAATCATTATTCCAACCATTTATACCATATATACATGACAAATTTATCTGAGAGCAATATTTTGGCATCTTGAACTCTTAAGAACTGCCCAAAAGCATCCCAGTTTGCCACTACTTGGGCTTTTCAACACAGTAGGCTGACATATCGAGAGTGATTAACTTTTTATGTTAAAACATCTTTGCTTTTGTCTTTGTGGTGCAGTTGGCTGAGTCTGGAGTATGTTGGCTAAAATGATTAAATCATGTATTTAAATTTGTTTTAACTAAATGTACTTAAGATTGTTGATTTTTAATACCTAATAGCAAGAAAAATATTCTGCAGAATTATGCACTTAATGTATTCCATTGCAATCGAAAGGAAGTAAGACTCAATAAGATGTTTTATTACTGCTCAATATTTCTTCATTTCTGCTGTCTCCACCTCTGCAGATTTAAAATAAGCGGTATGGAGGGAAACCTTTTTTGTCTAAGTGCTGTTAGTACATGGAATTCTCTATGGAATGGAGTAATTGCATGTTTTTAGCTTCAAATAGATTCTTAATCCCTTGTGGAGTCAAAGGGTGTTGGGGTGCACAACAAAGTCAAATAAATATCACCGGTTATTCATTATTTTTAAATAATGGTTCAAAGTAGGTTTAATGGGCTAAATTGCCTCCTTCAAAGTTCATCGAATAAGGGGAAACCATTTACTTTGTCTTTGAATTTTGGTTTTGAATATGAAAGTTGGAAACTGTCAAAATCTGCTTTATGAATTGTGGGCTCCAGCCTTAAATTGCATTTTTCTGTCATTTTAACTGAAGACTAATGCAGGAAATGAACCAGATTCTGAAGATGAGCATGTTTGCTGTGAAGCACTGGAAGTGATGACATTGTGCTTTGCACTGGTTCCAACGGCGCTTGATACACTTAGTAAAGAAAAGGCATGGCAGACCTACATAATAGATTTGCTACTGCATTGTCACAGCAAGTAAGTAATGTTTTTGATTGCACACTGGTCCATTCATAAGTTGCTTTGTTATAAATCACTTCAAGCAGCATAAAAGCTTACTGGATGTTTTACCTCATGGTCTATAGTGAAGTGAATCTGTTCTATTCAAATAGGGGAATTCATAATAGAGTCACTTAACAATGTTTCTGTATCATACTTGATATCTGTTCTTTTAACGGCATCAGTGCTAGAAATTGGAAGCTGCTTGTATCCTTAAATTGCCACACAGAAATGCAAGAGGACAGTGTAGAAACTTTTTAACTATGAAACATCTATCTTTGATTTTAAATGTTTTGTTTATTATTCAGTTTCTCACTGAATGTAGTATCTTGGATCTATAAGCTGACCATTATGATTTATGAAGGATTGTGTGCCATTCTAAAATCTGATAAGTTGAGGTCACTAAATTTGAAGATCATGCCAGATATATATGTTGTTTAATGTGTTGCCCCAATAATGGTGTGGCAGAAGTAGGCTTCAATTCAAGGGACACTAGTATCAGAACTCAGCGAAGAGGAAGCTGTACCCTCAGTATGACCTACACCTGAACCATACTGAAAATAGTATGCTAGTAGGTCACCTAACTCTGGCTGTGGCAAACACATCAAATTTAATAATGAAGGAAGGTTCATATGAAGGAAAATTTCGAAATTGATCGACAAAGGACAAGAAAGTAGTGCAAGCTATTGTAAGGCTGAAAGCTAAGATTATTTGAAACATGATGCAGGAATTAATAACAAATGGGTGTATATTATGGCCATTATAGATCCATGTATGCAAAGTGTTCATGACTTGGACTTGAATATGCACAGGTAGTAAGGTTCTGGAAAATCTGCAAGGAAAAGGGATTGGGGAGGCTTTGTTGATCAAGGATGTGTTCAGTCCGATTGTGAGAAATTATCTTGGTTCAAAATGTAGAATCCACGTGATTATGAAAAATAACGAGTCACCAGTGAAAGTGGTCATTAGACCTCTCAATAGTTACTATACAGTGGGACAGATTATAAACATAGAAATAACTCCCGGATTATTTGCAAGACAGATTTGAGATTTGTAATAGTCATCGACATGTGCAGCATGGAAACGGACCCTTCGGTCCAACTTGTCCACGCTGACCAGATATCCCAACCCAATCTAGATCCACCTGCCAGCACCTGGCCCATATCCCTCCCAACCCTTGCTATTCATATACTCATACTCATCCAGATGCCATTTAAATGTTGCAATTGTACTAGCCTCCACCACTTCCTCTGGCAGCTCATTCCATACACGTACCACCCTCTGCGTGAAATTGTTGTCCCTTTGGTCTTTTATATTTTTCCCCTCTCACCCAAAATATATGCCGTCTAGTTCCGGAATCGCCCACCTCAAGGAAAAGACTTTGTCTATTTATCTTATCTTTGCCCCTCATGATTGTATAAACCTCCTATAAGGTCACCCCTCAGCCACCGATGCTCCAGGGAAAACAGCCCCAACCTCTTCATCCTCTCCCTATAACTACCAAATGCTGCCTTCACTATCCTATCTACTTGTGACTCCACTTTCAAGGAGCTATGAACCTGCACTCCACCGTCTTTGTTCAGCAACACTCCCTAGGACCTTACCATTAAGTGTATAAGTCCTGCTAAGATTTGCTTTCCTAAAATGCAGCACCTCACATTTACCTAAATTAACTCCATCTGCCACTCCTCAGCCTATTGTCCCACCTGACTAAAGATCCCATTGCAAACTGAGGTAACCTTCGTTAATCTGCGGTAATCTTCAAGTAAATCAAATAAAAACTGCAGAAGTGGTATGTCGGCTGAGATCAGAAAATGCCTTTGGGATTGTTGCTTCAAATATGGTTATATAACAGGCTATTTTAGAACTAATGTGTGATGAAGCAGGACTAATTCATCACCTCAGTAAGGGTTTATCATTTATTGCTGATTCTCAGTTGCCCTGATGCTGATGCTGCTGAGCTGCTGCCTTGAACTGCTGCAGTCTGTGGTATAGATATCCCACAGTGCTGTTAAAGGGGAGTTCTCAAATGTTCCTTCATTGTTACTATCGTCCCAAGTCATATGATATGTGACTTGGAGCATGCAGATGATTGTGTTCCCATGCATCAGTGTCCTTATCCTTGGAGGTGACAGAGGTGATGGGTTTGGTAGGTACTGTCAGAGGAGATTTTGAGTTGAAGTGCATCTTAAAGATGGTATATGCTGCTTAGGAGGTGAAGGGAGTTAATGTTCACAGTGGTTGATTTGTTAGGTTCTTTTTCTTGAGATTCTTACACACTTGATGCAAATGCAACATGCCAACTTCTGTGAACAACCAAAATTTTATTAAGTACAATATAGAACAAGCTTTCTGGAGAAACCCTTTAACAGACTTTGCGGGGCTTGCGGAGCAGTGTCAAAGATCTCTCTCTCTCTGAACAAAGGAAAGCAGTCCTTCCTTTATACAAAATCTTTACATCACAATCAGTAATGCCCCCAAGACAACCTCCAGTCATCCCCCATAGTCACATGCCACTCGAGCGACAATGTAGTGATTACTACATTTCCAGAAACAAAACAATGGAAATCATCCCTTAATGGTCAAATCTGTAGTGAATTGTCTTTTAACACTACAGGGAGTAGTCAAAATTCCAACTGCAATGCTCTTACTGATTTTGAATAGTTTGATGTAATTCTTTTATTTTGAATAACTCGGAAATGGCCATGCAAATAACTCTGGCAAGGGATGGAAATGTAAATTCCTTACAATTTACCTGTCAGAGTATAATCCACTCCCTGTGAAAAAGAACAGGAAATGACATCACCATCCCAAGAAACCCTAAACACACAAATAAAGTGGTCCATGCCACTGCTGCTTTATCTGAAGGCTCATTGATGATGTTACCCTAGTGATAAAACATCTGAAAATGATCCTTCAGCTCAGCGAGCAAACCTACGTCCAGAACCTCAACCTGAGCTACAAATCTTCTCAAAAATCTACCTGTCAGATAGAGGCATCCCATCCTGGCCTCGGGGCATCTAATTTCCTGCAAGTCAGCAGAGCTAATTAACCCTTGAATATCTCAGATTAGGTACCAATCAAGTGGCTGTTTTGACTTGAATGGAGTCAGACTCATCATGTTGGAGCTACACCAATTCAGACAGGTGTAGAGCATTTGATATCACACCTGACTTTGTGCCTTATGGATGGTGGACAGATATTGGGGAGACAGGAGTGGGGGTTATTTCACACTGAATCCCTGTCCTCTGAACTGCTGTTGCAGCCACAGCTGATATTACTGGATAATTCAGATCCCAGAATGAAACCTGATTTTTTGCATAGTGTTTATTTTGGCTTGTTTTAAATGAGGTAGTCTTTCATTGAAATGCAAGCATGCAATACTAGAAATTTGATTTTATCAGTGAAACAAATTTATTATGCTGCATCAACTATAAATAGAACAAACAAAACTATTTACAGAACAACCTCAATTATCCAAACGTCAGTTATCAGAGTTTTAGATTATCCAAACAAGATTGCAAGGTCCCGTAAAAACACTATCCATTCTCCGAACAATCCGTTATCCGAACAAAATACACCCTGCCAGTCTCATTCAGATAATCAAAGTTGTTCTGTACATCACATTTAAAACTTTCAAAGCATCTGGTAAAATGCCTACCCACCAGTCCCAAGTGCACTCCTTTACAGTACTCATAACAGGGTGTTCCCTTTTATCACCTCTTCTGAGCTTAACCTTTCTGTGGCTTAAATTATATCTTGAGAATCTGAGCTGCTTCTTTGATGTCTTTCAAACTACCGTTCTTCCTTCAGGAGGACCTGTATCATCAAGCTTCAGCCAAGACCTCTGCAAACCTTGAAACCAAAACATTTTCCCAACCTTATGGGTCACGTTTCCCTTTGGTTCCCCAAAACATCCAGAACCTTGTACTTGATGCCTCATGCACAGCTGTTTTGTGGTTTGCTAATGAAACTCCCTAATGTAAACTCTGCAGGAAGAGTCTCTTGCTATGTTTGCAAAGAAATGACATTGACTACAGAAGTATCTGAAAGCTATTCATTAAATGCACAGACCAAATTCTCACCCCCCCACTAATGCACTAAATCTAAATAAATACTCCATATAAAGCAGACACCTTGCATCACAGCTTGTCAGTTGTAGACTTCCTGAATGTTAATAGTGGGGAATTTGCACTGTATTGACTTCCAATGTTAGGGGCAATAGTTGTAATCTTCCTTTTTGGCATTGGTTATTGCCTGACACTTGTGTATTGTTACTTGCCACTTTTCAACCTAGATGTTGTCCAGGTCTTGCTGCATATTGGTACACACTTCATTCGTGTCTGAAGAATCGTAAATGATGCTCGACATAATATAATCATCGGTAAACCTCACTTCTTCTGTTTTTAAGATAGAGGGAGCTCATTGCTACAGCAATTGAAGATGCTAGATCTAGGGTAATACTCTGAACAATTCCTGCGTGATGTTTTAGGACTAAGATTGACCTCTAACAGCCAGAGCCATATTCCTTTGCTATGAGCAACTCCAGACAGTGGAGAGTTTTTCCATTTGCTGTCATACTCAGTTGAATGCTGTCTTGATGTCCATTTTTGGAACAAGGTTGTAATGAGGTCACGAAGGATTGACTGACTCTGGCAGAACCCAGACTGAATCTCAATTTATTCCTTTGTCGCTTGAGATTGCAGTCAACGACGTTTTTCATCTTGAGGATTGAATGTAGACTGATAGGACAGTTAATTGGCTACATTGGATTCCACAAGACCATGCAGAGGAGCAAAATTCGGCCATTCAGTCTAACTAATCTACTACACCATTCAGCACATCTGATAATCCTCAACTCCACTTTTCTGCCTTGTCCCCATAACCTTTGATTCTGCTACTCTGTTAAAGAATTTGACAGAATATCAACTCTGACAGAAGAAATTCCTCCTCATTTCTACCTTAAGTGTGCAACCTGTTAGTGTGCAATGATGTCCATTGGTCTAAGACTGTCCTGCAAGGGGGATTAACTTCTCAGCATCTATTTTATCAAGTCCTCTAAGATTTTTGTATGTTTCAATAAGGTCACCCCTCGTACTTTAATATACCAACAAATACAGGCCAAATCTTCTATTCATCTTCTCTTAAGATTGTTCTTTCAGACCTGCAACCAGACAAGAGAACCTTCTCTGGACTAATTTCCTATGCCAATATATCATTCATTTGATAAGTGGCCCAAAACTGTTCACACATGCTGGCTAGTACTTTGTTTAGTTTGAGAAAACCTGATTTTTATGATATATTCCTTTTGAAATAAAGGTCAGCATTCCACTTACCTTGCCTATTACCTACTGAACTTAGATGCTAGCTCTTTGTGATTCATGGGTGAGGGCTCCCAAAATCCTCTGTTGTGTAGCTTTCTGCACATATTTCACCATTTAAATAATACTTTCTGAATGTTCTTATTTTAAAGGCAAATGTGAAGTGAATATTCCACGTGTGATGCAGCTGGTCAAACCACTCAGCTATAAACAAAACAATTTTTTTAAACACACCAATTCAAACAAGAACAAAAGAAAATGGAATTTAGAATAACTTAACTATCGGAAAACTTAAGCGACCTGATCCAGTACTTAACTAAAGAACGGTTCCTATCCAGTAATGTCCAGTAAACACACCCCTTGGCAAAAAGGTAAATTGAAACTGGTTCTTACAGGCAGAAGGGGACAACATCCAAAGAGATTTCAGAAAGAAAGTTAGTCAGGAATCATTTGTGGAGCTTGCAACCTCCTGGACTCTAGCATCTTGTAACTGCAACAGCTAAGCCAAATGAGGAAAAACCTGAGCTGGGAGAACTAGCCTCTCCCTTGCGATTGTTTAAACTAGGCTCTTCCTAGAGCCCTCGGCACCTCTCCCTTTACAAACTTGATTTTTTTTAAGAAGAAACCCACGAACAAAATAACCTTGTTAAAGTGACAGAATCGTCACAGGGTGAGATTAATTTAGAATGTCTGGTCAGCATGGACGAGTTGGACTAAAGGATCTGTTTCCATGCTGTACATCTGAGCCTAAAAGAGGTCACTGGGCAACCTAGTATGTCATGGGCAAAGCAGAGGCAAGAAAACCTACTCCTCCTCTGGATCATCTGCTGGAATATTCTGGTTAAAAGGTGTAGATATATTTAGCCTTGTTTTTTGGACTTTATATTAATACCATCCCTATGTGCTGGGCTATGAGGTTACAGATTGTGATTGAAGACCGTTCTGCTGATGGCACCCATTGCCTCATGGATGGCCAATTTTGATTTGCTTAAATCCATTTGAAGTCTGTCCCATTTAGCATAGATAGTACCACACAATACAGTGGAAGGTTACCTCAGTGTGAACACAGGACTGTCTCCATGAGGGATGTGAAGTGGTCACTCCTACTGATATAGTCATGGACAGTGAAGGTTGTGACATATGGTTTGCAATTAGAGTCATAGAAAGGTACAGCACAGAAAAAGACCCTTTGGTCCAAATCGTCCATGTCAACCGGATGTTGTAATCTAATTCCATTTGCCAGTACATGGCCATATTCATCTAAACCCCCCCCCCCCCCCCCCTTCAGGTATCCATCCACACTGTAAGTAATCTAATCTAAAATGCCTTTTAAATGTTGTAATTGTGCCAGACCCGTCCACTTCCCTTGGCAAGTGCCACCCCTCTGTGAAAAAATTGGCCCTTATGCCTCTTATTTTAAAATATCTTTCCCCTCTCGCCCGAAACCTATGCCCTCGAGTTCCACACTTCCCCTATCCCAAGAAAAAGACTTTGTCTATATATACTATCCGTGCCCCATAGGATTGTACAAACCTGTAAAAGGTCAACCCTCAGGCTCCAACACACTAAAATATTTGGACGTAGAGTATTTATGGATTTGAAGACAGGACTTTAGAATTTGGTATTTGTAAAATGATCAGGGGGGTGGATGCATTGTCTTTTTAAAAGATATTTTTTCTATGCTTCATGATTTGAAAATATGTCTCTCTGGGCAGCAGTTTGCCAGTTGACACTCAAATTGAAACATCTGGATCAAAAGGCTACATTGTTAGCAGGCAAAGCAGTATTTTTACGAAAAGAACAGATTTATTTATTTAGCCAATTAGTTTAAACCAGGCAGTTGGAGACTAAGGATCAATTGAATTTAAATCTTATGATTTTGACAACCTAAAACCAGTCCAGTTGTAAAGACATTAATAGGGTCCTGTTTCCTCCCTCATTAGAAGCAAAACGCTCAGAGATGTAGTTTAGTTTTACCTCCTTCACCTATATTCCAGGCCCTGGAGGGAGAGAGAATGATCGCCTGTGAGTACAAAGACATGAGTTCTTGGTCTTCTCTCGAACAACAGTTTCTTAATGAACTATATCGTCATTTTGACAGGGAGGACAATCCAGATAAGGCAACCTACATATTGATTGGGTGACCGTTACAATCAGCGAGTGTCAGTAGTAAAGATTAAGCCATCTGCTGTTACACAATCAATAACTGGCTTTACCTAATGAAGGCTTTTCGCCTTGTTAACTGACATTACATACTGAATGCTACCTCATCTTGTTAAATGGCTATACACATTTCATGCTTTTCCACCTTGTTAACCCATTACCCTTGTCTCTAGCACTCCATTATTAACTGCAAGTTCCTATCTGATCTGAGTCATGTTTAGGTGAACCTCTTGTTTCACAAAATTCAAAACTTAATTCTTCCCCTACCTGCCCATACTGTGTACACATTCTCAAAAGAACATTGCATTTGAAAGTGGCGGAGAGCAACCTGCCATCTGAAGAGATTAGCTCTCTGCACAACCGTTATCTGACTGAAGATACAGTGACACTCTTAGTTAATATTCCTGTCCAGAATTCAGCGGAGAGGAGCGTACCTGAAAGAACATAAACTGAGATAACACCAAGATCTGGATGAGACAACCTAGCTGTGATTTTGAGACTGTTTTTATTGTATTTTTATATGTCAGACTTGTATTTTATTGGAACAACATACCATTAGAATTTTTTTATTTGGGAATAATTAGCTGTTAGAGGGGAATTGTTTGGTTTGTTAGTGTGTCTGTTAATTTGTCAACTGTTGGTGTTTGATAAACTTGCTATTATAGTGAGTGAAAATATTTCATTTCATTTACCCACTCCTTGATAAACAGATTTTGGAGGGGGGGAGATTGTTGAGAGTTAGGTTATACCACTTTTCTCACTTTTAACAGATTGGCAGTTGAGCCCCTCTGGGTGGGGGGAGCTTCATAACACTAGGGATAGCGATAGTGTCTGGTCATAATCATACCTGACAGTGTCAGAGAACTACTCAACTGGTCTGATTTGGTCTCCCAGTTTTGATTCAAGCCTCATATGCTTGCTGGGATTTTCTAAAGTTGACAGGTTAGAGTGTATTGTTTCTGGTGTTGGGCTGTCTGTCCAGTTTCCTTCCTTTTCCTTAGATTGTGGCAATAGTCCTGAAAGCTTGTGCTCCAGAACTTGCAGATTTGATCTCATTGTCTCCAGATATTAGCCTGAGGAGATTTTAAGTTGCTAGTCCAGTGACAGTGTCATCGTGTGACTGTCACCCCCTTGGGCCAACACTTTGGGTCATTGTCCTTTCCTCCCTGTGGAAGGAATGTGCAGTGGAGGCTGAATTACTGTTACTTAAGCCTAGAATAATGACAGATTTTTTGACTGAAAGGAGTGTTTGGGGGTTGGACAGGAAAGTGGAGTTACATAACAAGAAATAGCAGGAGTCATCGGCCATCTGGCCCATTGAGCCTGCTCTGCCATTCAGTAAGATCACGGCTGATCATCTTATGAACTCAAGTCCATTTACCTGCCCACTCACCATAACCCTTCATTCCTTTACTGTTCTTTTAAAAAAAAAGTCCATCTGTGCCTTAAAATAACATAGCCTCAACTGTTTCACTGGGCAAAGAATTCCACAGACTCACAACTCTTTGGGTGAAGAAGTCTGTTTTCAATGTAGTCCTAAATCTGCTTCCCCTAATTTTGAGACTATGCCCCCTAGATCTAGTTTCACCTGCCACTGGAAACAACCTCCCTGCTTCTACCTTATCTATTCCCTTCATAATTTTATCGGTTTCTATAAAATCCCACTTCAGTCTTCTGGAAGAGAGTCCCGGTCTATTCAATCTCTCCTCAAAGCAATCCTCTCAACTCTGAAATCAATGTAGTGAACCTCCTCCAGTGCCAGTACATCCGTTCTCAAGTAAGGAGACCAAAAGTGTGCACAGGTGTGGCCTCGCCAGCACCCCAGACAGTATAGCGTAATCTTCCTTTTAAACTCCACTCTCTCCAGTGATGAAGGTCAATAACCCATTTGCCACCTTATCTATCTGCTGTACCTGCAAATGAACTTTGATTTGTGGGCATGGACACCCAGGTCCCTCTGCATAGCAGCATGCTGCAATGTTTCACCATTTATTCTTACCAAAATGGATGACCTCACATCTGCTAGACCCTTGCCCACTCACTTAATCTGTCTATATCCCTCTGCAGACTTTGTGTCCTCTGCACACTTTGCCCTATGTTGAAAAATGTGGTGCTGGAAAAACACAGCAGGCCAGGCAGCATCCGAGGAGCAGAAGAATCTGCGTTTCGGGCAGAAGCCCTTCTTCAGGCTCCTCGGATGCTGTCTGGCCTGCTGTGTTTTTCCAGCACCACATTTTTCAACTCTGGTCTCCAGCATCTGCAGTCCTCACTTTCTCTTAGTAACACTTTGCTCTACCACTATTTTAAGGCCATAATTGAATCAGTTATGATATTAATGAATAGCAGAGAAGACTCTGTGGGCAGAATGACTTGCCTGTCTTTCTTATCAACTGAGAACATTACGTTTTTCTGTTCCTCAGAGTTTACTGATAGAAAAGGCTGAGGGAAGATTTTGTTGTGGACCTATCAGACTTGAATGATTGCTGACCCTTTGCTGAACTGTTCATCCTAAGTATAAGAATACTGTGCCTCTAAGTCACATCTTTGTATTGATGTACATTCATATTGGTTTCTCCTGTGGTCAGTAGTCGCACACTTGTATGAGTTGAGGTTATAACTTTAATAGTCTGAGGTTTGCAATTACTGTGGCTTAGAAATTGTCAACATTAGAACTGTAAACTTAGAGCAACTTTTGGGCAAAAATGCACATGCATTAAATATGGAAATCCATCTATTGTTAATGATCTGCTCCTCAGGGCATGTTGTTAAAAGCCCCATCGATGTCACTGTAGAAATGTTTTGAAATAATGTGCTTTTCTCCTTCATGCTATTTAAAAATAAATTTGGAGGCAGTTTTTTTTATTTCATATCATGTTAAGTTATAGTTATTGTACACCCTCTGTCTTCTGAAAATCCATTTTATGTTTTGTGTTGACAGTTTGTTATATTATGATTATCCATGGGATTTTAACTGTTTGTACAATTGCTGTTTTAAACTTCACCTTGTCAATAAAATATTAAAATTTACTCCACTTTATTTTTTAAATTTTATAAAGGATCCTGTGACGTTTTTCAGTTAAGAATAGGGGCTTTTCAGTTTTGTAGCCAACTGTTCCCCCTCATCTCAGCCTAAACAAAATCCATGAACTACTCACTGGTCTTGGTTGTGGTCACTAGTGCAAATTGATCAAGTTGGTTACAAAACGAGAACTACACTTCATAGTAACTAATAACAATGAAGCACTTTGAGGTGTGAGGATATGAAAAGCCTTATGCCAGTGCAATTCTTAAGTAGCTACACAGAGATCTGGGAACACTGACTATGGTAACTTCCACATGGTGCAAAGTCGTACTTAATCTGAGGAAAATGAAAACTGAACAGTAAAATGTTCATTTCTTTTATTGAATTAACTTCAAAGCATGCAATTGTGATGGGCATTCACTGGAAAGTTTTATTCTTCCCTACAGATTAGTTAGACAAATGGCCCAAGAGCAATTCTTCTTGATGGCTACCAGATGCTGTATGGGACATCGACCTCTACTTTTCTTCATTACTCTACTCTTCACAGTGCTGGCCGTAAGTAATCTTTCAAAGCTTTTGAGAGCACTGAGAGACCACTGGATTTAATGTAGAAGTTTAAACTCCTGGTGATGAACATTACTGAGTAATCTATTGATTGAATATTCTGCAAAATCAAAGCATTCTAAATAGTTAACGTTTTGATTTTCATTCGGCCCTTTTAATGTATTTGACTATATTCAGTTGAGTTATTGTTTTCATGTCATCAGAGTACTGCAAGAGAGAGAGCAAAGCATTCAGCAGACTACTTCACACTGTTGAGGCATCTTCTTAATTATGCATACAACAGTAACATTAACCTGCCCAATGCAGAAGTTCTGCTCAACAACGAAATTGACTGGCTCAAGCGGATTAGAGTGAGTAAATTTCTGGAATTCAGGAATTTCAGAATTTGTGTTCAGTAAAGTAAAGGCTTTTAATATTTGCCTATGTTTAATAATGTGTGGATTGATTATTTTTCAGGTATTGATTCATATTGTGCTTTCATCTGTCTGAAGCAGGGTTAATGAATAACTCTCCCTTACTGGAGCAAGAAAGTAGTGTTGAAGTAGCCCAGGGATGGGCGCCTTTGATTTCTCCACATCATTATGATCTGAGGTTGATTGCTATTTTTAGATTAGATTTACTTACAGTGTGGAAACAGGCCCTTTGGCCCAACAAATCCACACCGCCCCACCACCCACCCATACCCCTACATTTACCCCTTACCTAACACTACGGGCAATTTAGCATGGCCAATTCACCTGACCTGCACATCTTTGGACTGTGGGAGGGAACCGGAGCACCCGGAGGAAACCCATGCAGACACTGGGAGAACGTGCACACTCCACACAGTCAATCACCTCAGGTGGGAATTGAACCCAGGTCTCTGGTACTGTGAGGCAGCAGTGCTCATCACTTTGCCACCGTGCCGCCCCTGCGGCAATTCAGATCCCAGACTGAAATTGGCTTGACTGGTCCCGTTTTGTTTTATTTTAGTGAGGTAGTCTTTGAAGCACAATCGTGCAGTGTTGCAAATTTGGTTTTAACGTTAAAATAGAAGTTTATTCTCCAAAAGAAAAGGTAAAGTAGAATAAACTAAGCTATTCAGTTTGACAGTTTGAAAAATTGCAAAACACAATAACTTTCAATCTAATCAAAACCGGCACCATAACATTACAATATCCAAACACAAGAAAATTTCCTTCTGTATTGCATCTATAGGTTTAATTTAGCTATTTCTTTTGAGAGTTTGATGGCCTCTTCCTTGAGTACTCATAAAACTGAGTTTAGACCTTGTCAGCTTCAAACACCCTTCAGGGTTCTCAGTAAACACTTCTGGTCTGGAAATGTCAACTAAAATGCTTAAATTGATGTAAACTATTTCCTAACTTTGAACTCATTCCTTTCTCTTGATGAAACTGTTTCGTAAATCTAACTTCAACCAGGACGTCTGCAAACTGACAAGCCAAAGTTTTCCAGGCTTTGGATATTTTCAGTTTGCAAACAAAATCCCAATTCTTATAACTGAAAGGAAGCTTACTTCAATCTTTACTTTGTCAGCTGGTAAGACTCTTATAATGCAAACTAATCTCCACTTACCACCTTAAAAAAAATACAAACTCATGCTGGTTTTTAAAAATATAAGCATAGCCTTAGGAGTGCAAATGACCTAATTATGAAATCCCACCCCCACCATGCTCGCAGATCAAAATCCAAGCTCTAAAATATATTCATAAAACATCTTGCTTCACATCATTTTGCCCACAAAATGAAGAAATATGCAAAATCTTGTGAACTGCAAGTTGCAGTAATCATGCAGTGACGGCTGTTCCATTGTGATGCACCACGTGAAATTGATTGCATTTGATTATTATATGATATTATTTCTAGTAAATGCAGTGTATATAACATTACTAATTTGTGATCTGTGTGCAAACTACAAACTGGCCTCCAAGTGCTGTATTTGTATTTCATCATGTGTAAAGATGTTAGGTGACCAGCTAACCTCTATTGGATACATAATTGAGAGTGCTGAGTGGTCTTTGAACTTCCAAGAATAAATCACTGCTGCTGACAGCTTGGTGACAACCTGAATAGATATTGCCATTTCTGGTGCAAGTATGAAATATGCTCAGGCAGTCAAATAATTGAGCAGTTATACCTCATTTATCCACCAAAAGCTGAAACTAACATGGAGTGTCAATGAAAGGCAAACTGGCTGGCTGTGAATTCCTCCTGTCAAATTTGTCTTGCTCAGGAGAGAGA
This sequence comes from Chiloscyllium punctatum, assembly GCF_047496795.1. Classification (NCBI taxonomy): domain Eukaryota; kingdom Metazoa; phylum Chordata; class Chondrichthyes; order Orectolobiformes; family Hemiscylliidae; genus Chiloscyllium; species Chiloscyllium punctatum. The sequence continues at coordinate 53,267,160 of NC_092753.1, forward strand.
TTCCTAAAAGACTCCTGAAGTGCTTTAATATGTGTCCAAGTTAGATGACATCTGTGAAGACATGGTCAGTTAAATATTTTGGTTTGTTTTTCCCGTGTTTATCTTGCCTTGTGGTAGAATCATAAGCATTGTTCATGATGCATAGTCTCTTGAACATGAATGTTCCTTGCATTGCTTGTTTAAATTTCCAGCATCTGCAGTATATTGATCCGTTTGGTGCGATGTTGGTTTATTGAGCTTTGTTTCTGCTTCTGTCTGGATTTATTATTGTAGCTGCCAGAGTGCTATTTCACAAATGCAACAAGGTTTAATGAGCGAAGTGGGAATAAAAGGCACAACTTATTTAAAAATGAAGAGTATTTTTTGTCCTATGAAACTTGTATGTGCACAGTTGTCAGAAACCATTTGTTCTTCACAGCTTGCTGTAGCAATTGGCCATTCAGATTTTAACCCTGCAAGAAGCATCAAAGCATAAAATAAATAAGCCATCCATGTTTTCTGTCACAAATAATGATAACTTGCCTTGCTGTAAGAAATTGCCAAGTCTTGAGTATTGAGGGACCAAAATTGTCTCCGTGTGTATGTGGATTAGCATTAGCTGACTTGCGTTTACCTGCAATAGTTGGTTTTGCCATGAGCTGTTTTGAAGTAGTCATGCTTTAAAGCAACATTACCTCATCCTTCAGCTCAAATTCCAGTATAATTGCTTCCTAAATCATTCCCCTTCTCTTGTTTCAGCCCTTCACTTCATTGGCCACTATAATAAAAACTTGTTAACAAGTCACATGTGAAGACTTGTTTGTTGGTGAGGTAGGGTAATGAAGTAGATTCATAATCTAGCCTGACTGACTAGATGAAAATGTCTTCAAAGGGAGGAGAAATCTGAAAACTTGATCAATTCGGCAAGGTTGAAAAATGTAGACAGCTGAAAAGTCACTCTGAGGGGTAGGTCGGAATGAAGGTCATAGGTTGACCTGTTGGGGGATTGTGGCAGCCAAGTAGTGGCTCACTGTAGAATGAAGTAACAATTGTATAAAGATTCCCTTTTGCGTTAGACCATAAAATGTAGGAGCAGAATTGGGCCATTCAGCCCATCGAGTCTGATAATCTGCAACTCCAATTTCTGCCTTATCCCAATAATGCTCAACTCCCTTATTGGTTTGAAATCTCTTTATCTTAGCCTTAATTTATTTATTCTTTAGTCGTCTTCACTATTGTATCTTTAATTGAGATCATTCACCCTCTAATTCCGTGGCAATTCACTTAACAATGAATGTTCACCTTAATGATAATGAGTTGATATGACCTTTTCCCCATGTCATTTAAGAAGTCAGTTTTGTATAGCTTGGAACTGAAGATAACGTTTTGCATGGAATCTTTCCCTGCAGGACAAAGGGTCGTGAATGAAAGAAACAGCTTAAATTTATGTAATAAATCCTCAGGATTTTCCGAAGTACTTAATACTAGCTTGTATTGTTGCTTTATGTCAAATAAATTTCGTAGTTCTTTTGCACACTCAAGACTTTAGAGCCACACATACCTCAGGCAGTTATCCATTTCTAACTTTATTTTCTGGTAGTTTATTAGAAATTAAGTTTATCAATGCAGAAGCTAAATAGAGACCATCTAACATGTGGTATGAGCAGGATGAAAAGATATGATCCATCCAGGTAAGAATAGTCTGGTATTGGAAAAAAAATGCTTGAAGATAGCAAGGGGTTGGTGACCCCTTTCTGATGGTCATTCATTGTTTTACTGATCCCTGATTGGAGTCAGAGATGAGTGAAATTGGTCACCATGACTGTTCGTGACAGCATCCTCTGTTTGATAACAGTCTTCAGTTTGTTTTTTGCCTCTGACCATAGAGAGGCCCTCCAGCCCATTAAATCTGTACTGAGCTGTCTACATTAATCCCACTTTCCAGCACTTGGTCCATAGACTTCAATGTTACAACATTTCAAGTGCTCAACCATACAATTTTTAAAGGTTGAAAGATTTCCTGTCTCTACCCGCTGCCCAAGCAGTGCATTCCAGGTTCACACCACACTCAAGGTGAACAAGTTATTCCTCCAGCTCCCCCTCTACACTTTTTGCTTTCACCTTAAAGTTATGCTCCCTCATTATTAATCCTTCTATCCATGCCCCTCATAATCTTACACATCTCAGCCATAATCCCTCCACCCCTCAGCCTTTTCTTCTCTGAAGAAAACCCAAGCCTGTTGTTTTTTAACAGAATCCCTACAGTGGGGAAGCAGGCCCTTCGGCCCAACACGTCCACACCAACCCTCTGAAGAGTAACCCACCCAGACCCATTTCCCCCCCCCCCCCCCTACATTTAGGCTAGTTAATGCACCTAACCCACCACATTCCTGAACAGTACAGGAAATTTAGCAAGGCCAATTCACCTAACCCACACATCTCTGGATTGTGGGAGGAAACTGGAGCACCCAGAGGAATCCCATGCGGACACGGGGAGAATGTGCAAACTCACGTAGATGGTCACCTGAGACTGGAATCGAACCCAGGTCCCTGGCGCTATGAAGCAGCAGTGCTAACTGCTGAGCCACTGTGCTGCCCTGTCTAGACTCTCTTCATAGCTCACATCCTCCCTATAAGAAGGGATCAGAACTAAACGCAGCACTCCAGCTGTAGCCTAACCAAAGTTTTGTACAGTTCCAACATAACCTCCCAACACTTGTTATTACTGCCACGACTGATTTAAAGGCCAATGTCTCAGATGGTATTTGCTCTGTAATTTTTTAAATTTTATTTATTTTTTAATATATTTCTTTCACTGTTCTGTACCTCTTATTTCTTGATTGTCTCTTTTTTTTTCTCTCTCGCTCCCCACTCTGTCATCACCTTTTGACTATCAACATCGACTATCCTTATCGGATGATGCCTGACCTGTGCTTTTCCAACACCACACTCTTCGACTCCTCTCCCGAGGTTTGTCCTGACCTACCAGCAGGACAAACCCACCAGAGATGGTGCCGTAATGTCATACTATTGGGAAGGAATTTCCTTAGAAGTCCTCGACTTTGACTTCCCAATTCATAGGGTAATAAATTTGCTAGCTTGGCCAGCATTTAGTAATCAGCCCTAATTGTCCTGGGGGCTGTTAAGCAGCAACCGTATTGCTGTTGGTTTTAAGTCCTCTGCAGGATGGATAGGGATAGATTTTCATGTCTTTTACAGTAGTTGACCCGGGCAGGTACAATAGTTGACCTTATATTGTACTGAACTGAAAATATCTTTAAAGCTTTTTTCACTGAAGCTTTCCTTGTCTTGTCTGCCAGTTATTTCAGTTGGAAATGACGATTACTGCACATGAATGGCAGTTAAAACTTTTATATTGACTGAACAAAAATATTGCCCTCAGCAGCTTAACTTTTTGGCTTTAACATTGATTCTGAAAGACAGCCATGCTCCATGTAAAGTTGCAATTAAGGAACACAACTCTGACTCTCAATGAGTACACCCAGCACTGTGCTTATGTATAATAACAGCATATATGAGAAATTTTAAAATGTGAAAAATAGTTGTCTATTTTAAACATAATCTTCTTGTTATTGTGGCACTGCTTTCAGGTGTGTTTTTAATTTTTCCTGCCTAATCTCCCTTCCCTAAATGTCAGGATGAGGTGAAAAGGACAAGTGAAACTGGTGTTGAAGAAACAATTCTAGAGGGTCATCTTGGAGTTACAAAAGAACTATTGGCATTCCAGACACCTGAAAAGAAATATCATATGGGGTCAGAGAAGGGTGGAGCAAATCTCATTAAGGTATTTCTTAATAATTAACTAAAGATGTGTGATATGGTGCAGTATTTTGTTCAAATCCATAGTGTCATGAAAATGTCAAACCTATTGGTTTTGCGTTTGTTTTAATACATCTGAACTGGAAATACATCAGTACAAATTATCTGTTAACCTTTTTAAATAAGTTTAAGTTGTGTAGAGCAGTATCTTCTTGGATAATTTGAATTTCAACCCTTTTTGAATAGTACAAATACTGAACATTAAATTTAGATTTTTGTTCGATGTGTGCACATATTTGCCTGTCTCTTGCTTTTGGTCTGCTGTTTATCAATAGAACTTATTTCCTGCTGAAATATTTTAGGTTATTCTTCTGTTTCATCCATTGAAATATAATTTTCTATGAAAGCTCTTGAAGCCAGCTTATGTAACCAAATATAGAAGGAAATAATGCACCGGAAAGCATATCAATGGATGCTTTTTGCCAAAAATAATGAAATACTCAGCAAAGCAGGAAAGAGAAGCAGAATTAGTGTTTCAGGTTGATGACCTTTCATTGAAAACAAGTAAAAGGTGGATTGACCCGCTTTCAAGCAAGAGGCAGGGATTGATGAAACAAAAGAGGTTTCCTTTAGGGTAGAAATAGGACCAATTTAGCTGACTAAGAATGTGAATGCATAGTAAAAAGAGGTTAGAGTGGGACAACAAAGAAAAGATGGGTCTAAATGTGAAGTGGCAGATCTGTCAACAACTGCAGCTGAAAAAATGGTAATGATTATCATTTGAAATTGTTAAACTTAGTGTTATGTTTCAAGTGCATAATTGAAATATTTTATATTGAACTTTGGGAGTGTGTAGGAGAAACCAGAATCATAGGGGAAGAATTATGTAGGCACTTGGAAGGTTGAAGTTGGATAACAGTGAACCAGTCTATGTTTCTATTGTGGGTGTTGCTGGGACAGAAGCTGAAGATGAAGTAACAGTATGCTTCTATGAATATATAATCTATCAAGTTATGTTATTAAATTGGAGAAGGTTCAGTGATTATGAACTTTGCTGGGCTTGGAGTGTTCAAGTTGTTAGAATAGGCTGGATAGTTTGGGACTTTTTTCACTGGAGCATAGGAGGTAGAGGAGTGACCTTATGGAAATTTATAAAATCATGAGGTGCATAGATAAGGTGAATAGCAAGAGTCTTTTCCCAAGGGTGGGGAATTAGAAACTTGGAGGCATATGTTTAAGCTGAGAGGAGAAAGTCTTAAAAAGGATGTGAGGGGTACATTTTTACACAGTGGTTTGTATGTGGAATGAACTGTCAGAGGAAGTGGTGGATGCAGGTACAGTTACAATATTTAAAAGACATTTGGATAAATACATGAATAGGAAAGGTTTGGTGGCCAAACTGAGGCAATGGTACTAGTTTAGTTTGGGAACATGGTTAGCATTGACTCCTTCAACCAAGGGATCTGTTTTCGTGCTGTATAACTTTGACTCGTAGGGAGGCAAAAACATGAGAGCTGAACTACTATATTAGACTAGACTTCCTCTTGGCCTACTTCTGTCAGGAATTTGACATTTTGTTTCACTTGCGTCTTATCCTGTTAAGTGACTGAAGTGCCTTTGACTTCTTGACCACCTTTTTTCATCCATTTCATTCCTTTCAGAACCATGTAGAGGGATTTCCTGTGGTTGCTTTGCACTCCATATTAAATAGTTTTTTTTTGGTATTTGGGCATTATAGGCTGAGCAAGTATTTATTTCACATCCCTTATTGCCCTTGAGCTAAGTGAGTTGCTTGGCCATTTCAGAGGGAAATTAAAAGGCAACCACATTTGCTATGGATTTGGAGTCATGTGTCAGCCACTGCAGTTAATAATGGCAGATTTCTTTTCTTTCCTTTCTTTCCTTTCGTCTTGTTGACTTCCTGAGCATGATGAGTTTTTATGATAATGGACAGTGGCTAATGATTACGTTGTTGCCATGCTTTTAGTTTTTATTGTCTTCAAATTTCACCAACTGCTATGGTGGTATTCAAACTTGTGTCCCCAGGATATTAGTCTCAGACTTTGGTTTACTCATCTAGTGATTTACTATTATGCCATAGTCACTCCAAGGTTATCCTTGTTATTTTCACAACCCCAAACTTTGTGCACCATCCAAGATAATCTTGCCTTTCCTTCTATTTAGCATCCTGAAAAGACTGGCCCCCTCTGCACCATGCTGGTACACTCATTGATTGCACTCTGATACCTCCCCATGCAGATGCTTTTGAACCCGCATGCCTTCCCTTCCAAGGTCGAACTATTCCTCCAAGGTGGAACAGCAATTTATTGTATTAACGTTACTGCACCCACTACTCATGCGGTCTCTACTCTATTGGGTGTACCAAACATAACTTGAATGCTCACTTTTGTAAGACATTACCTTTCTAACATTGAGTGTGAACATGTTTTTTTTTGTTTACAGAACAATTTAATTTTTCTTATTCTCCTCCCTTTTGCCTCCTACATGACTGAGGTAAAACTTAACCTCTAGCATGTAGAAAAATGGTTGTGGTTGTTGGCCATCCTGTCTTCTCATCTCCAGGACACTTTTACAGGAGTTCCTCAGGGTAGTTTCCTGAGCCCAACCATCTTCACCTACTTCATCGACTACTTACCCTCACTTCTAGATGGAAGGAATGTTCAGCACAGTTCCTGACAATTCTGATACTGAACCAATCCATGTCCAAATTCAGCAAGATCTGGTCAATATCCAGGCTTGGGCTGACAAGGGGCAAGAAACATTCACACCGCACAAATGCCAGGCTATGGCCATCAGCGATGAGAAATAATCTAACCAGCATCCTTTGACGTTGTGATGTTACCATCACTGAATCCCTTTCTATCAATATCCTGTGGTGTTACCAATAACTAGAAACCCAACTGGACACACCACTTTGGCTACTAGAGTAGGTCAGAGGCTTGGAATACTGCGACAGGTCACTCACTTCCTGAATCCAAAACCTGCCCACTGTCTACAAGGCACAAGTCAGGAGTGTGATGGAATGCTCCTCAATTGCCTAGATGGGTGCAACTGAAAGCAACAGTTCAAGAAAGCTGATTGCCGCCGCCACCACCACCACCTAAAGGGCAACATGGACTTTGACATGGTCCCTCATGGCAGACTGGTGCAAAAGGTGAAGTCACATGGTATTGGGCTGAGCTGGCAAGATGGATACAGAACTGGCTCAGTCTAAGGAAACAGAGGGTAACAGTGCAAAGGTGCTTTTCGGAATGTAGAATTGTGACTAGTATCGTCCACAGGGATCAGTGCTGGGACCTCTGATGTTTGTGATCTACATAAATGATTTGGAGGAAAACATGGCTGATCTAATGAGTAAGTTTGCAGATGATACCAAGAATGGTGGAGTTGTGGATAGTGAGGAGAATTATCAGAGGTTACAACAAGATGTAGATCCATCAGAGGCATAGGCAGAAAAATGGCACATGGATTTTAACCTGGACACGTGAGGTGATGCATTTTGGGAGGTCACGTACAGGTGGCAATTATAATGGCAGAATCTCCCTTAGGAATATCGTTATGCCAAGGTATCTGGGTGTGGAGGTCCACAGATCACTGAAGGTGGCAGCGCAGGTAGATACGGTAGTTTAAAAAAAAGCCTCTGGCACGCTTGCCTTCATTGGAAGGGGCAGTGAGTATAAGGATAGACAAGTTCTGCTGCAGCTTTATAGAATTGTAGTTATGCCACACTCAGAATATTGTGTACAGTTCTGGTGACCACACTACCAGAAGGATGTGGATGCTTTAGAGAGGGTACAGAAAAGGTTTACCAGGATGTTGCCTGGAATGGGGGATTTTAGCCATCAAGAAAGGTTTGGCTATGCCTGGTTTGTTTTCACTGGAACGCAGGAGGGGTGACATAATACAAATTTCTAAGTGCAAATGGCATGGAGAAGGAGGCTTTCTCCCAGGGTGGAAGGCCCCTTTGAGGGGTTGCAGATACATGGTGGGGGAGGAGTTTGAAAAGATGTGTGAGGCAGTCCTTTGAGACACATGATGGTGAGTGCGTCAAGCGTGCTCCCAGAGGTGGTGGTGGTGGAAGCAGACACAATAGCAGCATTCAAGTAGCACCTGGATGAATACATGAATAGGAGAGGAATCGTGGGATATGGATCCTGTAAGTGAAGACACTCGTAGTGTGGAAAGGCAAAAATGTTTCGGCCCAGGCTTGGAGGTTCAAAGGGCCTGTATCTGTACTGTATTCTTTTTTTTGTCAGGACAGGCAATGAATGCTGGTCAGACAGTGACACCTGCATCCCAAATTATTTTTTTTTAAATTCTTGTTTTGATTTCTACTTTATGGTGTTCCAGATACAGTATTAAGTTCAACAGTTTTGTTTCAGGACTTATGATCAGTTGTTTTGCATGATAATTGTGGTAATTCATTGTGATTTCCTGTTTGCGCTTTCTGTAGACCCTGCTTTTAGACTTTACTTCTGCAGTGCTATCCCTGTTGCCTTGCCTTATCATCCCCTTTGTTAATTAATTTCTACATCCTTTTCTCCTATCACAGACCTTTTATTTATTGCTCCTTTTTTTATTGCCTTAGTAATTGCTTAAACATGACATCACTGGCTGTATTTGTGCATGAGCATGGTGCTGGAGAAATCTGTCAAATGGTGTCCGAGGAAACTTCCCCTGGGGACCATAAGAGATAGGAGTAGGCTATTCAGTCTTTCAGGGTAAAAACAATGACTGCAGATGCTGGAAACCAGATTCTGTATTAGTGGTGCTAGAAGAGCACAGCAGTTCAGGCAGCATCCAAATAGCTTCGAAATCGACGTTTCGGGCAAAAGCCCTTCATTCAGTCTTTCAGCCTGTTCCACCATTCAATTGAAACATGGCTCACATCTGTTTTCCTCCCTTTTCCCTGTAACTCTTGATTCTCCTACTGATCAGGAATTTATCTTTGCCTTAAATATGCACAAGGATTCTGCCCTCAGCTTTCTGTACCAAAGGCACTCAACTCTGCAAGAGAGTCTTAAATGGGTGCCCCTTTATTCTGAGATTGTGCCCTCTAATCAGAGTTTCCCCATGAGGGTGAACGTTCTCAGCGTGTACTCTACAACGGCTCTCAATCCTGTGTTTCCATGAGATCACTCCTCATTGTTCTAAGACGATGTTGAACAAAAAGACAAAATGCAAAACTATGTTAAAAAAAATTCAGGATAGTTGATTATCCTGGGTGTAATTGAACTGGATGTTCAGACAGAATTTGTATTTGGAAGTCTGTGGTGATCTTGCAGGAAGTCTATGGTGGTTGTACTAGAGTAATACTTGGACTCAGAAGGTTAAAATTTGTGAAGATTAAACAAACTTCAGAAGTATTGCCTGTATTCAGAAGGGTAAGGGCTAATTTGATCGAAGTGTTCAGAAGGGAGAACAAATAGGCTAGATTGGAATAAAATGTTTCTGATTAGTAATCTTGGGGGCATAGTCTAAAAATTAGATTTTTCAAGTGATAGATGTGTGAAACTCTCCTGCCCACAGCATTGATGTTCAATCAATTGTCAGTTTCAAATCTGAGGTGTATAGATTTTCGAGAGCCAAACAAAATAAGAGTAATGGGACAAAGACAGGGAGATAGAGTTGAGTCACAGATTAATTTTGACTTCACTGAATGGTGGAACATGTTGCAAGGGTTTTTGATACGAGCTCATGCTTCATGCATGTATATTTCTCTGACCCACTTAAGCCTACTTTGATTATTGGAAGTTTCTCCAATCCGGTTTTCCTTTATAGTCGTAAGCCGCCAATGCAACTGTTAGACTTCTGAAGAATCTCTTATCTGCTTTATAATTTATACTTTTTTCAGTCCTTTTCACTCTTTATACCTGACATAACTCTGTGTATTACCTTTTGAGTTTCCTAAAAGTGCCTTTGACATTTCTTAACACTAATTCTTTTTATTGTACACTTGCCATCACGATTTTTCTCCAAGCCATGACTGCCAGCTCTCTCCCAACTCCTCTGTTCCCCCCCCTCCTCCAAACCACTTCAACAAAAGTCTTTAAGGCCACATGTGCTGTCTCTCACCTCGCATCACATTTGCATCCAAGTCACCACAAACTGGCACATGGTAATTATTTTCTTAGTATTGTTCATACCTCATTAGTCTTATAAGTGAAGTGTTTTATAATTGACCTGTAGTAGAAATAATATGAATATAATAATGTCGTTACATGTAACTTTGTCCTATTCAATTATATATGCTGTTAATTTGCTCATTTTCTCCTTGCCATCGCCTATACCATTTTGTTAAACTAGCCCAAACAATTCCATTTTTATTTCCAATAGTTCACTTTCAGTCTATTACTTCTGCATAGGTCTTACTAAGTTTGCAGATGACACCAAAATTGGAGGTGTAGTGGACAACGAAGAAGGTTACCTTAGATTACAATGGAATCTTGATCAGATGAGCCAATGGGCTGAGTAGTGGCAGATGGAGTTTAAATAGGTAAATGCGAGGTGCTGCATTTTGGGAAAGAAAATCTTAGCAGGACTTATACACTTAATGGTAAGGTCCTAGGGAATGTTGCTGAACAAAGAGACCTTGCAGGTTCATAGGTCCTTGAAGTAGAGTCGCAGGTAGATAAGACGGGGAAGGAGGCGTTTGGTATGCTTTCCTTAGGCCACTTTTGGGATATTGTGTGCAATTCTGGTTTCTTTCCTATTGGAAGGATGTTGTGAAACTTGAAAGGATTCAGGAAAGATTTACAAGGATGTTGTCAGGGTTAGAGGATTTGAGCTATAGGGAGAGGTTGAAAAGGTTAGGGCTGTCTGAGGTTGAGGGGTGACCTCATGGAGGTTTATAAAATCATGAGGGGCATGGATAGAATAAATTGACAAAGTCTTTTCTCTGGTGTGAGGAAGTCCAGAACTAGAGGGCATAGGTTTAGGGTGTGAGGGGAAAGATATAAAAGAGACCTAAGAGGCAACTTTTTCATGCAGAGGGCGATGAGTGTGTGGAATGAGCTGCCAGAGGAAGTGGTGAAGGCTAGTACAATTGCAGCATTTAAAAGGCATCTGGATGGGTATGTGAATAGGAAGGGTTTGGAGGGGTATGGGCTGGGTGCTGGCAGGTGGGACTAGATTGGGCTGGGATATCTGGTCGGCATGGATGAGTTGGACCAAAGGGTCTGTTTCTGTGCTGTACATCTCTATGACTGTCATCTGATCTCAGTTCTGAGCAACATGTTTGACAAATTCTTTTGTGAACAACGCCACAAGGTTAGTAGCTACTATTTTATAAGAAATTACAAACCACACAATCAAAACCAGTAAAATAATTACATTATCATCATGACTTTATAGGATCTGGGGCAAGATTCGGGTGCAAAATGGTGAACTGCAATGTCCTTTGTGTGAAGAGTAAAATTTTCCTGATTTAACATCCAGTATTTTTTTACATTATATACAATTGAGCACTGGATCACAGGTGCCTTTCATGATTGGGAAGAGGCTTGAATTTCATTCCTACCCAAGACATTTGATTCCAGTTCCAAAGGGCTTTTGTCATCCATCATCTTAAGTGGGAAAGGGTGGTTGACAAATGGAATTTCAGAGTTTGACATAAGTATTTGAATTTATTGTAACTTATCACCTGATTTACATATCCTTCTGCAGCCAAATTGTCAGGTTTTCCCTCTGCATTTAGGCTATAATGCTGATTTGCTTTTGAGTTTTAATGTTACTTTGTGGAACATAGTACAGCACAGTACAGGCACTTTGGCCCTTGATGTTGTGCTGACCTTTTATCCTATTTAAGATCAACTAACCTACATACCCTTCATTTTACAATCATCCATATGCCTATCCAAGAGTCACTTAAATGTCCCTAATCTATCTTACTGTATACTCACTGCTGGCAGTACATTTCATGCACTCACCACTCTGTAAAGAACCTACCTCTTACATCTCCTCTAAACCTTCCTCCAATCACCTTAAAATTATTCCCCATCATTGCCATTTCCACCCTGGGAAAAGTCTCTCTGGCTATCCATTCTGCCTGTGCCTCTCATCATCTTGTACACTCTGTCAAGTCGCCTTTCACCCTTTGCTCCAAAGGGAAAAGCCTTAACTCCCTCAACCTTTCTTAATAAGACATGTCCTCCAGTCCAGGCAGCATCCTGGAAAAACTCCTCTGCACCCTTTCTAAAGCTTCCATATCCTTCCTATAATGAGGCAGTCAAAACTGAATACAATATTCCAAGTGTAGTTTAACTAGGGCCCAGTAGAGCTGCAGCATAATCTCATGGCTCTTAAACTCAATCCCCCACTAATGAAAACCAACATACCATATGCCGCCTTAACTTTGAGGACGTGGACCTCAAGATCCCTCTCTTCCTCCACACTGTCAAGAATCCTGCTTTTAACTTTGTATTCTGCATTGAAATTTGACCTTTCAAAAGGAATCATTTCACTTTTCCAAGTTGAACTCCAGCTGTCACTGATCAGCCCAGCTCTGCACCCTGTCAACGACCTGTTGCAACCTACAACAGCCCTCCGCACTATCCACGAACCACCAACCTTCGTGTCATCGCCGAACTTTCTAACCTATCCTTCGGCTTCCTCAGCCAAGTCATTGATGAAAATGACAGAGCAGAAGTCCCAGAACCAATCACTACGGAACACCACTGGTTAGTGAGTTCTTGGCTGAATCATTTCCATCCACTACTACCCTCTGTCTTGTATTGGCCAGCCAATTCTGTATCCAGACAGTCAAACTTCCCTGTATCCCATGCTTCCTTACTTTCTGAATGAGCTTACCATGGGGAACCTTATCAAATACCTTGCTAAAATCCATGTACACCACATCCTGTGCCCTACCTTCATCAATGTGTTTTGTCACATCCTCAAGGAATTCAATAAGGCTTGAGGCATGGCCTCCCCCACTCAAAACCATGCTGACAATCTCTAATCAATCTATGGTTTTCCAAGTAATCATAAATCTTGTCTCTCAGAATATTCTCCAATAATTTGCCCACCACTGACACAAGACTGATCTGTAATTCCCAGGATTAACCCTATTCCTGTTCTTGAACAAGGGAATAACGTTTGGAGCTAAAAGACTAAACATTATATAAAGTAAATCTTTGTGTGAACTTAAATAATTGTGCAACATGTCAACACATTGCAAAAAAAACCTAATTTTGCCTGGAGCCGTTGATTGAATTTGGAGTATTATGGTAACAACCATTTTTAAAAATTCCCCAAATGATTATACTGTCCTCAGTCCCATTTGACGAAATAGAAATCTGAAATTTTAAATGTGAATTGATATTTTAACATTTAACTATTCATGTTTTTTGTTCATGCACTGCAGACAATGAAATTAAGTTAATGAGTAACTGAAATCTCTTTTTCTGACTTGAATCTATAGGAACTGATAGATGACTTCATATTTCCAGCCTCTAATGTTTATCTACAGTACAAGAAAAGCGGCGAATTGCCATCTGAACAGGCCATTCCTGTCTGTAGTGCACCTGCTGCAATCAATGCCAGCTTTGAGTTGTTGGTAGCACTGGCTGTTGGCTGTGTGCAAAACCTCAAACAAATAGTCGACACTATGACGGATATGTATTATGCAGGTATTTGAAAATTGTTCACTAGATAAGATGGTAAGCATGTAGATGAAGGTGCAAAGTCTCCATGAATGCATTGAAGGCAGGAAGTTCATAGAAAGATAGCTTTACTTCTAGTCATTTCAACTATGATTCAGATGACAGCAATTTTGTCTGATCAACAGGCTGTGGGTCAAAGTATAACTTTATGGACTTGAGCACAAACTTTTAAGAAGAGCCATCATTCAGACAAAATATTGAACCTGAGACCCAATCAGGCTGCTTTGCATGTAAAAGATCTTTTGGATGAACTTTTTTTTAAACAAAAGGTTTCCTGAAGACATTTGTCCCTCAGCATCACAAAAACAAATTACATTTTGATTTTTTGAGGACTTGCTGTGCTCAAATTCACTGCTGCTTTGTTGTAGCAATAACTCCAATTCAAAATTACTACATTAGTGGTAAAAACCTTGGGATGCCTTAAAGCCATGAAAGGAACTTGATCAATAAAAGTCTTGGTATGATGCAGTGGCTGCTAAACTTTCCTTCAGTGTCTCTGGGAAGAGCCAAAATCCTTGCTTCTAATGCACCATATCTCCTACATAATTATCAGGTGAAACAATGTGATCCTTGTTATTGAAGTCCTAACCTTTTCTTGGCTCAATTTTCTAAGCCAAGGTGGTTTTCCTTTAACTGAATTAAATACACGCTCGTGTCTCTTAAAATTACCAGGTTACCAAGCTCAGAGTCACGTGTATATATGAACTAAGTCCTGGAGAACTGAAATAAAATCAGAAAAATGCTAGAAATACTTAGCAGGTTAGGCAGCATCAGTAAGAGACCAATAGTTAACATTTCAGCTTGGTGACCCTTAATCAGAACCTGAAACATTAACTTTTTCTCCGCAAGTGCTGCCTGACCTACATATTTCCAATATTTATTCCCAAAATATTAATATTTATAGTGTGGAGAGCTTAACTTTGGTTCTGTGCCATGCCATCAAAACAGCCTGCAGATGCTCAGGAACTCTTAACTGAAGAATGGCTTGTTGAATGGCATGGAGGTGGTAGCAATTTGAGAACAGTACTTCAATCAGTGACACCTTTTACTGAAAAAGAAATGTTAATGGGGATGGGTAGTCATGTATAGAGGTGACTTGGATGGTTGGTGTGTTCCCCTATTTGCCATCATAGAGAGGAACTGAATTGAAAAGAAGAAAGTAAACAAAAACCGTTCTCAATTGACAGACATTTTACATTTGATGTTAGAACAAAAAGTGAAGCATTCGAAGCAGTAAGTTTTATTCCTTACCAAGTAGCAGTAAAGAAATTGCATCATAAAATATTTGCCTTTCAATATTTCAGCCAATCTTGTTTGAACTTGATCATGGATGAAGTTATTATCCTATGTGTGGCTGTTTTAGGGATGAAGGACTTTTTTGACTTTTAATACTTTTAGCAACAACATTGTACAGTCTTTTCTGATTTTGACCTGTATTTTTAAGTGTTATCAATTTAATAGTACATCTTAAAATGTGCCTCTGAGTCTTTCATACACTAAAAGAATCAAGACTTTATGAAGCACCATCAATACAAGAATTGAACTCATTTAAAAAGCGAACCATCTTGGCATCCTTATATAGTTAGTTGATGCAGACTCCACAAGAAATATAGCAGCATGTGTAAGTTATTCAGCCCCTTAAGCTGCTTCTGCCATTCAGTGAAGTTGTGGCTGATCTGGTTGTAGCCTTAACTCTACTTTCCTGCCTGACCTCTCAATTATTGTTAATGAGCAGTCGTCTTCCTCAACCTTCAATATGTTCACTGACACAGCCTCCATAGTTAACTGGGGTAGAGAATTTCAAGTTTTGCTGACCCTCAAATGCAAGTACCCCTCATTTTTGTCTCCTATAATCCTTTGTGAAACTTGTTCCCAGCTCTAGATCCTCCACAAAAAAATCTTTCCCATGTCAACTCTCCATTTAATATGACTATTCTGATCCTACTCTTGTATCGACCCAAACTGCCAAATCTTGCCAAGTAAGGCAACCCTTTCATCCAAGAAATCAACCAAGTAAATCTTCTCTAAATGGCTTCAAATACAAGTGTGTTCCTCTTTAATGTGAGCAAAATTGTACAAAAGTACTTCTGGTGCATTTCACTTCTGTCCTGTACAGGCTAGTGTTCCATTTGTTGTCTTAATTACCCGCTGCAATTGGGTGCTGACTTCAGGTGGTTCATGAGCAAGGGCACCCTTTACATTGTAGCATTCTGCAGTCTTCTATTTTAAACGATGTTCTGCTTTTCTATACTTCCTGCAACTTGAGCGTGCTCGTATTTTCCCACATAATACATAGATTTACCAAATTTTTGTGTACTCTGATAGTTTAAATATATCTCTTTGCAGTACCATAGTTTGCTCTTCGCAACTTGCTTTCCTGCCTATATTTTGTAGCATCAGCAAATTTGGCTACAATTGAGTGCATCCTTTTGTGCAAGGCAATAGTATAGATTGTAAATTGTTTAGGTACCAGCACTGATCCCTGCAGCTCTCTACAGGTTACAATTGGCTATCCTGGAATTGTAACCCATTTATCCCAAGTCTGTTTTCAGTTTCTCAGTCCTCTATCCACAGTAATATGACCCTCCGTACCATAATTCCATGTGTTGTAATCTTTTATGTGACACTTTGGCGAATATTTTTGATGGTCCACGTACCCTGTTGTTTTATTTTTATCCACCCTTGTTCTCAAAGAATACTAATAAATATGAGACACTTTCCTTCAAGACAAAAACCGTGTTGAATCAGCCTGTTTGTTCTGATTTTCAAAATGCTCGGTCAGTATCTTGTTAGTGGATTTAAGCATTTTCACAGTGAAAAGTGTGAGGCTAACTGGCCCCATAGTTTCTTGCTTAGTGTCTCCCTTCCTTGAATAGAAGTGTTAAATTTGTGATTTTCCAATCTGCTGAGATGTTCACAGAATCTAGAAAAATGTTGAAAGGTTATAAATAATGAAGCTACTATTTTAAGATGTTCCGACGCATTTCTTCTTTCAGTCTTAATTTCCGTTGTCTTTCTCAAATGATATTGTTGGTTTGAACATTTTCTATGCTTATTTCGCCACATTCCAGCATCAAAGGAAATTAAATGGTGTAAAGTTGCAAAATTAGTGATAGCTGTATGCTGATCTCCTCCACCAGTTGGTACCTTCAATAATTCAGTTACTGTTACATGCTATGAGAATAGAACATGAAGTACTCAAGAGTACCCATTAGTATAACTAGTTAAAGCCATTTTTTTATGAGCATTTTTATTAAATTTTTTTTAGAGGCTTCCTCTGTTTAGATTCTTCAAAGCAAAAACTGTCAAATTGTATGCTATATATTGTGAGCAGAACTCCAGACATTAGCTATCCTTTGATAGGTCCCATGAGGCAATCATGACTCCACATATTTGATCGATGTTTAATTTTCTCCTGTAGCAATAGTAGTTTTGATCTGCTTCAACCTTTTTCAGTTGCAGTTGTATATAGTGAACCACTTGAAAACATTTTGGTGTTCCAGTATGGTATTATGAAATCTGTCTGAAATTTTATTCATTGATTCTA
Source organism: Chiloscyllium punctatum (assembly GCF_047496795.1). NCBI lineage: Eukaryota > Metazoa > Chordata > Chondrichthyes > Orectolobiformes > Hemiscylliidae > Chiloscyllium > Chiloscyllium punctatum. The sequence continues at coordinate 53,284,149 of NC_092753.1, forward strand.
AGATTTTAATTTTTGTTTAGGTTGTGAAGCATTGACAGAGTGGGAATACTTGCCACCAGTAGGGCCACGTCCATCAAAAGGATTTGTAGGATTAAAGAATGCTGGTGCTACATGTTACATGAATTCTGTTATTCAGCAGCTATACATGATCCCAGCTATTAGAAATGGTATCCTTACAATTGAAGGCACTGGTAGTGATGTTGATGATGATACATCTGGTGATGAGAAACAGGATAATGAGGTGAACACAAGTTACAACTATTACATTTATGTCAAAAGACAAGTCATGTCTGTTGAAATGCTTAAATCTTTTTCTACCTAAGCTGTTGGTAAATGTCAATGGCAACTACCTGTACTGGAAATATTTTTAAATTTGTTTTGTTAATGTAGTGAAATCTTCTTGAAATATACATACCTTGGACTTTTGTATTTAAAACTTGTTTTGGAAACCAGCCCTCAAATACACAAAACAACATATTCAGTATGTTGTAAGGTCTCACACATTTTAACCTTATTGCAACAACCTTCATAGTTGTATAGGCGTTGGTCACTTTTTTTATTAGGGTGGATTGTGTTGCCAAAACAATGGTGAAGCTAATGGTGCTTTATTTATTCTGCATAAATGGTGCAGCAACTTGAAGTTTGGGCTAAATATGCAATTCAATGTAAATATCAAAATGTTGTCTAAGTTCAGAAGCTGTACTGTTGGCTTCGCCAAATCACTTGCACTGTTTGCTTTACCAGAGACTTACATCAAATAGAATGAGGTAGTATTTTTTCACCAGAGAAACAAGCTAAACACACTCTAGACATTTTAGAATAAATGATTAAAAGTATTGATATCCATTGAACAATGTGGTTAGTATTAACAATTAGACATCAACGTCTCTGGCACTGAGAGTCACTATTCAAAATGGAATGTCATTCCTTTATGTTGAGTAGAGTCAAATGATTTTCAACTCTCATTTGAAACAACCTGTTCTCCTTTTGTCTTCTGCCTCTATCAGTTCACTCCATCAACAAACATAGGATTCCCCTCCAAACCTCCAGGCATTGAATTAATCCCCACTTTATTTGCTGTCCTCCTGAATCCTTCCGCTGCTTTTTGCTCACTCTTTTTTACTCTCACTTCCCTGTGAGGAACTAAAACTTCAAGCTGCTTGGACCAAGCATTTTTGAGTTGGAGTATGTCAAATTAATAGCAGTTATTAAATACGCTGCAGTCAAAGTCTGTTCCATTATATTTTTAGATATTCAAAAAGCATGGCACTGGAAAAACACAGCTGGTCAGGTAGCATTCAAGGAGCAAGAGAGTCAACATTTCAAGCATAAGCTCTTCATCAGAAAGTCCTGATGCTTTTCCAGCGCCACACTTTTTGACTCTGATCTCCAGTATCTGCAGTCCTCACTTTCTCCGAAAAGAAAAGTTGTGCTTAACAAAATAATTTTTGAGTATACTTTTAGCGATTTTTGATATTGTGATTGCACATGCAGAGGAACCTCTATTATCCAGTATTCAATTATGCAAAGATCTGATTATTCGGTTAAATCGCAAGGTCCAGGTGCTTGGCTAAATTGTTACTTCAGCATTCGATTTACCGAATGAAATACTCCCTGCCTGTGTTCTTTGGATAATTGAGGTTCCTCTGGATTCAAATTTAATTATTAAGTTGCTGCAAAGTTGCATTTAGCTTCTGTTGAGAAGCATTTTGTTTTAATCTCAATTGATTTTTTAAAATATGTTTTTAAAGAGCAATGTCGATCCTAGAGATGATGTTTTTAGTTACCACCACCATTATGACAAACCTGTAATTGGAAAAACTGAAGATCGAAAGGAATACAATATTGGGGTCCTGAGACATCTGCAAGTCATTTTTGGACATTTGGCTGCCTCAAGATTGCAGTACTATGTGCCTAGAGGTTTCTGGAAACAGTTCAGGTTTGTAGTTTGAAAATTGCAGAAGTTTTTTTTCTTTGGGAAATAAGTTCTTGCCTGTGGTGAAGAAGCTTTCACTGCATTTTGCTGAAAAGTTGTGTGTGAAACTCAACTCCTATAAATGGCAGTTGGTAGAGAGTGAGGCTACAGAGAAGAGCATGGTATTTTGCACTTGGTGTTCTGGCAAATTGAGAAAATAGAATTTTAAGTAAAAATAAAATTAACTAAATTGTCAAATGCATTGACAGAGAACTGTGCACTTGGTGGCAATTGGGGAAAAAAGATTGTCAATTTTTAATGCGTAAAGCTGTGGGGAATGATTTAACATAACTGCAAACAGATCTTTAAGTGGGTTGCATGTGTACAATTGGAGAGTGCGAGTTTAATAGTTATGAATTTGAAGCAAGACTTGAGACCATGTGCTAGAATACAAAATATTACGTCCTTTCCCCAGGCTTTGGGGTGAACCAGTCAACCTTCGAGAGCAACATGATGCTTTGGAATTCTTCAACTCTTTAGTAGATAGTCTGGATGAAGCTTTGAAAGCTCTTGGACATGCAACTATGCTCAGCAAAGTTCTTGGAGGTTCCTTTGCTGATCAGAAGATTTGTCAAGGCTGTCCACACAGGTGAATGCAACAGAAGTCTAATATTACATTGTTTTGTCTCACTGCTAAAAAGGATTTTTAAGTATTGTGGTTAATATAAATAATTAAGTTTTCAATGCACAATTGCCAGTCCGATAGCAGTGCAATTTGTGTCAGAATAATTGAATTTCTTCATTGAAAGAGAAGCTCGGGTTGGATTTTGTGTGAAAACATTGATAACTTAGTAGAAAATGTGAGATAATTGGCAATCTCTAAATGTTCCAAGTTGTAAAATTTTACAAAAAATGGCATATGAGAGATGCAGCAGCAAATATTAACTTTGTTGCATTGTGACTTCTGGGTTTGTCGTGTAGGAGTTTGATAAAGTGTGTAATGAGAATGCATCTTGGCAAAATTATACTATTCAGTGAATTGCTCATAACTGCAAATATTGTATTTTATTTTAAGTTTAAAATAAAATTTAAGCTTGAGTAAGTATTATGTTTGAAGAACCTTGCAAAGAGATGACCAGTCACAGTTTTGCTCAACCCCTCTGGAGAATGAGCATTGTTTGGGAATGCATCAGTTGAACTATACTGAAATATATAAGAAATTGGGTCGTTAGGAAAGTGCATATGTAGTGGCTCAGAAGTTTCTGGAACACCATCTCTCAGTTGTCCAATTTGTTTGAATTCACCCTCTCTCTTAGAACAAAACCCTCCATTCTGTTGGGATTTTTTTGGTTTGTCATCGTGCTAGGGATTGAATGAATAAAAGACATTAATATTCACTCAGCCATGATTGAATAGTGGGGCGTGCTCAATGGGCTGAATAACTTGTTCATGTTTATATGAAAAGAGAGAGAAAGAATCCTAATGAATTGCAGATAACTCAGATGAGGGAGAAAGTTTTTTTTTAGTGCCTTCCTGTAAAACAATGGAAAATAAAAAATTTAAATCCCTTTTGCCACAAGTCAACATGTTTGGGGTCAAGTTGCCACAGTTTCATTTGTTTCCTTTCATTGACTCAAGGCTGAGTGGCCTGGCAGGAGTGTAAATCTTGGCAAAGTATCTTTAGTTAAGTACTAACACTAATTTTAATTAGCACAAATTTACAGATTATTGGAACTCTATAGGAGGTTGACTGTGAGCTCTGTTTTGCTAAACTAACAGCAATGTATTTTTACATACTAGTAAGGCATGCATCTGCAATTCATGTTACCTTCCAGTGAAATTCTAGGCAATTGTTAATGGGTAAGGTGAACGCGAGATAAATGAAGAAATTGAATTCACTTCATATTTTGGTGTTGCAAAATTGATTTGGATTCAGTGGGGTTCTTAAAACATAAGAACTTCATTGAAATTCCTGACCTCAGGATTGGAATGTAGAACTGTACTGAGCACACAATTTATAATACTTAGCATTACAACATAGAAGCTCGAGTAGCTGAGCACGTCCCATAACCCATCTTTTCCTCAGTGCTGAAAATTCATTCTCGAGATAATTAAAGCGAAGAATTGAATGCTATAAATCTAAAACCAAAGCAGAAATTGCTGGAGAAACTCAGCAGGTCTGGCATTATCTGTGGAGAGAAAGCAGAGTTAACATATTGAGTCCAGTGGCCCTTCAGCGCCCTGGTCGCTGGGCTCAATGCAACTCTATTTTGTCTGCGCAGATGCTGCCAGAATATCCCCAACTAATCCATTTTGATTCTCTGAGATAATTATTCATAACTCGCTTGCAAGTGCTAATTCAATTTGTTCTGCCCCACAAGCAGAGTACAGGTCATTCTGCTATAACGTGAATTTCATTAATGCAAATTCGCTATTATGCAATTGACAAATTGGGACACTGTTTCTAATGTGCAATTTTTTTAAAACATTGGCTGTAGCGCAATATTTTAAGTGCTGTTTCTAAATCACGATTTTTCTATAACATTGGGTTGCACAAGAACGCAACATCGCATTATGGAACTACCTATTTTAGAACTAATTGCTGCATAAAGATTGTTTCCTCTTGACACCATTACTTAATTTTGCAAGTATTCTTAGAACATAAAACCACAAGTTTAGGAACAGAATTAGGCCACTCAGGTCTGCTGCACCATTCAATTATAACTGATATCTTTAAAAGAGCTGTTGCAATCTTTTATACTTCCACCTAGCTTACCCTAATGTTTCTTCTTCTTCTCTCCTTATTGTCACTTGTCCTTTTGGTTTTTAAAGGCTTCCCAATCGTCTGACTTCCCACTACTGTCATTGCATTTTGCTTTTATGTTGTCCCTGACTTCCCTTGTCAGCCATGGTTACCATCTCCCTTTCATGTTACTTTTTTGTTGGGATGAATTTCTGGTGTGCTTCTTGAAATACCCCTAGAAACTCCTGTGACTGCTGCTCTACTATATTCCCAGCTAGCCTCCCTTTCCAATCAGCTCTGGCCAGCTCCTCCAACATGTCTTGATAGTTAATTTTACTCAATTGTAATACTATTTTGTTTGGTTCCAGCTTTTAATCCCTCATTCTGCAGGGTGATTTCTATTATGTTATGGTCTCTGCCCACTTGGGGTTCCTTTACCTTTAAGCTCCCTAATCAAGTCTGCCTCTTTATGCATCACCAAAGCCAGAATTGCCTGTTCTGTAGTTGGCTGTAACCATAGCTCTTCCAAAAATAACCATCTTGTTGACACTGCCCAAATTCCTTTTCTTGGGGTCTGCTACAAATCTGATTTTTCCCATCCTCATGTACACTGAATTGTAATGATTAATGTAATTGTTCTTGTCTTTTTTTAATGCTGACTTATTTTCTGTCCCACATCCTAACGACTGTTTGGAAGCCTCTACACAACTCCCATCGGTTTTTTATTCCTTTGCAGTTCCTAACTCTAACTACACAGATTCAGCACCTTATGACAATCTCACTTGCTATTTATTTAATTTCTTACTAACAAGGCACATTTGACCATCTGCCTGTCCTTTTTGATAAGGCACATATTCAACCTTAATCCCCTTGCTCCCATATCTCTGATACTCTGAACATCATAGCCACCAATTTCAACCTGTGCTGCAAGCTCATTTGTTTTGTATAATGTTCATTTAAGTGGATCGGTTAGAGAGACAGTTCGAGGCAATGAGGAATTTGCAGCAACAGCGGTGATGGATGGCAGTTATAGGAAGGGGGAAATGTCGCAGATGCAGTCACATAGATGGGTTAACTGTAGGAAAGGTAAGAGAGGTAGGCAGTTCGTGCAGGAGTCATCTGTGGCTATCCCCACTACAAACAAGTATGCTGCTTTGGAAAATGTAGGGGGTGATCGATACACATGGGAACGTAGCACGAACAGCCAAGTTTCTGGTATTCAGATGCGCTCTAATGCAATGAGGGATACGTCGGGTTCCAAGAGATCAATTGTGTTAGGGGATAGTCCGAGGCACAGACAGATGTTTCTGAGGCCAGCAGTGAAAAATCAGAATGGTATGTTGCTTTCCTGATGTCAGGATCCAGGATGTCTCAGAGGATACAGAATGTTCTCACTGGTGAGGAGAGCCAGCAGGAGGTCATTGTCCACATTGGAACTAACGACATAGGAAGGGAAAAGGTTGAGATTCTGAAGGGAGATTGCACAGAGTTAGGCAGGAATTTAAAAGAGAGGACCTCTGGCTATCTGGATTATTCACGGTGTTACGGGCTAGTGAGGGCAGGAATGGAGGATAGAGCAGATGAATGCATGGCTGATGAGCTGGTGTATGGGAACATTTTTGGATCATTGGAATCTCTTTTTGAATAGAAGTAACCTGTACAAGAAGGACAGATTGCACCTAAATTGGAAGGGGACTAATATACTGGCAGGGAGGTTTGCTAGATTTAAACTAGTAAAATTGGGGGGATGGGACCCAGGGAGATAGTGAGGAAAGAGGTCGATTTGAGACTGGTACAGTTGAGAATAGAAGCGAGTCAAATAGTCAGGGTAGGACTAATAAATTAAACTGCATTTATTTCAATGCAAGGGGCCTAACAGGGAAGACATATGAACTCAGGGCATGGCTAGGAACATGGGACTGGGATGTCATAGCAATTACAGAAACATGGCTCAGGGATAAACAGGACTGGCAGCTTAATGTTCCAGGATACAAATGCTACAGGGAAGATAGAAGGGGAGGCAAGAGAGGAGGGGGAGTGGTGTTTTTGATAAGGGATAGCATTACAGTTGTGCTGAGGAAGGATATTCCTGGAAATACATCCAGGGAAGTTAGTTGGGTGGAACTGAGAAATAAGAAACGGATGATCACCTTATTGGGATTGTATTATAGACGCCCTAATAGTCAGAGGGAAATTGAGAAATAAATTTGGAAGGAGATCTCAGCTATCTGTAAGAATAACTTTCCAAACATAAGCAGGGACTGCCATAGTGTCAAGGGTTTAGATAGAAAGGAATTTGTGTGTACAAGACAATTTTCTGATTCAGTATGTGGATTTACCTACTAGAAAAGGTGCAAAACTTGACCTACTCTTGGGAAATAAGGCAAGGCAGGTGAAGGAGGAGTCAGTGCGGGAGCACTTTGGGGCAAGTGACCATAATTCCATTAGATTTTAAATAGTGATGGAAAAGGATAGACCAGATCTAAAAGGTGAAGTTCTAAATTCGAGAAAGGCCAATTTTGATGGTATTAGGCAAGAATTTTCAAAAGCTGATTGGGGGCAAATGTTCTCAGGTAAAGGGACAGCTGGGAAATGGAAAGCCTTCAGAAATGAGATAACGAGAATCCAGAGAAAGTATATTCCAGTTAGGGTGAAAGAAAAGGCAAGTAGATATTGGGGATGCTGGATGACTAAAGAAATTGAGGGTTTGGTCAAGAAAAAGAAGGAAGCATATGTCTGGTATCGACAGGATAGATCACGTGAATCCTTACACTATAAAGGCAGTAGGAGTATACTTAAGAGGGAAATCAGGAGGGCAAAAAGGGAGCATGAGATAGCTTTAGCAAATAGAATTAAGGAGCATCCAAAAGGGTTCTTACTATACATTAAGGGAAAAAAGGGTAACTAGAGAGAGAATAGGGCCCCTCAAAGATCAGCAACGCAGCCTTTGTGTGGAGCCGCAGGAGATGGGGGAGATACTGAACAAGTATTTTGCATCCGTGTTTACTGTGGAAAAGAACGTGGAAGTTATAGAATGTAGGAAAATAGATGGTGACATCTTGAAAAATGTCCCTATTACAGAGGAGGAAGTGCTAGATGTCTTGAAATGCATAAAGGTGGATAAATTCTCAGGACATGATCAGGTGTACCCTAAAACTGTGGGAAGCTAGGGAAGTGATTGCTGGGCCTCTTGCTTAGATATTTGTATCATCGATAGTCACAGGTGAGGTGCCGGAAGACTGGAGGTTGGCTGACGTGATGCCACTGTTTAAGAAGGGCAATAAGGAGAAGCCAGGGAACTATAGACCAGTGAGCCTGACGTCGGTGGTTGAGGGAATCTGGAGGGACAGGATGGCAAGGCAAGGACGGATTCAGGATAGTCAACGTGGCTCTGTGCGTGGGAAATCATCTCTCAAACTTGATTTGAGTTTTTTTTGAAGAAGTAACAAAGAGGATTGATGAGGGCAGAGCGGTAGATGTGATCTATATGGACTTCAGTAAGGCGTTCGACAAGGTTCCCCATGGGAGACTAGTTAGCAAGGTTAGATCTCATGGAATACAGAGAGAATTAGCCATTTGGATACAGAACTGGCTCAAAGGTAGAAGACAGAGGGTGGTGGTGGAGGGTTGTTTTTCAGACTGGAGGCCTGTGACCAGTGGAGTGCAACAAGGATCGGTGCTGGGTCCACTACTTTTCGTCATCTATATAAATGATTTGGATGTGAGCATAAGAGGTACAGTTAGAAAGTTTGCAGATGACACCAAAATTGGAGGTGTCGTGGACAGTGAAGAGGGTTACTTCAGATTACAACAGGATCTTGATCAGATGGGCCAGTGGGCTGAGAAGTGGCAGGAGGAGTTGAATTTAGATAAATGTGAGGTGCTGCATTTTGGGAAAGCAAATCTTAGCAGGACTTATCCACTTCATGGTAAGGTCCTAGGGAGTGTTGCTGAACAAAGAGACCTTGGAGTGCAGGTTCATAGCTCCTTGAAAGTGGAGTTGCAGACAGGATAGTGAAGGCGGCGTTTAGTTGGTCAGAGTATGGAGTACAGGAGTTGGTAGGTCATGTTGCAGCTGTACAGGACATTGGTTAGACCACTTTTGGAATATTGCATGCTGTTCTGGTTTCCTTCCTATCAGAAAGATGTTGTGAAACTTGAAAGGGTTCAGAAAAGATTTACAAGGATGTTGCCAGGCTTGGAGGTTTTGAGCTATTGGGAGAGGCTGAACAGGCTGGGGCTGTTTTCCCTGGAGCTTTGGAGGCTGAAGGGTGACCTTATAGAGGTTTACAAAATTGATGGACAAGAATAGGATAAATAGACAAAGTTTTTCCCTAAGATGGGCGAGTCCAGAACTAGAGGGCATAGGTTTTTAGGGTAAGAGGGGAAAGATATAAAAGAGACCTAAGGGGCAACTTTTTCACTCAGAGGTTGGTACGTGTATGGAATGAGCTGCAGAGGAAGTGGTGGAGACTGGTACAAGTGCAACATTTAAGAGGCATTTAGATGGGTGTATGAATAGGAACGGTTTGGCAGGATGTGGGCCGGGTGCTGGCAGGTGGGACTAGATTGGGTTGGGATATCTGGTCGGCATGGGCGGGTTGGACCGAAGGGTCTGCTCATCTTCCCTTAGCAGAATCTCTCTCCTCTTCCTTCCTATGGTATGGTATTGGATTTTCCCTTCCCACTCCAAGTTCCTGTGCAGCTCATGAGATGTTCTAAGCCTGAGTGCCAGGCATCCTTCAGAACTTTGGATCCTGGCCACAGAACTGTGCCGACTCTCCTAACTGTACTATTCCCACTCTTGAATGTCGCCCTGTACCATAGTGCTGTGGATAGTTTGTTCATCTACCTATGGCCTCTGGTCTTGTCCATACAGGGAACAAGAATCTCACACCTGTTAGACAAGCTCAAGGGCTGAGATTCTTTCAGCACTGTGCTGGATTACTCTATCTGCCCCACTTGTAGTCTCACTCTCCTCTCTCTGACCACTTATCAAATTTGAGTTAGTTAATCTCTGGTGTGACTGCCTCCTGAAGGTGTCCATGCATCTTTTTCGCCCTCATTCATGTGTCACAATATTGAAGCTCAGACTTCAACTCGTCAACTGAGCTAGAGTTGCTCAGTCAACCAACACTTGTTATAGATGTAGTCACTACATAGTCCAGGTACAATGCATCATCTGGTTAGTCTCAATATTATTCACTTTGTTCTTAATTTGATTTTTGAAAATTTCCTGCTAGTCTTTTAGTTTGCAACTTGTAAATATTTCCTCTCTTCACCTTCGATTTGAAAGTAACTAGTAATAGTTGTTATTCTACCAACCAATAATCTTGTGGTTTTCCTACAGTGACATTCTTTCTTGTGTTGGGCCCCAGATCTTGGGCTTGAATTGATCCTGTTAAAAGACCCTATAAGCTCAGATCTTAAAGCACCCCGTTCTCCCCCTCCAAATTCCATTATCTCAAAATTCCCCGAACTATATACTCCGATTGTGTCTCACTCTGGATGTGATCTCCTTTGTGAGCATGCACAGCACATTGGTGTATGTGAGCTGTTTGTCCCTATCTACTCTAGTCACAGTGTTTTGAACACTTATCAAATTCTATCCCACCCTTCCCAAAACAAAACCCTCCGTCTTCTCTCTGAACACCAGCCCCAGGTTCTCCAGTATATCCTTGTCACTGCGGTCGTTCATCCAGGGAACTGTTCTCTGAAGGCTTTGCATCTTGTCCAATGTCTTGACCTTGGTCCTGAAGTGGATGCAATGCTCCAGTTCAAATGGAAACAATGATTTAATAAAATTTACTCAAAGCCTTTTCACTGTTTAATCAGAAACCTGTCCAGGATCCTGTATATGACTTGAAATAGTTTGAAACTGGCAGGGCAGATTGACAACAATTTACTGGTTACTGAACCCTTTTAAGCTTGTATGCTATATTTTGTGTAATTTGTCCTTAACATTACAATATATTGTTCACACTTCCCTACTTGAAACTTATTCTGCCACATGTGCCCCATCCGCTAGTCTCTGTCCTCTTGAATTCTGTCATTAATTTCATAACAGTTTATAATATTTCTGCACTTTTGTATTGTAATATACTTCTGGTGTCATGACTGCAATACATTTTTGCTTTTTTTTAGATATGAATGTGAGGAATCCTTCACAACACTGAATGTTGACATTAGAAATCATCAAAATCTGCTTGATTCACTTGAGCAGTATGTCAAAGGAGACCTACTGGAAGGTGCCAATGCATACCATTGTGAGAAATGCAACAAAAAGGTAAGCAATTTTCTCTTAAATTCTTAGTTCTTAATCCATGACTATTTAAGTATTTTGTGATTTGACTTCTATTTGAGAATTTAAAAGATCGCCTGCTTTCTTCCATTCAATATGTACACAGATTTGGATTAAAAATTGTTATCCACCAGGATGCACCAACCAACCAACCTCATAGGCATGTTGTTCTCCCTCAATAATCGAGACCATTTTAATTGATGCATTGGTAAACCAAGGTATCAGTTGCTTATGTTAGCAACAACACATGAGCATTCACTAGTTATTGCTCAGTGTTGCAATTGTTTATTCATAATTAGGTTTATCCTTTCTTTTCTCCTTAGGATCATGTTTGCTGATCATTTTAATGGTAACTGTTAATGTTTGAATTCTTTTCCCCAATATAAGTGGATCTTCTGTAGTGTTTCCTGTAGAGATAACAAAATACACATTTTGAGAGATACATAATGGGGACAGTGGGGAAGGGACAGTGGAGGAGATCACATGGAGAGGTCAAGGAGAGGAATTCGGAGTAGAGAAAGAGGTCCTTTGTGTGCTAATGTAACTCATAACAGTTTCTTAATTGTTGCATGGCTCTCCAGTGAGAATTTAGGCATGAGCAACCCTGTAGGGATTTTAACAAAAGGACCTGCAAAAATATTTCTGAAAATCCTGTTGGAAAGTTTGAACCATGATTGATTCATGCATCATTATTCTTAGTGCTGCAGTCTTGTGGCACATCTAGCAACTATCAGGCTGCCCATGCTGGAAAGTATGAATAAATCGATGCTAGCTGGCTCAGTGTTGCCGTGGGCTGAAATGCCATCTTCCATACTATAGATTTCTAATTCAATAATATCTTTTGCTTTTGGCAACAATTTGGTTGGGGTGATTAGGTTGCAGCACTGGAATGTGCCACTGACATTCTGTTTATAAGAATGAAGCAACATCTGAGCGATATAGGGTTAGGACAGCAATGCAGAATTAACCAGGATATGTACCTGTTGGTGAGGAAGAGAATTGCTAAACCTTAAATGTTAGGTGGAATTCCATTCAATGTAGAGTCATAGTCATACAACATGGAAACTGACCCTTCGATCCAAATCATCTGCACCAAACAGAGATCCCAATCTGATCTCGTCCCAGCATTTAAAATAAATCCATTGTTTAGCAATTATTAAGCCCTCCACCTGCTCAACAGCTGACAACTAATTCAGCTATTTTAAGAGGTTTACAGCTTCATACAGGTTTTCTTTGTCTTCTGCCACTGCACCTTTAGTCCCTCCAAGTGTTGACCTACAAAGCTTTTTCCTCCAGGTTTAAATATTCACTGGGCTAATTTCTGTGACCAGGGCTTTCATAACCTGACTAACTGTTGTCATCTCCCACCATTTCCTCCATGTAGATGCACTGATGCTTCAAAACCTAGGAAGCTAATATTAAAATAGTCCCTCACATTTGTATCAATCAGAACTTTTGTAGAGATTAGCAAACATGTTATGATTATAAGTTGAAGCCCATCCGTTGAGACTGTATTTGATAGCAGATCTAATGTGTGAGATGGACATGTTGAAATAACTGGATTGAGAATTTCACATCGCTGCTTATAGCGGTTGTTCATAGATTGTGAGGGGGAATATGTTCTCTTTTTCCAGCCCACTTAGTGCAATGTAGTTGTCATTTTCCAGTACCTTGAAAACATCCATTTTTAAGATGTATCATGTGAGCTAAATTAGTGGCAGTTGGCTGTGTAATCCAAAATACAAAATTTGGCCTGAAAACAATAAACAGTGGAGATTACAGCGGGTCAGATGGCATCCATGGAGTGAGCGCAAACTAACATTTTGAGGTCAGATGACTCTTGCTCAGCGCTAAAATAAAGTGTCAAGATAGCATGTATGCTACAGCTTTGGTGGGTGGTGGTAAAAGTGCAATTTTTAAACATTTGTGAGCTATATTCTCTCAAGTTCTTTAAATTCAAAGATCTTTTGAATAAGGTAGTCCTCTGATAACAAATCACAATCTACATATCTCCCCAATGCCTCTCCAACAGTTAAAAATCACAAATCAGGAGTGTGATGGAATGCATTGAACTGGGGCTGGCTTGAACAACAAGCAAGAAGCTTGACATCGTGCAGGGCAAAGTCTGCTTGATTGGCACCTCATCCATCACATTCAACGTACTGTTCCTTCACCATCATTCATAGTAGTAGAACTGTGCACCATATGCAAGATGAATTGCAGTAATGCATTAAGGCTGTTATGTTATCGTTCCAAATCTGCAATCTACTCCTTCAAGAGGACGAAGGTGCAAGCGCATGCAAATGCTAATATTTACAATTTCCCTTCTAAATCATCCTCCATCCAAGTTTGGAACTATATCACTGTTGCTTCATTGTTTCTTGATCAACTTTCCTGCAACTCCCAAACTATAGTTGACTTCAGTTTAAGCAAGTACCTCCACCTCCACCACCACCACCTCCAGGGCAACTGGAGGCAGTCAGTAAATGTTGTTGATTCCTGTGACTCCCGCATATCTGAACAAATTAGTATAAAATTAGAGTGTAATGTCATGCAGTTAATTGCTGCCTCCACACTGGAGGGATTCGGGGATTCTACAAGACCCTAGAACCTGTCATGAAATAATGACTGGTTAATATTTTTGGTATTTGATCAAGGTGTTGATTAGGTTAAGTGAAGAACTCTTTCTCTGAACTGTGCCATGGAAAGTTTAAACTGCTGAGAGGTGCAAAGTTAAGGTCACACCTGGAAAATGGTAAATGTATTGTTAGCACTTTAAAAGTAGTTTGCTATTTAACTATCCTGATCTATGATCTAATCCAAAAAAAACTTTTACCACCTTTTTAGACAAAAACCTATCAAGTAAATGGAAAACTAACAATCTACCATGTAAAACTGTTTTTAGAATAAAGTTTGAAACATTTACCATATTTACTTTGTAAAATACTTCCTAATCTCGTTCTTGTGTTAGGTTCTGATCACTTGTTGCCTGATATTTGTAATTAAGCAAGCTGTGCTGGTTACAGATAGGGTGGAGGCTGACACAAGTTTGCGATGTTGCAGTTTTAGATTAGATTAGATTCCCTACAGTGTGGAAACAGACCCTTTGGCCCAACAAGTCCACACTGACCCTCCAAAGAGTAACCCACCCAGACCCATTTCCCTCTGACTAATGCACCTAACACTATGGGCAACTTAGCACGGCCAATCCACTTAACCTGCACATCTTTGGATTGTGGGAGGAAACCGGCGTACCCGGAGAAAACCCGGGCAGACTCCACACGGACAGTTGACCAAGATTAGAATTGAATCTAGGATCCTGGTGCTGTGAGGTCGCAATGCTAACCACTGAACCACCGTGCTGCCCTAACTTCAAAATGTTTGTTACCTGAACCCTTCATAAGTTTGTTTGAAGTCAATACCCATGTCTTAACTGTTGGTATTTCATAATACTAAAGTAATGTTGTTCTCTATGTTCTATTTAACAAGTGTTGCTGTAAACTGAAAGATGAATTTGTTGGTTAGCTGCTGTACATTTCAGTTGAATGTCCCCATTATACATGGTTAAAAATCACACAACACCAGGTTATAGTCCACATGTTTAATTGGAAGCACACGAGCTTACGGAGTGACGCTCCTTCATCAGGTGGTCCTGTCTGATGAAGGAGCACCGCTCCGAAAGCTAGTGTGCTTCCAATTAGACCTGTTGGACTATAACCTGGTGTTGTGACTTTTAACTTTGTACACCCAAGTCCAACACCGGCATCTCCAGATCATGCTCATTACACATGATTGGGTGAAGTACAGGATAACTTGTACTGACTGCAGCTGCTTTAGTAAAGGCGTATAAAGAGAGAATATATGTAAGAAAATGTGCTTTAAAAGTTGTGTACTCTTGTATAGGCTGAGGTTTCTTTTGATATTTATATATGTGTAATCACTTAAACTTCATTATATTTAATGTCTTTTCTGTTTTGCAGGTTGATACAGTGAAGCGTTTACTAATCAAGAAACTGCCACCAGTTTTAGCAATTCAACTGAAGCGATTTGACTATGACTGGGAAAGGGAATGTGCAATTAAATTCAATGACTATTTTGAATTTCCAAGAGAGCTGGATATGGAACCTTACACTGTGGCTGGGGTTGCCAAATTGGAAGGGGATGACATCAACCCAGAAAATCAGTTGATTCAAAATGAACAGCCAGATAACGAGCAGCCTGGTAGCACTAAATATAGACTGGTTGGTGTGTTAGTCCATAGTGGTCAGGCAAGTGGAGGACATTATTACTCATACATCATTCAACGAAATGGTGGAGATGGTGAGAAAAACAAATGGTATAAGTTTGATGATGGTGATGTAACTGAGTGCAAAATGGATGATGATGAAGAAATGAAAAACCAGTGCTTTGGTGGCGAGTATATGGGTGAAGTTTTTGACCATATGATGAAACGAATGTCATACAGGCGGCAAAAGCGATGGTGGAATGCTTACATACTGTTTTATGAACGTATGGACACACTAGCTAAAGATAATGAATTAATTAAGTACATTTCTGAACTGGAGATTAGTATAAAACCACACCAGATAAAAATGCCAAGTGTCATTGAACGAAGTGTACGGAAACAGAATGTGCAGTTCATGCACAATAGAATGCAGTATAGCCTGGAGTATTTCCAATTTATTAAGAAACTACTGACCTGTAACAGTGTCTACCTGAATCCTCCACCTGGTGAGTATACCTTCTGTCTTGGCTAATATTATATTTCATCTTAAGAAATGCAAAATCTTTTATTTCATTGTTGGAATTTTAATGATGCTGACTTTTAAGATCTCTGTTTGAAAGTAAAGGTTTGTGAAAGTGTGTGTTGTCCATGAAGTGTTTATGGTCAGAAACTAAGTGCTAACGGTATACAGTTTATTTTAAAGTGAGGTTTTTACAATCTAGCCAGCCAGCAATGCATTATGTTACAAAGTTCAAAAGTACACAAGATGCAATGTCATTTTACTAGTTTCAAGTGAATTCTTTATTCATAGAACACTTGGTGAAGAGTATTTCAATGTTATTGACCCAGTAGCACTTCAGGAAGGTGTTAAGTAATCTTCCATGAGGTTTTGAAACTTAGACTTTTAACTGGAGCAATCCAAATCTAATCCCACAGCTCCACTTTTAATTCAGAAGCTGGTCTGATAAGTGTTATGTTGGTATGTTATACAAATTACAGAATTATTACAGTTCAGAAGGAGGCCTTTTGGCCCATCATGCTTACAGTGGTTCTTCAAATAAGTATCATTGGCAGTAAGCAATCTCCTTTTTCCTCCTCCCTTTCTGCATGAGTTATATCCAGATAATCGTCCAGTGCTCTCTTGAATGGCTCAATTGAAACTTCCTCCTCCACATTTCCACATTGAAGACTGTAATTCTTTGCTGTGTAAAACGTTGTTTTTCCACCATATCATCCAACATCACTTTAAATGCGTGCCCTCTTACTCTTGTAACTTGAATGAGTGGAAAAAGCTGCTGTCTCTTTTATCCATTCAGCCCACTCGTGAAGTTGCAAACATCTATAAAATGTTTCTCTCCCAGAACAGGCCTAACTAGCTCAGTCTCCACATAACTGAAGTTTCTATTCATGGAACCATTCTTGTTTTTAAGAAAAGTACTTTTGTCAAATTGTTCAGAATTGCTGTCCCACACTTCTGGAGCCCGTGGGGCTTGAAACCGGAGATAATCCAGGGGTAGGGATACTATCACTGCACCAAAATTGCTTCTACGTTGGCTCTGTAATGTATTCATGTCTTACAATGATGTAGGACCCAAAACTGCACACAATATTCCAGATGAAGTCTAAGAAGTATCTTGTTACGAGTATGGTTGCACACTAACAGTTTGGTCCACCTTCCTAGAAACATTCCAGTTTAAAAATATTCTTTGAAAATTGCATCACATGTAGGCAGAACCGTTAAAGTGCTTAGCACTCTTGTTTTCATTGCTCAAACTTTTGAATGTAGGAGTTGGGATGTCATGTTGAGGTTGTACAGGATGTTGGCAAGGCCTCTTCTGGAGTACTGTGTACAGTTCTGGTAACCCTGCCATAGAAAGGATATTAAATTGGAGAGAGTTGAGAAAAGATTTACCAGAATATTGCCATCTATGGCAGGTTTGAGTTGTCAAGATAGTTTTGGACTTATTTCACTGGAACATTTATGGGTGACCTAACAGAGGTTTATAAAATCCTGAGGGGCATAGGTAAGGTGAGAGGAGAAAGATTTTGAAAAGGACATGAGGGCAACTTTTTTCACACAGGAAGTGGTGGAAACGGTACATTTACAATATTTGAAAGACATTTGGATAAGTACATAAAGAGCAAAAGTTTAGAGGGATATGGGCCAAATCGAGGCAAGTGGGACCAGTTTGGTTTAGGTACATCGTCGGTGTGGACTAGTTGGACGAAAGGGTCTGCATCTCTTCTTTTCCAGAAGAGCGATACCACCACCACCTAGCTGATAAGGAAGCAAATACTGTATCAAAGTACCACCTACGTACATCATTCTGATGTGGAAGATAACGGCAACCAAGTTGCCTGTGTAACTGTGTTACTTACGATCAACAGAAGCAATGGGTGCATTAACAGTGTACAGGAGAACCTCGATTGTCTGAATGAGATGGGCAGGCACTACTTCATTCGGATAATCGATTATTCAATTAAATGCCTTTCCTCTGGGGCCTGAGTTTTTAAAGTCTGCTCCCCATTCAGGAGACTGTAGCAGCACACCGCGCAAGACTCCGCCCCCAGCACTGCCCCCTGACCACCACTCCCCTATCCAACGGTTAGGGTACACCTCTCTGTAGAATTCCAGGGAAACTGTGGGCGGAGAGAGAGGGAGGTCAGTCATTTGGAGACTCTGCCTGTTTAATCACTGTAAACAAAAGACGCGATCACTGTTGGAAGCACTTCTTTGATGTAATGTTTCTACTGGGACCTCGAGATCTCCTTCGGATAATCAGATTTTCAGATAATTGGTGTTTGGATAATCGAGGTTCCTCTAGTTGATTTGGAATGCTTGCACTTTCCTGGCATTTTTGGTGTCCTAGCATGCGGAAACTGAAAAGACTCATGACTTTGCAGCTAACTTGTTTTCCCTTCAAGACCAAAGCATTTAAGTTGCATGTGACCTTGGTTTATTGTCGTGAGACCTCAGTAAATAAGTAAGTGTAGCACATTGACCATTATACCAGCCTGTTTGCACAACTAAAACAGCATTTGCTGCTCTGTAACAAACAAAATGAAAAAACTGTGGATGTTGGAAATCGAACAAAAATAGAAATTGCTGGAAAATTCAGCATACCTTCTGAAGAAAGGTCACTGGACCCAAAATATTAACTCTGCTTTCTCTCTACAAATGCTGCCAGATATGAATTTCTCCAGCAATTTGTTTTTGTTTGCTAGTCTATGCATTGTGTCAAATAGATTGTGTTTAGAATGAGGGTCTCAAATTCAGATTTCAAAATTGTGCATTCTTTGGTCTATTCTTTTTATCAAGAAATGGGATGTCACTTACAGCTTTGTCCAGTATTAAGCTATAGAAAAATAATATGCAACAATCCTTATTTGCAAAAGTGCAATGAAAACCAATCACAGTAGCAAGTTCCTCGCTTCTAAGCTTAGCAAAAGAAAATGAAGGTATAGTTTTAAAACTTTGTGATGATAAATTGGCAGATTTTATATTGGCCAACTCCATAGTGAGTGACTAAAATTGGCAAATGCACTTTCATTTCCGCTCAGGGCTGTGACTCAAATTCAAAATTTGTGTTCACTTTATATTTTATACACTCCAATACACACACATTTGTCCTCAAACCACTAAGCGTGAGTTATTGTATCCCTCTGGCCTAAATTAATTCTCTCACCCTCAATTGCAAAATCCTGTCATTGCCATGTATCAACTGTGACCCATTAGCTCAGGTATCTCAGAACTGAAATTCTTCTTCTTGGAATCAAGTGGGTTCTGAGATAGCTGTTCGATCGACTGTGTGACCTGCATGCTGTGCTGGGACAGGTGATGCATGAAAGGTTGGATAAATCATTGTTTTGAGGTTTATACACTTCCTTTGACGTCTCTGCATGCTCCCATGAAGTGTATAAACGTGTTTGGTTCTTTCCTGACTCAGCTTGCTCCATTTTGATCAGTCATAAACTAGAATCTCTCCTGAGTTATTGGGTATGTTTGATCTTTTTAGGGCTGGTTTGAGGTCATTGAAATGCATTTCTGCTGTCCTTGTGGAAGTGTTCTTAATGGCAATCTCCACACGTATGCCAGTTCATTTACAGGTTTGATTTTTTTTGTACACACTACATGCAAAGCTGAAGTAGTTATCAGGGCCTGCGCAGAAGGTGAGTAAATTGACCATAGCTCCATGGTACAGGAAGTTATTCATTTGCAGGATGAAACAAAGACTGTGTATTTGTAAAGAACCATCTGAAACTGGATCCGTAAGTGAGTCAAGGCTTTATTAGCACATAAAACTAACCAACTCAGAGCAATTTAGCCCTTGAAAATGATTACAATAGAGTACCAGAGTAAATGATTAAGGGAGTTAGGGAAGAGGAAGGGAAAGAGTTGTTGTATTAGTTTACTTCAGCTTTTCCTAAACATTTTCAGCCTCCGGAATGGTTTCCTTCCTTTTGTACAGGAAATAAAGCAAGCAATTTGGTATCCGAGTCTGAAGTTTAAATGGAATATAGCACCTCGTGATGAGGTTAATGAAGCTTACTTTTCAAAGTATAAAATCAATAAAATAATTAAACTTTTCCATGAAGCACATGAAGGATAGGCAATGATGTCACGATTGTCGCATGTGGGAGCCCCTGGATGCCATGCTGATCAAGAGCAAACCTGTCTGGGGCAAGTGTGTGAAGTTCAAGGAGCTTCACTTCAGAGTATGAGTTGGAAACTGAACTACAGATACTGTTTGCATGAGAGAGGGGAAAATTACTTGATTCAGTCATCATGGCCCATGTAGTTAACAACGATATGGGCAGCACAATGGAGGTGGTCACGATGAGAAGCTGAGTGCCAAATTAGAATCAGAACCTCTAAAGTTGTAACCTCTGATTATTACCTGAGCCACATGCTCACTGGCATATAGAGCAAGTCAGATTAGAGAGATGAATGCCCAGTTCAAAGATTGTGCGTGAAGTGAGTCCAGTTCAAGGAACAAAACAAAGTGCTGGAGAAGCACAACAGGTCTGACATTTGTGGAGAGAAAAACAGTTAATGTTTTGAGTCTAGTGACTCTTAATCAGAATTTTGCACTGGCTCCAGCAGTCGGGAAAGTGGGGTCTATACCTATCTTCTGAACTGTCTAATGGAGAAGTCAGAGAAAGTTTTGAATTGAAGGGGCAAGGGATCAAGTATGGTAAAATGTTGTATATCAAAGCATCCAAGACCGGGTAAGGGGGAAATTATAATTTGGGATGTAAGAGTCAGAGGTAAAACAAAAATCTGGAAATACACTAACAACTGCGATTCTGTTGTTAAAACGATTAGAAAAAGACAAAAGTAAAAGCTCTGTATCTGACTTGTGTAGTTTTCTGAATTAAGTAAACAAATAGTGCACATTGAAGTTCCTAAATATGCACTGATAGCCAAATGGAATTGTATCTGCCAAATTACCAAAATTAATCCCTGAATGTTAAAGGATCCGTGATACTTGATTTTGATTTGAATTAGAAGGATAGCATTGTTAATCAAAATGACATTTGTACATTATTTAGAGATGACCACAGTTCAGCAAACAGGACATTGAATTGGTTTGGGTGGAGGCACAAAAAGTGGACAAAGAAGTCATTTGTGGAAATAGTCTACAATGTGGGGCAAAATAATTAAGGGGATTACAATAATTGTGGCTAACTTCACTTTGGATACAAGTTAGCAAAAGTTAGATTGACTGGTGAATCTGGATAAGCCGAACACAATGTTTTCAAGGGCGTTTGGAGCAGCAGAATTTTGAGCCTGTCGGAGAGCAGATTATACCACACCTGGAATTGTGTATTACGACAGGATTAATTAATGACCTTGGAGTCAAGGGACCTCCAAGATAGCAGTAACCACAGCATGTTTGAATTTTATGTCCAATTTAAAAGGAAGAAGGTTGGGTCTAACGCGAATGTCTTAAACTTTAAATATTGTGTTAGTGTGACAACTGACTTAAGTGAGTTGGCATGTTGAGTTGGAGTGTGATCTAAAGAGGGATAGTTGAAGGAGATATTTCAGATTACTCAGTATATTCAAAAAGGAGGAAGAGAAGACTGCAGATGCTGGAGATCAGAGTAGAGTGTAGTGCTGGAAAAACAGCAGGTCAGGCAGCACCCGAGGTGGAGGGGAATTGACATTTTGGGCATAAGCCCCTCATCAGGAATGAGGCTTGTTTGCCAAGAGAGTAAAGAGATAAATGGGGTTGGGGGGGATGTACTTGGGGGTAGGTACCTGAGAGTGCGGTAGTTAGATGCAGGTGGGGGTAATGGTGATAGGTCAGAGAGGAGGGTGGAGCAGATGCGTGAGAAGGAAGATGGACAGGTCATGAGGGTGGTGCCAAGTTGGAAGGTTGGATCTGGGATAAGGTAGGGGCAGGGGAAATGAAGAAACTGGTGAAATCCACATAGATTGGAGGGTCTCAAGGTGGAAGATGAGGCATTCTTCCTCCAGGTGTCAGGTAGTTAGGGTTTGGTGATGGAGGACCAGCACCTGCATGTCCTTAGCAATGGCAGAGGGGATTTAGTGTTTGGCAATGGGGCGGTGGGGTTATTTTGTGTGTGTGTCCCAGAGATGCTCTCTGAGCGTTCTGCAAGTAGGCATCCTGTCTCCCCAGTGTAGAGGAGGCCACATTGGGAGCAACAGATACAATAAATGACATGTGGAAGTGCAGATAAATCTCTGCACTTGGGGCCTTGGAAGGAGGTGAGGGGGGAGGTGTGGACGCAGATTTTGCAATTCTTGTGGTGGCAGGAGAAGGTGCCAGGCGGGGAGTGTGGGTTGGTGGGGGGGCATGAACCTGACCGTTGCGGAGGGCATGGTCTTTACGGAATGCACAAAGGGGTGAGGAGGGAAATATATCTCTGGTGGTGGGGTCTGTTTGTAGGTGGTGGAAATGGTGGAGGATGGATGCAATGTATCCGAAGGTTGGTGAGGTTGAAGGTGACGACCAGGGGGGTTCTGTCCTTGTTGCGGTTGGAGAGGTGGGGATTGAAGGTGGAGGTGCGGGAAGGGGAGAAATGCGCTAGAGGGCACCACCGACCACTTGGGAGGGGAAATTGTGGTCTTTGAAGAATGAGACCATCTGGTGTACTCTGGTGGAACTGGTCCTCCTGGGAGCAGAAGTGGCAGAGGTAGAGGAACCTGGAATAAAGGGTAGTGTTTTTACAGGAGGCAGGGTGGGAGGAGGTGTAGTCCAGGTAGCTGTGGGAGTTAGTGGGTTTGTAGAAGACAGCACCAGGGACCCAGGTTCGATTCCCTCCTTGGGTGACTGTGGAGTTTGTACACTCTCCCTGTGTCTCTGTGGGTTTCCTCAGGGTGCTCAGGTTTCCTCCCACAGTCCAAAGAGGTGCAGGTCAGATGAATTGGCATGCTAAATTGTTCACCGTGCATTAGTCAGAGGGAAATGGGTCTCGGTGGTTACTCTTCGGAGGGTCGGTGTGGACTTGTTGGGCTAAAGGGCCTGTTTCCACACTGTAGGGAATCTAATCTAAAAAAATCTGTATTGTCAGTCACTGTTGATGGCGATGAATAGGTCCAGGAAGGGCAGGTTGGTGTCCAAGATGGTCCAGTTGAAGTTAAGATCGGGGTGGAATGTGTTGGTGAAATTGAACTGTTCGACCTCCTTGTGGGAGCACAACGTGGCATCAAAAAAAAAATCAACAATGTAGCGGAGAAAAAAGTGGGGAACGGTGCCGGTGTAGCTATGGAAGATGGACTGTTCCACATACCCGGCAAAGATGCCCATGGTTACCCCTTTGGTCTGGAGGAGGTTGGAAATGGGAGAAAAAGGAGGCCTTAACTACTTTAGTTAACTGTGGATGACAAGGAAAGTATCAAACTTGAGTAAAACAGATGTGTGCAGAGACAGTGGCTGGTCAGGCGATTGGTCAGAATGCAAAGAAAGCAGAAAATTTTTAAAAGGTTAATCGAATGAAGAAATTTATACAAGTGGAAACTAGATAGCAATGTTAAAATGAGTAACAAGAGTTTCTACAGGTATTTTGTTTAAAAAAGTGTGTGCATTGATCCTCCAGAGAATGAAATTAGTGAAATCTACTATTCTTCTGTTGATTTTAAGGAAATGGCAGATGAAATACAGAATTTTCTGTTCTCTTCACAAAACGAATATAAAAACGTTTTGGTGTTCCTGCACACCAGGAGGTGGAAGAGAGATGGGAGCAATGAAATGACTCAAGGGAGGGGGTGTGAAGCAAACAGATGGAGCTACAGGTTGACAAGATTCAGGTGTTTTAATGCATGAATCACAAAGTTGATATGCAAATACAGCACATAATCAAGGAGACCAATGGTGTGCTATTCTTCATAATGAGAGAAATTGACATGATCTGAAGGATTCTATGCTTAAGTTAGGCAGAACATTTGTGAGACTACATCTTGGATGCTACGTTTTTTTTTCAAATCTTATTTAAAGACACGGATTAGAATTTTTTTCTGAGGCTTGTGAAACTCTGGAAGACACTACCTTGGAAGGTGGAGGAGATGAAATCACTCAATGTTTTTAAAGGGGTGATAGAATCTTGCTAAGCAAGGGAATATTCTAAGGTTTTCTGAGATAGACAGGACTAGGGAAATTAAATACAAAGCAATCCGCCATGATCATCTTGAATAGTCGAGCAGACTTGACGCTCAAAATGATTGACTTACACTCCTATTTCATATGGTCCATTTTAGAAGATAACTGAAAGCCAATTTAGATGATAGAAATAGAGGTCTACATCTGTCCACAAATTTTAAAGTGATAGGGCAAATAGTGAAAGCATTAAAAAGATTCATGCATCCTTGACTTGCTTAGAGGATTTAATTACTAAAGAAGAGGACATTGTGCTAAATCTTCGAATGAATTACTTTTGTTTTCCCGCACCTGTTGTGATCTTACGCATCAATGTATTCCATTTCTTTCATCCTTGTTACCAGCTTCCTAAATGCTTGTATGGTAGCAAGTTATATAATCGGATAGTTCTGAAGAACCAGCATGATTCGGTGGACTAGCCTTTGTTTCATTTTATCAAGCCACTATTTCTGAAAGAACGCTATTTTTAGCAGCTGCTGCAGAAAATCTGTTAGGTTGATGTTAGAAGCGTTTAGTTATTTATTCAAACACGGGTTGTTTATTTCTGGAAACGTTTATGAATTTGTGTTACGATATAAAAACTTCAGTAATTTGTGATGCGGTCTGTCATGCTGGAAAGGAGTGATGAATTCAAAGCTGTGGCACCAAAGGTTCTCCTCCACTGTGAATTATTCCTTGTCATATCTCAGTGTGTTAAATACAAATTGATGAAAGATTGACTACTCTGATCAATCAACAATGCCTCGATAATTCTGTGAGAATGGAGGTTGTGAACTGGATGTCAGTTCACAATCAGGTCTGTTTTAAATATTTGTTTTTGGAAAATTGTCAACAACCTGAAGTGGGGTGCTAAATCCCTGTCAGCCAACTATTCAATTAGAGCATTGAGATTTGATTCAATGATGTAGAATGTTAAAACTTGATCAAGTAAGTCATGACAGCTAGAAATATTTTACGTTAATCATTGAAATGTTCTGTCGAGATGATGTCTGAAAAATTAAAATGAGAAAGCTTGTTAGCATTCGTTTCTCCGTGAATTTTTCTCATGCAGGGCAAGATCATCTCTTACCAGAAGCTGAAGAACTGGCTATGATCAGTATTCAACTTGCTGCAAGATTTTTGTTTAATACTGGGTTTCACACAAAGAAAATAGTCCGTGGTCCAGCAAGTGAATGGTGAGTCTTTCTTGTCATCAAAATTTGATTTCTTTTCACCAAGCTGGGCGCAGATATTGTTTTGAACTGTGCAACTTAAGTAAGAAGTGAAAACATTTTATTGTTTGTGTTTATTGAAAACCAGGCTGTTAACAGTTCAAGTGTGGATAAAATGCGGAATTGGTCTATCAATAAAGGGAAGAATGGTATTTGTACTTAAAACAGGAAGTTGGGGGTAGGGCAGATAATTGTGGGTGTTGGGTAGCTGTGAGGTGAAAGAGTGAGCGTGTTAGTCAGAGACAGAGCTCAGAGAGAGAGAGAGGGTCATTGTTGATAGTAAGCCAAGGATATAGTGCTGCTAGTTAAGTAATAATGGAAATTCAGCATTTGAAAATGTGTTGGCTACGCTCAAAATAATCAATTTGAAAAAATGTGGAGGGGTGGGATGGTTCTTGCCATGAAATTGTCAAAACTTGATATTGAGTCCTGAATGCTGCAGAATTTCAAATTAGATGAGATGCTGTTCCCCCAGTTTGCATTGGAAGGAGGAGGAATATGGAGTTGAGGTTAAAACAAGGATCTTACTGAAAGATGAAACGGACTCAATGGAAAAAAGTGGCCTACTTCTGTTCTTAACTCATTTGTAAAAATATAACTTAGATATTCATGCAACTCTGACACTCTACATCAATAGTTGAATTGTTCATTTTCACCAGCATTGAAACAGTGCTAACTTTAAAACAAAAGAACTTACAGCTTGATGTGGTGGTGGGTGAATTGTGAAAAATGCCTCTGATAATCATGGCACTTTCAGTGGCTGGTATGGTGAATCTAACTGGAGAGGAAAACTGTTTGGGAACGGGTAAGGATGGGTAAATTTACATTTTCCATGATGGAATATTTGGAAGCAAAATTTTCTGCCGCCCTCCCCTCTTTTTCTTCTATTGCTTGATAATGGTGGTGTCATGATACTTCCACAAGTATCTTTGCAAGAACCTGTCTCTAGTTAGACGAGCTGTCCTCTGGATCTACATAAGAAGGAATGAAATGCACTGGCTGTTGCCCGTGCAACCAAATTCGAGAAATTTTGTTCCTCAGGTGAGAGAGGAAAGCAATTTTTGTTTACTTTGTAAAATTAGTTTTCCCCTCTCCCTTTCCCCACTAATTGCTCCAAATGATTATGTAAGCATCAATCTAGACAGATTGCCTGTTGACTTACCATGGGATATGGCTTAGTTTACTCAGTTCTTCATTGAATTAATAAATCCAGTGCCTGTATGACTAAATAGTGCTGTTACCCATTGGAGGAATAACCTTGTCATTCTGGGGTGTAGGTTTGCTCGCTGAGCTGTAGGTTTGATATCCAGATGTTTCATTACCTGGCTAGGTAACATCATCAGTGGCGACCTCCAAGTGAAGCGAAACTGTTATCTCCTGCTTTCTATTTATATCTTTCTCCTGGATGGGGTTCCTGGGGTTTGTGGTGATGTAATTTCCTGTTTGTTTTCTGAGGGTTGATAGATGGCATCTAGATCTAGCATTTGCTTATGGCATTGTGGTTGGAGTGCCAAGCCTCTAGGAATTCTCTGGCATGTCTTTGCTTAGCCTGTCCCAGGATAGGTGTGTTGTCCCAGTCGAAATGGTGTTTTTTTTTCATCCGTGTGTAGAGCTACGAGGGAGAGAGGGTCGTGTCTTTTTGTGGCTAGCTGGTATTCATGTATCCTGGTGGCTAACTTTCTTCCCGTTTGTCCTACGTAGTGTTTGTGGCAGTCATTGCATGAAATTTTGTAGATGACGTTGGTTTTGTTCATGGGTTGTACTGGGTCTTTTTAAGTTTGTTAGTTTTTGTTTGAGAGTGTTGGTGGGTTTGTGTGCTCCTAGGATTCCGAGGGGTCTTAGTAGTCTGGCTGTCATTTCTGAAACTTCTTTGATGTATGGTAAGGTGGTTAGGGTTTCTGGCTGTGTTTGGTCTGCTTGTCGTGGTTTGTTCTTGAGGAATCTGCGCACTGTATT
This sequence comes from Chiloscyllium punctatum, assembly GCF_047496795.1. Taxonomy (NCBI): domain Eukaryota; kingdom Metazoa; phylum Chordata; class Chondrichthyes; order Orectolobiformes; family Hemiscylliidae; genus Chiloscyllium; species Chiloscyllium punctatum. The sequence continues at coordinate 53,311,124 of NC_092753.1, forward strand.
ATTTGAGTATCGGTTCTTCTCTAATACGTTGAATAGGTGGTTCTCCTGTTTTCCGAAGTTCGTCTGTGCTGCAGTGTGTGGTGGCTCGTTGGAATAGTGTTCTGATACAAAGGACTACATGTAAGACTGAAATACCTAGTAGAAGAGTCACAGCACTCCATCCACTCAACCTGAGCTGCAAACCTTGCTTGTCATTCTGTTTTTGCATTTTAGACTGTACTCTACATTGTGTAAATTTTTTTGAGGAAAGGTCTCTTTTTTTTACCCAACAGGTATGATGCATTGTGTATCCTGCTCCGTCACAGCAAGAATGTACGCTGTTGGTTTGCACATAATGTTCTTTTTGCCTATCCAAATCGCTTCTCAGAGTACCTTCTGGAATGCCCCAGTACAGAAGTGAGGAGTGCTTTTGCTAAACTCATTGTATTTATTGCACATTTCTCCTTGCAAGATGGACCATGCCCCTCCCCTTTTGCATCCCCAGGACCTTCCACTCAGGTAAGAATGTTCATAAGCTGGGCAGATACAAGCTTGTTTGTTTTGTAGAATGTTTTCACAAGAAAAACATTTTAATTGTAAACTTCCATTCTTATGAAGGAATTATGTCTACAATGTTGTAATCTGCTGTTACAACCAACTTTGTTTCTTATGAGTTCTAAGCATCTCAAACTTTTCCTTTTATAGTACATTGGTACAGTCCACTATCTGTTAATTTGCGAAATCTGCTATTTAGAAGCAGGAGTGTTTTGTTATATTGAAATGTGGAAAATAATTCTGTTCCAGATTTTTTAATTATATCAATCACATTTGTAAAACCTGAAATAGTCAATTAAGTAACATTGCGGCCTGTTCAGAAAATGAGCATTAGACCAACAACTCTTTAGCTATATGTTACTTAGCACGATATTCTCAAAACTGTTATACAAATTTATGTAATTAGGTAATGGACTGAACAGCAGGAGACTTGCAGTAGAGATTGTGGGCATGTACTCTAAGTTGGTAGGCTGTAAAGGTGAAATTCTTATAATAGAACTTAAATCAATTCATACATAGTGAATAGTTTCAGTAGTGAGATAGCATGTCATATTCATTTTGATGATTCTGGCAACATTGTCAGCAGTGTAGAGTGTTCTGCAGATGGAAAAGTAAAATTTTGAAAGAGATTTTGGTCATACTGACTGTGCAAAAATGAAAATCAACAAAGGCAAATGAGAAAACACTGGCATTAAAAATCTGTTTCTTGACCTTGAAGTGGTGATGAGCTGGCTTCTCTGGTTAGGCCAGCATTTATTTCCCAGGCCAATCAAGATAGGGATGGCACATTTCCTTCCCTGGAGGACATGAGTAATCCAAAGATGTTTTTGCAGTAGTTGACTCCATGGTTGCCAATAGGTCAGCTTTTTAATTCCATATTTATTAAAATCAGATTTCACCATCTTCCACGATGGGTTTGAATCCATGTTCTTCAGTCTTGTTTCCAAAAAAAAAGCAAACTTTCAATGACTTGTAAGGAAGGCACTCCACCATAGGTATTTTTACAAACTTTAAAATAAATGCATTTCTACAATCCTTCAAAAGTGAAAACTTATGGGCAATATGAAGTATAAACCTTCTTTGTAACATACCGTTTACACTTGGTACTCTCCACGTAAAAGGACTCTTGCTTTTAGAAGGATGTTTTGAACCTTCTCAGATTGGCGTACAGCAAATTTCATGTACCACTGGCAACTGTCTGAACACTGACAGATACCTTGACTACACCACCTCCTACGTTCGCATATACCGCCACCTCACCCCATTGTAAAAACGCAGTCCCTTGCTCCCAATTCCTCCGCCTCATTTCCCAGAAGGAGCAATTCCATACCAGGACATCCCAGATATCCTCCTATTTCAAGGAACACAATTCCCCCTCCCACGTGATCAACAATGCCCTGCAGCACATCAGTTCTTCTGCCCTGAAACCCCACGTATCCAACCGCAACAAGGCTAGAACATCCCGGTCCCCACCTTCCACCCAATGAATCTCTGGATACAGCATATTAACCTCTGTGATTTTTGCCACCTACAGCCAGACCCCACCAGCAAAGATAAATTTCACTCCCTACCCCTATCTGCATTCTGCAGAGGCCATTCCCTTCGTGATTTTCTCGTTCAGTCCACGCCCTCCCACCAACACACCCTCCACGCCTGGTATCTTGCGGTGCTCCCACACAAGGTGTAAAACCTACACCCTCTCCGCTCTTCTTTCCCCTCCCCTCCCCACCCCCCACCCCTTGCTCGTCCTCTCTTTCCCCCCCCCACCCCTCGTTCTTCTCCCCCCCACCCACCCCTCGCTCTTCCCCCCCCCCCACCCACCCCTCGCTCTTCCCCCCCCCCCCACCCACCCCTCGCTCTTCCCCCCCCCCACCCACCCCTCGCTCTTCCCCCCCCCCCCCCCACCCACCCCTCGCTCTTCCCCCCCCCCCCCACCCACCCCTCGCTCTTCCCCCCCCCCCACCCACCCCTCGCTCTTCCCCCCCATCCCCCCAAACATACCCCTCGCTCTTCCCCCCCCCCCCACACACACACCCCTCGCTCTTCTCTCCCCCCCACACACACACCCCTTGCTCTTCTCTCCCCCCCACACACACACCCCTCGCTCTTCTCCCCCCCCCCCCACCCCTCGCTCTTCCCTCTTTCCCCCCCCCCCACCCCTCGCTCTTCTCTCAACCCCCTCGCTCGCTCTTGCTCTTCTCTCAACCCCCACCCTCCATCCAAGATCCTAAAAGATCATAGCAGCACATTACTGCATCCATTGCTCTCAATGTTGCCTCCTGTACATGGAGGAGACAGGGCATCAATTCGTAGAATGCTTCAGGGGGACGTACTCCAAAAACACACCACTGCCCTGTCACCCACCACTTCAACTCCCACTCTCTTAAGCATATGCAAGTCCTGAACCACCTCCACCGCCAAACCAAACCCACCCGCACACTAGAGGAAGCAGGCTTTATCTTCCATCTCAGAACCCTCCAACTTGGCACTGCCCTCTTGATCTGTTGTTCCTGTCCATCTTCCTTCCCACTTATCTACTCCACCCTCTCACCTCTGCCCCACTCTTCTGTTTATCTCTCAGCCCCCTTCCCCCTCCACATTTCTAATGAAGAACTTATGCCCAAACTGTCGATTCCAGCTGCTCAGATTCTGCCTGACCTGCACTGCTTTTCCAGCGCCATTCTTTTTGACTCTGCTTGTTCAGTTAGAATATACAAGTCCTCTTCAAATCAGTTTTCTATCTCTGTTTCTTCTTCACCTCTCCAGATTCATTGTTCTGCCAAGTGAAGTGCTTTCTTTTTAAGAAACAGTACCATAATGAATATTCTTACAGGAACTTTAATCAATTTGCTGCTGGTCAAAAGTTTGTCAAGCAGGATGTTCATATTGGACATAGAAGTCCAATGTTCTTGGTACATGAACTGTCCAAATAGATTGCCAAAGCTCTCCAATTAATAATGACCATTTGGGAAAAGTGAATCAGCAAAGAGTTGCAGCTTGAAGAAGAAACAAGAAAAGTCATCTTAATAGAAGTGTTTAATCAGTAAAAAGTTTTTGAATTGTTGTGAATTAGACAGAGTTGTTTTTTAAACTGTTTGTGCTGTACAGGCTTTCGATAATTTAAGTCTCAGCGATCACCTTCTCAGAGCTGTTCTGAACCTACTCCGACGAGAAGTTTCTGAGCATGGACGGCACTTGACACAGTACTTCAACCTCTTTGTTATGTATGCCAATCTGGGTAAGGACGTCACTAACTGTCTCACTTTGTAATAATTTTTGCTTCTGTTTTTACAATGTATTCACACAAATCTTCAGCAATTTTTCATTTTGAATACAGAGTAGTGAGTTTTTATTCAGATATGCAAAGTTCTGCACAATGTTTTGAAAGTTTTTTTGTCAGCTGTAATCATTTTGTGGCATAAAATCTCCCTGCACTTCTATTCCAACAGTAGCTTCTAATTCAAACAAAAAGAAGGAAACACTTGTAAACCCTTTCAGCTTTTTTAAAGTTGTGGCTAATCATTTCTGTTCACACCTGATTTGTCCGAATGCCAGCATAAACTCAGGTACTCAGTACCATCAAAGAGAATCATAAAAACAGCCAAAGAAACAATGACAATGGGATAGTGTTTTTGATTGTATTTTCAAAATCATATTCTGGACTTCATGATAGTAAACAAATTTTGTCATGGATCATGTGTTCATTTTGGGCAGGGTTAATTTCACGATGGACCGAGTTTTCTTTCTTCCTTGTTGATTATGACCCTTTCCAAATTTCTGTTGGAGTGTTACTGTGAAAGACCCAGAAGCTTGCTAATTATTATAATACTGAATGTCCTCAGTGATGCATAATTGTGCAGACATGTGTGTTCTTAAAAATTACAACTTATCTGGATTGTCTTTTCATCATATAGTCTAATGCAGCAACTTGAGCAGTTTCTTTGAGAATTTTGGGTAGCCAGTCAGGAGCATGGTGTCCTCTGGAATGAAAGTTGGCAAGCCTTAGGTCCTTGGAAAAATGTAACTTTCGGAAAAGAATATAAATAGGAACAGGAGTAGGCTATATGGCCCCACTAGCCTGCTCTGCCATTCGGTAGGGTTATGGCTGATCAAATATACCTCAGGACTACCACTCTGACTTTTTTCCATAGCCCTTGATTCCCCGACTGATCAAGAATTTTTCTCTCAGCCTTAAATATGTACAAGGGCTTTGCTCACACAGCTCTCTTGGCAAGGAGTTTCAAAGGTACTCAACCCTCTGAGAGAAGGAATTCCTCCTCATCTCAGTCTTAAATTGGCAGCCCTTTATTCTGAGACTATACCCTCTGTCTGTTGTTGGCATTTTGAAAATGTTATCTTGTTAGTACTTATCACAATTCTCTTTCTCTTTCTCTTTCTCATCCCTTTTCTCACTCTCTACAATTCATGCATATGTATGTGTGGGTTATTACTTTAATTCAGATTTGAATGACTTGGTACCCTGATTCTTGGTACAAAAGTGATGACATGAAGAAACAAGCTCAGATAAAGATGTACAGCATGAAAACAGACCCCTCCATGCCGACCAGATATCCCCACCCTATCTAGCCCCACCAGCCAGCACCCGGCCCATATCCCTCGAAACCCTTCCTATTCATATAACCATCTAATGCCTCTTAAATGTTGCAATTGTACCAGCCGCCACCACATCCTCTGGCAGCTCATTCCATACACGTATCACACTGCGTGAAAAAGTTGCCCCTTAGGTCTCTCTCATATCTTTCCCCCCTCCCCCTAAACCTATGCCCTCTAGTTCTGGACTCCCTGACCCCAGGGAAAAGACTTTGTCTATTTATCCTATCCATGCCCCTCATAATTTTGTAAACCTCTATAAGGTCACCCCTCAGCCTCTGACACTCCAGGGAAAACAGACCCAGCCTGTTCAGCCTCTGCCTGTAGCTCAGATCCTCCAACCCTAACAACATCCTAGTAAATCTTTTCTGAAACCTTTCAAGTTTCGCAACATCTCTCCAATAGGAAGGAGACCAGAATTGCATGCAATATTTCAACGGTGAACTAACCAATGTCCTGTACAGCTGCAACATGACCTCCCAACGCCTGTACTCAATAAAGGAAAGCATACCAAACGCCTCCTTCACTATCCTATCTACCTGCGACTCCACTTTCAAGGAGCTATGAACCTGCACTCCAAGGTCTCTTTGTTCAGCAACACTCCCTAGGACCTTACCATGAAGTGTATAAGTCCTGCTAAGACTTGCTTTCCCAAAATGCAGCACCTCATATTTATCTGAATTAAACTCCACCTGCCACTTCTCAGCCCATTGGCCCATCTGGTCAAGAACCTGTTGTAATCTGAGGTAACCCTCTTCACTGTCCACTACACCTCCAATTTTGGTGTCATCTGCAAACTTTCTAACTGTGTACCTCTTATGCTCGCATCCAAATCATTTATGTAAATGACAAAAAATAGAGGGCCCATCACCGATCCTTGTGGCACTCCACTGGTCACAGGCCTCCAGTATGAAAAACAACCCTCCACCACCACCCTCTGTCTTCTACCTTTGAGCCAGTTCTGTATCCAAATGGCTAGTTCTCCCTGTATTCCATGAGATCTAACCTTGCTAATCAGTCTCCCATGGGGAACCTTGTCGAATGCCTTACTGAAGTCCATATCGATCACATCTACCATTCTGCCCTCATCAGTCTTCTTTGTCCCTTCTTCAAAAAACTAAAATCAAGTTTGTGAGACATGATTTCCCACGCACAAAGCCATGTTGACTCTCCCGAATTAGTCCTTGCCTTTCCAAATACATGTACATCCTGTCCCTCAGGATTCCCTCAACAACTTGCCCACCACCAAGTCAGGCTCACCAGTCTATAGTTCCCTGGCTTGTCTTTACCACCCTTCTTAAACAGTGGCACCACGTTAGCCAACCTCCAGTCTTCTGACACCTCACCTGTGACTATCGATGATACAAATATCTCAGCAAGAGGCCCAGCAATCACTTCTCTAGCTTCCCACAGAGTTCTCGGATACACCTGATCAGGTCCTGGGGATTTATCCACTTTTAACCGTTTCAAGATATCCAGCACTTCCTCCTCTGTAATCTGGACATTTTGCAAGATGTCACCATCTATTTCCCAACAGTCTAAATCTTCCATATCCTTTTCCACAGTAACTACGGATGCTAAATAATCATTTAGTATCTCCCCCATTTTCTGTGTCTCCACACAAAGGCCGCCTTGTTGATCTTTGAGGGGCCCTATTCTCTCCCCAGTTACCCTTTTGTCCTTAATATATTTGTAAAAACCCTTTGGATTCTCCTTAATTTTATTTGCCAAAGCTATCTCGTCCCCATTTTGCCCTCCTGATTTCCCTCTTAGGTATACTCCTACTTTCTTTATACTCTTCTAAGGATTCACTCGATCCATCCTGTCTATACCTGACATATGCTTCCTCCTTTTTCTTAACCAAACCCTCCATTTCTTTAGTCATCCAGCATTGCCTATACCTACCAGCCTTCCCTTTCACCCTGACAGGAATATACTTTCTCTGGATTCTTGTTATCTCATTTCTGAAGGCTTCCCATTTTCCAGCCATTCCTTTACCTGCGAACATCTACCTCCAACCAGCTTTCGAAAGTTCTTGCCTAATACTGTCAAAATTTGCCTTCCTCCAATTTAGAACTTCAACTTTTAGATCTGGTCTATCCTTTTCCATCATTATTTTGAAATGAGTAGAATTATGGTCGCTGGCCCCAAAGTGCTTCCCCACTGACACCTCAGTCACCTGCCCTGCCTTATTTCCCAAGAGTAGGTCAAGTTTTGCACCTTCTCTAGTTGGTACATCCACATACTGAATCAGAAAATTGTCTTGTACACACTTAACAAATTCCTCTCCATCTAAACCTTTAATACTATGGCAGCCCTAGTCGATGTTTGGAAAGTTAAAATCCCCTACCATAACTACCCTATTATTTTTACAGATAGCTGAGATCTCCTTACAAGTTTGTTTCTCAATTTCCCTCTGACTATTGGGGCAGGCTATAATACAATCCCAATAAGGTGTTCATCCCTTTCTTATTTCTCAGTTCCACCCAAATAACTTCCCTGGATGTATTTCTGGGAATATCCTCCCTCAGCACAGCTGTACTGCTATCCCTTATCCAAAATGCCACTCCCCCTCCTCTCTCTCCTCCCTTTCTATCCTTCCTGTAGCATTTGTATCCTGGACATTGAGCTGCCAGTCCTGCCCATCCCTGAGCCATGTTTGCTATGATATCCCAGTCCCATGTTCTTAACCATGCCCTGAGTTCATCTGCCTTCCCTGTTAGGCCCCTTGCATTGAAATAAATGCAGTTTAATTTATTAGTCCTACCTTGTCCTTGCCTGCCCTGACTGTTCGACTCACTTCTGTTCTCAGCTGTACCCGTCTCAGATCGATCTCTTTCCTCACTATCTCCCTGGGTTTCCCCCCACCTAACTAGTTTAAATCCTCCCAAGCAGCTCTAGCAAATTTCCCTGCCAGTATATTAGTCCCCTTCCAATTTAGGTGCAATCCACCTTCTTGTACAGGTCACTTCTACCCCAAAAGAGATTCCAATGATCCAAAAATGTGAATCCTTCTCCCATACATGTTGCCATTAAAGATGCAAAAGGCTGAACGGAGTTAACATTTGAATTCCTTTTGAGGATTGTGGAGCCCTGAGAGCTCAAATGTTGGGGTTTGGGGCTGAGAGAATGGATGGATGTTGTGCACCTGAGACCAGGGTAGGCAAACTGTTTTTCTTTAAATCTTATCACTTGCTTCTACTACTTATTTAAAGTTGCAATGATTATGCAGATGACTGGTAAGCTCCTACATTAATTTATTTGAGGCATTGACTGTAAGAGTCCTGTCAGGAATATATTTAGGCTGCTCATTCTAGAATGGACATCAATGCCAAATCAAGTTTCTGACTTGTGTTCTAATTTGCTTACTCTGAGGGATTACTAAACTGGTGTAAGAAGTAGTAAAGTTCTGACCTGGGTCCATGCAGTGTTGATAATGGCACTTCAAACTGGTAAAGTCAATGTCTTTTCAAATGCTTATATCTCTGAAGAATTTAGCAAAGTGTACTCCACAAATGCTGGATGTTGAAATATTTTTAAAATTGATCTAATACATATGAAATTCCTACACTTCTCCAGCAGTTGTTCTCAGTTCATCAAACCAAAGATCTCAAATGCTTTAGTTCAAGCATCAATCTGAAGACTGTGTTCAAGATGATCACCCTAATTTCTCCAGTGTCTCACCACCATCAATAATTGATTTCCTTCCGTACTGTTTCCAGCTATATACTTCAGAAGTGTGACACTCAAAATTGACAACACATCTTTATGACCTAACTAGTACTTAAAGGTTTTATCTATCATCTTTCCTTTGCCTTTATTAACAGAGGTGTAGAATGTAAAGGATTCCATTTTTTTTAAACTGTCTTCTCAATTTGTTATGCCATCTTGCATCTTCAAAGTCTTAAAATAAATGCCTTCACATCCCTCTTCCACTACCTTTTTTGAAATTATGCCATTTGTTTATTTTGCCTCACCTCATTCTTCCTACCAAAATCACTCAATCCTTTTTTGTATTAAATGTTGGCTGCCATTTGAATTCTTAAAAACATAAGAACTAAGTGCAGTCTCTCGCGTGCTCGCTCGCTCTGTAATGTACTCAATGCCCCAGTAACCAAAGCACTCTGGAATAGTGAATACCACAATCATCATCCTTTCAGAAGTAATTTCTCCTCATCTGTTTTACATCTGTTATCCCAAAACTAAATTGTCTCACATGAGGAAACGTTCTTTCGACACGTCCTTTCTGATCTTATACTTCAAATCATTAATCTGTACATACCTTCCCTTTTGCTGCATTTTTAAGTTTTTGTGGCACCTGCAAAGTTCTAAGTTATATCCTGTGTATCCAAGACCATGTTAGTAATGCTATGTTGATCTAAAACATTTGAGTGCGATAACAAAAGAAGCATTGAAATTTCAAGAACCCTTTTATGGGAAGGATATTTAAATTGGAAAGGGTGCAAAAAATACTTTGAAGATTACTGCCAGGACTGGAGGGTTTGAATTATATGGATAGGCTGGGACTTTTTTCTCGAGCATTGGAGGTTGAGGGGTGACTTTTGACATTTATGGAATCACAAGAGATGCCAATAAGGTGAATAGCAGAGGTATTTTCCTTAGGGTGGGGGAGTTCAAAACTCAGGGACATAATTTTAAGGTGAGAGGGGAAAGATTTTAAAAAAGACCTGAAGAGCAATGTTTTCAACACAGTGGATCGTATGTGGAATGAACTGCCAGAGGAATGGTAGATGCAGATATAATTATAACAACATTTATAAGCCATTTGGAAAGGTACATGAATAGGGAAGATTTAGAAGGCTATGGGCCAAATGCAAGCGAATGGGGCTAGTTTGGTTTGGGAAACCTGGTCAGTTTGGATGAATTGGACCGAAGTGTCTATTTCCGTGCTATAACTCTGACTTGATAACTGAACGTTATAAAGGCATTGGATTGAGTGGAACAAAGACGCACATAATTTCACCATACGTAAAATATGACACGCTTGGTAAAGATGGCAAATCGTCCATGCTCCGAAATAGAGGTATAAATGTATGACACACAGATTTTGATATCCGAGTACTTGCATCGTTAGAATCTAGACAGATGGAATAAAAGATGAGAAAGATATAAAAAGCAAATCGCTAATTCAAATATTCCAAGTGCTGTAACAATTATCTTTGGAATGATGTCAGTTCTGAATGCCACACTTCTGTGTGTTAACTCAAATATTTCCAAACATTTGAGTGAGAGAGCATTTTCAGATGTAAAATATTTTTGACTGGACTTCTGCCTTTACCCACTGTTTATCTCTGCCATTGTGCAGTTCTAGCAATGTCCTAATTATTATTCATCTGTTTTCACGAATTGTTCTTACCCAATTTTATGTTGGACGAGTGATTAGGAATTTGCTACAAATGCTCTCCTACTGGGTCATTTATCTCCTACTTGTATGGCAATCTATATCAAAAAATTGGGGTATAAGAAACAAATGGTTGATCCATTGGCTTAAGACCTAAAGATAGTGAAGGTGATCTAATGATTCTGCAAAGGGAATAGATAGGTTAATTTGAGTGGGCAAAAAATTGACATCTGGAGGATAATGAAAATGTGTACTTGTCCAATTTGGCAGGAAGAATAGAAAAGCAGAATTGCAATATAGAGGGATCTGGGTATCAAGTGAATTTGAAGAGGTTACCACAAAGTTACACTAGGGATGAGGAAAGAAACTGGAATGTTGTTTATTGCAAGGGGGATGAAAAGTAAAGATATTTTGCAACAGTTGTATGGGGCACTAATGATCTCAAATGTAGAGTACTGTGTACAGTTTTGGTCATATTTAAGAGGAGGGATCCATCACATGAAAAGTAGTCCAGATGTTTATTTGATTAATTCCTGGGGCAAACGTGTTATCTTGAGGAAAGCTTGGATGGTTTAAGTCTGTGTGTCAGATTTTCTGTGAAGAGGAGATTATCTTATTGATACATAAGATACAGAAAGGACTAGACAGGGTCAATGAGTTCTGATCCTCAACTATTGAGGTATATATGCTACTGTGGCTGATGGTGTTGAGGTAGCAGATTAGCTCTGGTCTGGTTAAATGGCGCAAAGTTTAATGTACCAATGACTTAATCCTGTTCCTATTTTCTGTGTTCCTGTGAAAGGATGTTAACCTTTGTGGGACAAACTCGAACTTGGAACACAATTTAAAAATAAGTCTCCCATTTAAGAAAGATGAGCAGTTTACTTTGGTTCTGGTTTATGTTAAGTACAAGCTACAGTAAATGGAAATCTGGTTGGTAATTGCACATTTAGGGTTATTTGGTATAAATGTTATTACTTTGGTTTCCAGCTTGCCGCAGATACACTAAAAAAAGTTATGTGAGACAGATTTAATCTCTTTTTGAGTTTCAATTCTTCGCTTAATTTGTTTTTACTAGGTGTGGCTGAGAAGACACAGTTATTAAAGCTGAATGTGCCTGCAACATTTATGCTTGTAGCTTTGGATGAAGGCCCAGGACCACCTATCAAGTACCAGTATGCGGAACTGGGAAAACTTTACGCTGTGGTGTCACAGTTGGTTCGTTGCTGTGATGTATCATCACGCATGCAGTCTTCAATTAATGGTAAGGAAGTGAGAAGTTTAGAACCCAAAGTTTCATGAGTGATGGGGAGTAAATGTTAACTTTTGATACTTGTAGAAGGAAGAGGAATATACTATTTGTGAGGTCCATATTTGGTGTACATTGTTAAATGTCCAGGAATTGTAGTTGTGATCTGTTTCATTGATTACTAATCAAATTTGAGACATGTGCATTACATTGAGATTCTCTGTGACTGATGAATTCTGCATTTTTGTAAACACCTGTTTGTGAAGCAGAAGCCAGCATTCTTGTGTGCATCTTAATATTCAAGGTACATTCAGTTCTGAGGGATTGATATTTTTGGTTGTTCCAAAGTATGTATTACATGTGGTTTTGTTTAGCAATCAGAGTGGGGGATTTCAGTATTCACATGATGGTCCAAAGGTCACTGAAGAGTCATTCAAAGTTTATAGGCAGTTAGAAAAGTTGGTGAGTGTAAGAGAGATGAAGGTAGTGGCATACTGGTGATTTCATTGGATAACTAATCCAGAGGCCCACCTAATGTTCTGGGGCATTGGTTTGAATCCCACAGTGCATATCGTGATATCTGAATTAAGTTTTCAAAACATCTGACCTAATTATGACCATGTAACCAATGACACCTGTTAACAAAAACCTGTCTGGTTCACTAATGCCCTTTCAGGTTAGGTGATATGACTTCCATGCATGCTCTAGTCTATATGTGTGCAGTTGTCTCTTCACTGCTGTCTGAGCAATTATGTCCATATCCCATTAAGATATGTTTCAAGAAAAGGTGCAATCCAATTGGAGTGCAAGCAGCGTGGGTTCTCCTTTTGGGCTGATGAGCCCATTGAGGAGTTGAATGTGTCTGAACTGTCACAATTCAAACCAGGGTTCTAGGAGTTGAGAGTTGGTTAAATGTTGGAAACAAGTTTCTGGAGAATGTCATGAATAGTTCAGGATAACTGAGAATGTATGTTGACAGTGCCACAAATGGCATTTGCTCGCTGCACTGAGCGAGTTTGAAATTCAGAAAAAGATTCTGGCAGGATGACAAACTGGACTTTTGGCTGAGAGTTAGCATAAGAGCGAAGTTCTTGAAGTCGAGCAGAGCATTTACTCAGGAAAGGAGAGTGACTAACCAGAACAAGAGGAGCCTTTGAAGTTCATGACAGAGAAGCTCTTAGAGTGGAAGTTTCAAGACCAGATCAGCAAACGTGGAAGATTGTGATTCATTGTTTCATGAGATCTTTTGACTCATTGTACCATTAATGTCTGTGAAGAATTGCTGAAAAGTCTAGGAATCTGCTATGATGATATTTTGCTATTTGATGTGCACTGTAGGATCTTTGATCACCATGTGTCAGCTGTATTTACCATTTATCAATTCTGGATATTAGAATATAAGGTGTACATGTATTAAAGATTGTATTACTGATCTGACATTGCATAGTCAAATCTGTTGTTTGTTTAGAACTTTGGAGTTCTGTGGTTTTTTTTCTCTTTCTAAGAACCTCTGGATCTCTCACTTTGCTTTCTTTAAAAAGAATACTGGTTCCCAGCCAGATGATATTAAATTTGGTCTGAAACAAAAACAGAAGTTGCTGGAAAAGCTCAGCAGATCTGGTAGTTTCTGCAAAGAGAAATAAAAGTTAACATTTTGGGTCTGGTAACCCTTCCTCAGAACTGATGCTGCCAGATCTGCTGAACTTTGCCAGAAATTCAGGTTTTTTTTCTGATTTACAGCATCTGCAGTTCTTGCGATTTTTATTTAAATTTAGTCAGGTCTGGGATCATAAGCGATCAGCGAAGTAGAGTTTGAAGCCTTGTTAAGTAATTTCACAACCTACCATGCCGCCTCAATATCGTAATTCTATACTGATCGTATACTTTCAAGAGAAAATTAACTTAAGTTTCAAGTATTTTGGTTTGATTTGTAAGACAGGTAAACATTATTGGTGGACTTTTAATCAGTTCACAACATTTGATAACTTATTAATGTTAAATGGAGATTTTTGTTTTTAATACATCTAACTCAATTTTAAAAAAAGATACTTGGAGTGTTAAATTCCAACTATGTTGCAATGAATGTAAATTGCTGTTGCAAGAATCTACCTTTAGTTGGGCATGGGAAATGACAAGCATCATGTATTCTGCACCCACCATTCTTCCAAAACTCTCTTTTGAGGGGAAATGGAAAATGTGGAAAACAGCACGAATAGGCCATCAGACCCATTTGAGCTCACTCTGCCATTTAGCATGATCATTGTAGATTCACTATATCCATGCCACGCTCGTGCCCATTAAGACATTTAGCCTCTAGAAATCTATTTATTTCTTAAACCTGTTCAGTTGCTTGCCCTTCATGGTTTTCTGTGGTAGAGAATTCTGCTGATTCACCACCACTGATTGAACAAATTTCCCTTCATCTCAGTCAAAATGAACTGAACCTATGACCTGTTATTCTGGACCCCCAGCCAGGGGTGACATCATCCCTCCATCCAGTTTGCATAGCCCTGCAAAAAATTGTTTTGTTGCAATCGCTTCTCATTCTTGTCAACTTGAGGGAATACAGACCCAAATAACCTAATCTTTCCTCATACTACAAATCTGCCAGTCCATGGTTCAACCTGGTGAACCTTCGCTGCACTCCCTCTACACAGAACTCCTTTCCTTGGATGAGGAGACCAAAACTGCACAGAATACTCTGGGTTTCTTCTTGCCCTGTATAATTGCTAACACTTGTTTGCTCCTGTAATTCAAAATTTTCTGCATTGCAGACCACCATACCATTTGCCTTCCTCATTACTTGCTGCCCCAAAGTGGTTGCTTTCGGTGACTGTTATACAGGGACACCCTCGTACATTCTTCTCACCACTCTCAATCCCACCTAGTTTTGTGCTGTCAGGCAACTTGGAAATGTTGTATTTCATTTCCTCATCCAAATTGTAAATCCATATGTTGTGAATTTGTGGGCCCAAACACTAATTGGTTTGATCTCCCACTAGTCAGCCTCCTCCTCCAAACAAGGCTCATTTATTTCTATTACATTTCCTGCCTGCTCAGCAGTTCTGAAGCCATGTCCGTATATTACCTTGAGTCCTTTATGCTTTGATTTTCCACATTAACTTATGTGGAATTTCATCAAAGGTTTGATGAAAATCCAACCACATTATCTACAAGTTCTACCTCCTGTATTCTACCAGTTACATCTTCAAAAGCTGGACATATTTGGAAAATAAACAATAAATTGCCCCTGGTAAGTAATGGTCAAATTTGAAAGCTAACCAATTAATAATAATTTTTAGTTACTTCAAATATTTAAAGGTAACAAAATAATAGAGCAATGTTCTTTCTTTTCAGGAAATCCACCCTTATCAAATCCCTATGGTGATCCTAACTTGTCCCAACCTATAATGACTATCCAGCAGAGTGTTGCAGACATCCTGTTTGTACGAACTAGTTATGTGAAGAAGATTATTGAAGACTGCAGCAATTCTGAAGAAACCATCAAATTGCTTCGCTTCTGTTGCTGGGAAAATCCACAGTTCTCTTCCACTGTGCTCAGTGAACTCCTCTGGCAGGTCTGGATTTTTTTTGGGGTATTGAAGATTGGTTGGGAGAAGGAGGACCTTAATGAAAGCAAATTCGGCTAAGATTATAAATGTGCAATGTTACACTTGCTGGGAATATGAAGTGAGTAGAATATACAGAAAACATCCAACAGATCAGAAAGTGAATGAAAGGGCTTAACATTTTGGGTCCGAAACCTTGAATTGGAATCAGGAATGGCAACGTTCATGTTTGGAAATATTAGAATTGGGTTTATGATGGATGAAAAGTGTATTTTACGTACTTCGAAATTTTGTCAAAATAAGCAAAAATAACTTTCTACTTTGGACTTGTTTGCAAATTTTTTATGTAGATCCAAATTGTAGAGTCATACAGCACGGAAACAGACCCTTTAGTACAACTCATTCGAGTTGACCAGACATTCCAATCTGACCTAGTCTGAAATTGTGAATGAAAAACAAAATGCTAGGAATCCTGAGTAGCCTTGTCATATTGGTGGAAAAGAGAAAAGATTTAATTTTTTATGTCTGTGACCTTGGATCAAAACTGGAGAAAAATATTAAAATGGAAAAGCCTGTGATAGGTTAGAGGGCAAGAGTGGTGAAGTGTAAGTATGTCATGTTGCAAAGCAAAAGGGAATGATAATGGAACAAGTAAAGAAATGGATGATTTATCAAAGGAATTATGAATGGCAAGATCGGAATACAGTAGTGCACTTTGCATGTCAGAAATAAGAGGGGGAAAGAAACCAGTCAGCTAAGATAAATTAAGCAAAATGAGGGCAATAAGCTTGTGTTGCACTTCATTAGAATACTACAAGGTCACAGAGGAGAATAACAATAACATAGTTGGAAGCTCAAGATCATGTTGACTAAATACAAAGCAACCACTGACTCAGTTTGGCCACCCTAACCTAAGGGAGCTGCATTGTGAAGAATGCAGTTTAGCATTCTAATTTAAAAAGTCCACATTAATTGCTGTTTCACCTCAGATGTGTTGGGTCTTTGATGGAAAGGGCTAACTTATAAGGGCAGATAAAGCATCTCCTGTATTTGCTTGGAAAAGTCCCATAGGAAATGGAGTAGGCTGTTATAGGTTTCTGAGTGGATTGGGAGGGAATCTTGGAACTGAAGACGATGGTGCAGGTGATATATTTTCACATCGGGAAACAACTGGAAAGATAGTGCTGTAAGCAAGCAGTCTGCCCACATACGGGCAAGGTGTAGGAATTATGGTTTCTTAGATTTTTAGTAGAGAAGTTGAATGAGTAGTAAAAGCCAAGTTTGTTTCAGCCTTCATTCTCCATTCACCATATCAGACTTCAATCCACCTCCAGAAAGATCGATAAACTATTCTTAAGGCCGTGTGCAAAAGGTGCAATACATAGCTTAGCTCACAAGGCACGTTTGTCCATTCCAGTTGAATAATTTTAAGTTAATATATAAGTATACTCCTGAATCGAAGACCTATATTGTTTTAGCCATTGCACATTTTACTAAGCAAATTTAAAGTTTGTAATACCTTTTTGAATGTTAAATTAGCAAACAACCATTGAGAGATAAGGCACGTTATGTTTTCATTAAAATCACTTAACCACCTGAGTGTGCTTTGATATGATTGGCTCTATTACAAGGTAAACATAACTCCAACATGATTATTCTGTGGAAACGTTCAAATTATTTTTCCTTTTTAGACCTTGTGGGAGTTCATGGTGTCCCTAACTATGCATTACAAATAACAGTATTTATCCTTATTAATTTGAAGACTGGTTAGCAAGGTTAGATCTCATGGAATACAGGGAGAACTAGCCATTTGGTTACAGAACTGGACAAAGAGTCCAGAACTAGAAGATGTAGGTTGAGGCTGAGGGGGGAAAGATATAAAAGGGAACTCAGGGGGCAACTTTTTCATGCAGAGGATGGTGCGTCTATGGAATGAGCTTCTAGAGGAAGTGGTGGAGGCAGGTACAATTGCAATATTTAAAAGGCACCTGGATGGATGTATGAATGTGAAGGGTTTTGATGGGTATGGGCCAAGTGCTTGCAAATGGGCCTGGATTTGGTTGGGCTATCTGTTCGCCATAGACAAGTTGGACCAAAGGGTCTGTTTCTATGCTGTACATCTCTATGACCTCTCAGCCATTTTTCAAACATTGCTTTTTGATAACGGAAAAGCCCCAGCCAGTTCAAACTTTCCTGTATCTTATCATTTATACAAAGCCTGTTTTTTAATACTTTGCCCTTTGTCTTGATGTCCAATATTCCACATAGTTTTACCCAAGTTACACAAGTCTAAGTCAACATTTCTGTTCCTCTTTACATTAATTCAAATGTGTTTTATATATTTTTAAAAATTCTTTCTATGTGAAGAGTATTCTGACTATTTTGGAGTCTTAAGTTGTAATGTCTTTGTGTGCTGAGCAAAGAAGTAATGTTTGCATGTAGCACCTGCTTCTATGAAACTGAGTTTGTGATTGTGACTGATTCTGCATTTTACACAGAAGTTCACAAGTTTTCAACACTTAACTTGAAAGGATATTATCTTAATTTTGAAATTTATATGCTCCATTTGATGTAACAAATATTCCACATTTAGCATGTAACATTTTAATTCCTAGGTGGCATATTCTTATACCTATGAGCTTAGGCCCTACTTAGATCTTCTTCTGCAAATCCTGCTTATAGAAGACTCTTGGCAAACCCACAGGTGAGTGTCCCATTGCGTGTAAAACAACACTGAAACCTTCAGCCAAGTGCTGTGCAAATGTTTTATGAAATAGGTTTAGATTTTGTGGACTGGGAAGATAACAGTTGCAGCTGAATATACAACAGCTTTCTACAAGCTTTTTGACTACTTTATTTCTCTTCTACTCCCATCATGGCAATCCCTCTCCAGCCACCATTTTCCTGTTCTGATGAAGGCATTAGGTGATGATTGGAGCATAGTTATGCGAGTAGTCACTCCCCTTTGTTTCCACACAGAAATGTACTCTTCGTATGCGAACTTTTATTGAACTTTATGACCGTGGAACTGGACCATCTTTGACAAATTCTAATCTTGCCTTTGCACAAAGCTCATACAGTTGGGCCACATGGATCATTGGAAGAATGATCGTAAATTTGAATTCTAGTTCATTTTAGTTTTCTTCTTCCTAGCCCAGGAATAGTGATTATCAGCATATGTTTAATGTTAAGCAGGCTGTGCTAAGGTAATCGTTCACAGGTCAGGGATCTTTTATTTAAGTAACTTGTGTAGACTTCTGTTACTAAATGGATCTTTAGAGAGCACTAGAAGTCAATCTGTCCTGAAGCATAAGACTGCAATGCACCTTACTATTTTGAGAATCAAATGATTATGCCCAGTGTTCATTTGGTGATTGTGAAAGCATTATTTTCACTGTGTACTGATGAACCCCCTGTGCCAAGCCTTTTCTTTTAATTATTGATTTACTACTTATGAATAGATTGACTTTGAGCTGCCAACTGCAGATAGCATTTGAACTATAATGTTATGAGGTATAGCCTTTTGATTTAGATTTTTGCTTACTTGGAAACAAGACAGTTTCAAGTTTACCTAAATACTTTAGGGATGTAGTTTTCAAAAATATGATTGTGCACAGTGGCTTCTCAACATTATGGTGCATTTCTAAAAGTCAGCACTCAATTTATAAGGCTCATTGTTCTGAATCAATCTCAAGGGCACATGACAATAACTTGAACTGAGTTTGAATGTTGTGGAGATTGTTGCTGAAGCTAAATTTGAAATGTATACAGTTTAGGCACTCTACTTGCTGTTGAAGATGGTTCAGAAAAAAGTGATAGGGATCTAAGGTTGTACATTAGAGACAAGACTGAGAGGGATTTTATCTCTGGGAGGCGTGGATAATGTAGATGTGAGGAAACCTTGATACATAAGCCAAGAACAAGAGGGTGAAAATATATAATAAATGAACAGGATCTGAGATGTGGGGAAAACTCTTTCTATCAAGTTGCAAATGTAAGATTCAACTACAGTCATTACTGTTGTCAGTAGTTGAATTGCATACAGCATTTTAATTAAGTACTTGTATTGTGTGATAAGGTAGTTGACATTTGCATTATGATTGGTCATGCAGTATGGTTTGCATCTTGGCCTGTCTGTGGATGCATGAATTTAATAGAAGTATACCTCCTTGAGAAATTAACTCAGGTACTCCATCACACCTTTTAGTTTTAATATAGTGTGAATACCACAGATCTTGAAACAAATTAAGTTTTTGTCTGTTTAGCTAAAGAAAAGGATCTGACATAAATTGAAGTATATAAATATGTTTTTGAGTGCCTCAACATTTTGCAAATGTATCTTTTCCTATAGGATTCACAATGCACTGAAAGGGATTCCTGATGACAGAGACGGACTGTTTGACACCATCCAGCGTTCTAAAAACCACTATCAGAAGAGAGCATACCAGTGTATTAAATGCATGGTTGCCCTCTTCAGCTCATGTCCTGTAGCCTACCAGATCCTTCAGGTAAATGTTTTCTTTTAATAAAATGAGAAGCCAGGAGCAACCACAGAAACCTCCTGGAGATTTTGAGTCAGATATGTAGTTCAGTCATGCCTCGTTTTGTCATGTTGCCTCCTTCAACCTGTTCAGTCTCATGTATGAATTGCTGTATTGTTTATGAAAGGGCAAATCCTATTTATTGATGAGATTTATATGATGAGATGGTAGTAACTCATCAGTGTATTAACTCATTGGATTTTCCACAGAGATTTAGTCTCTGACAAATCTAGAATTGTCATATCATCTGGATTTCTGTCACTCTGAATCAGTTTCTTTTTGGGCACTTAAGTTTTTCATGTTAATGCTTATTGTGCCCGAGATTCAAAATGGAAAAGATTGCCTAAATTAATTTGTTCCCTTACTAAAGAAAGTAGATGCCAGTGTCTGAGGATACTTGCAGAAAAATAAGTTAATCTCACTGTAACACTTTTTTTCGTTAAGAGGTCTCTGCTGTCTTTGAGTGCAAAGCTTTACTCCTTTTTGCCCTATTCATACCCCTCATGATTGGACCAGCCTTTATGGGGTCACCCCTCAGCCTCTGATACTCCAAGGAAAATAGCCCCAGCCTATTCAGCCTCTCCCTATAGCTCAACCCTGATAACATCCCTGTAAATATTTCTTGAACCCTTTCAAGCTTACAGACATGCTTCCTACCAAAGCATACCAAACCCCACCTTCACTACCCTATCTACCTGTGACTCCACTTCCATAGAGCTATGAACCTGCACTCCAAGGTTTCTTTGTTCAGCAGTATTTCCCAGGACCTTCCCATTAAGTATATATGTCCTGCCCTGGCTTGCCTTTCCAAAATGCAGCACCTCACATTTATCTAAATTTAAACTCTCGTCTGCCATTCCTTGACCCACTAGACCACCTGATCAAGATCCCATCGTACTCTGAGGTAACCATCTTCACTGTCCACTATACATCCAATGTTGGTGTCATCTGTAAGCTTACTAACTAGACCCCTCGTTCATGTACATATCATTTGTATAAATAACACAAAGCAGTGGCCCCAGCAGCGAACTTCGTGGCATACTGCTGGTCACAGGCCACCAGTCTGAAAAACAACCCTCCACCACCACCCTCTGTCTTCTACCTTCCAGCCAGTTCTGTATCCAAATTGTTCTCCCTGTATTCCATATAATCTAACCTTGCTAATCAGTCTACTGTGAGTAACCTTGTCAAGCGCCTTACTTAAATCCAGAGCGATCACGTCCACTGCTCTGCGCTTATCAATCCTCTTCATTATTTCTTCAAAAAACTCAATCAAGTTCATGAGACACAATTTCCCATGCACAAAACCATGTTAACTATCCCTAGTCAATCCTTGTCTTTCCAAATCCTGTCCCTCAAGATTCCCTCCAACAACTTGCCCACCACCAACATTAGGTTGACCGGTCTATGGTTGCCTCACTTTTCCTTACCACCTTTCTTCAGTAGTGGCACCATGTTTTCCAACTTCCAGTGCCTTGCCTATGGCTGTCTATGATACACATCTCTCAGCAAAGGACCAGCAATCACTTCCTTAGCTTCCCACAGCATTCGAGGGTACACCTGATCAAGTCCTGGGGATTTATCCACCTTTATACATTTCCAGCACCACCACTTCTGACGTATGGACATTTTTCAAAATGTCAGTATTTATTTCCTTATGTTCTCTAACTTCCATAGCCTTCTCCAAAGTAAACACTGGCGTAAAACCATAGTTTGCAATTGTCCCTCACCTCTTGCTGTTCCACACAAGTTGCCTTGCTGATCTTTCAGAGGGCCTATTCTCTCTCTCGTACCCTTTTTGTCTTTAATGTATTTGTAGAATCCCTTTGGATTCCCCTTAACCCTGTTTACCAAAGCTATCTCATGTCCCTTTTTTGCCCTCCTAATTTTCCTCTTACTGCCTTCTGGGGAATCATTCGATTTCTGTTGTCTTTACCTCACATATACTGTGCATACTCGTGTATAGATCAATTTCCTGTATAAGTCAGCCCCTTATTTTGTCCAAAATATCTTGTATTTTCCATATATCTCGTGTAAATTGATCCTATTATATCGCATTAGAAACCTTTTGCAAGGGAAACTGCATGTTCCCATTAACTTATTTTGCTGAAATTTCCTAATGAAGAAAATAAAGTCCATATTCCCATTAAACCACCTGAACAAAATTGCACTCATTCTTTCATACTGGTAATTCTACTCATCGTTCTTTGTTTACTACTGGTATATTGCTTCTCTGTTCATTAACTTGTAACTCTACTTACCCCACTTAGTTTATTACAGCACGTTTTGGTTCATTCATTCGTTCAAACCGGTGCTAAGTCAATCGGCACTTATTGCACTTTGTTCACTATACATCCTAAAGTTAATATTGTTAAAAAGTTAAATCATTTTAATCGTGCCATTATATCTGAATAAAAGTGAGATATATTAACTACATACTGGTGTAACTTTAATTCTTTAACATTTCATTATACTGCTTCAGTTCTAAAACAATATGAAGAATAACACTCGTAGAGGATTTTAAAGGATACATTGTTCCTCTTTTAAAGTCCAATTTTGTATTTGTCAAAATATTTATTTAATTTGTATTCTAAGCTAATTTACAATTAGTGCTCTCTTTAGAATAATAGTGTGGTGTGCAGTGTAAGTTTCATTACTTTAGTTTCAACACAGTTTGTTGAGTGAGCCACTGTGTAATAGGGCCTTACCCCTAACTCCCACTGTAGCTACTCCCCCACCCCCAAAAGAAATTCGGCCAAGACTACAAACCTCCAGCGCCTTCCATCAGCATGGCCCCTTGCAGACGCACGGTGAGGAGGTAGTGCCGGTCACCTGTCTCCAACGACATCACTGCCCGCCAATCAGAATGCCCACCTGCTTGATGGGCAGACCGCAAGCCAATCAGAGTTGCGGCATTTCGGCAATGAACCTGCCCACCTAACCGTCACAGATTGGAACTCCATGTACTTTATCAGAGACTGGACCAATTTAGGAAAGTTTGTGTTCCTGACTCAGACCTGGCAGGAAGATGGACAGTAGAAGATTAAGGTTCAGTAACTATTTAGTTGGGAGATCAAATAGACTTCTGCTAATAATATAGTATTTCGAATTACAGCATGAATTTCAGTACCTCATGTATCAGTTGACCCCCTAATTTTGGCTTTAAAACATTCTTCAAAACTCTACCTATACATGACTATATACAGTGCTTTCTTTTTATTCTTGACCAAAATCTTATTTTCTGTAGTTATCCAGCATTCCCTATGCCTACCGGCCTTGCCATTCACCCTTACAGGACCATACTGTGTCTGGACTCTTGTTATCTCATTTTTGAAGGCCTCCCATTTTCCAGACATTCCTTTACCTGCAAACATTCGCCCTCGGTCAACTTTTGAAAGTTCTTTCAAATACTGTCACAGTTGGCCTTCCTTCGATTTAAACTTTAACTTTAAGATCTGGTCTATCCTTTTCCATCGCTCCTTTTAAAGCTAATAGAATTATGGTCACTGGTTCCAAAGTGCTCCCTCACTGTCACCTCAGTCATCAGCCCTGTCTTTTTCCCCCAAGAGTAGGTCACGCTTTGCATGTTCTCGAGTAGATGTATCCACATACTGAAGTAGACAATGTTCTTGTATGCACTTAGCAAATTGCTCTCCATCTAAACCCGTAACACGATGGAAGACCCAGACTATGTTTGGAAAGTTAAAATCCTCTACCATAACTGTCCTATTCTTCTTTTGGATAACTGAGATCTGCTTACAAACTTGTTTCTTAATTTCCTGCTATTTGGGATGCCTATAAGACAATCCCAATCTCAGTTCCACCCAAATAACTTGCCAGACGTATTCCCAGGAATATGCTCCCAAAATACAATTGTAATGTTATCCCTAATCAAAAACACCATTTCTCCACCCCTCTGCCACCACCAACACCATTGATCCTTCCTCTAGCATCTATACCCTGAAACATGAAGCTGCTAGTCCTGTGCATCACTGAGCTACATTTCTGTAATCGCTATGATATCCCAGTCTCTTGTTCCTAACCATGTCCTAAGTTCATTTTGCTTACCCATTAGGCCGCCTCCATTGAAATAAATGCAGTTTAATTTATCTGTCCTACCTTGTCCTCTATTTTGTTCCTGCCTGCCCTGACACTGTCTGACTTAGTCCTTTTTCCAACTGTACCATTCTCAGACTGATCTCTTTTCCTCTCTCAATCTCTTACTAGTTTAAATCCACCCAAGCAGCTGTAAAATATCTCTGCTAGTATATTAGTCCCTTTCCAATTCAGGTGCTCTCCGTCCCTATACAGATCACTTCTACCCAAAAATGTGAATCCTTCTCCCCTGCACCAGCTCCTCAGCCATGCATTTATTGGTTCTATTCTCCTGTTCATACCCTCACTAGCTTGTGGCACAGGGAGTAATCCAGATATTATGACCCTCAAGGACCTAATTTTTAAATTCCTGCCAAATTTCCCATATTCTCTCCTCAGTCTCGTCCTTTTCTCTTCCTGTGTTGTTGGTTCCAACATGTACAACGATCTCCTGCTGGTCCCTCTCCACTTTGAAAATATTCTGCTCCCTCTCCACAATATCTCTGATCCTGGCTTCTGGGAGGCACCACACCATTCTGATGTCTTGCTGTCAGCCGCTGAATGTGTCTGTGCCTCTGACTAGAGAATCCCCCTCACAATTGATTGCTTGGAATCTGCCGTACCCCTCATTACATTAGACCCATTAGGGGAGGCAATGGCCTAGAGGTATTATTATTATACTGTTGATCTGGGGACCTGGGTTCGAATCCCACCATGGTAGGTGGTGTAATTTAAATTCAGTAAAAATCTGGAATTAAGAATCTAATGATGACCATGAATCCATTGTTGATTGTTGGAAAAAACCACATGGTTTACTAATAGAAAACTGCCATCCTCACCTGGTCTGGCCTACATCTGATTCCAGACCCACAGCAATGTGGTTGACTCTTAACTACCCATTGGGCAATTAGGGATGGACAATGAATGCTGACTGAGCCAGTGACACCCTCCTCCTATGAATGAATAATTTAAAAATCTTGGTTCCATAACCCTGGCTGTCAGTGCTACATTTTTCTGAGATTGTGGAGAACATCTTGAGCAATTATGTTAAAGGTAACACGCTGCCATGGCATCTAAATAACATACGAACCACTCTGCAACCGATTTGTGAGTGTATATATCAAATAGAGAAAATATTTATAGTTAATGCACATGTCTGATTTCAGCTAAATTCTTGCAGAATTAATGGGACCAACATTGTCATTTATGCCACCAAGGTGACCGTCTACGAAAATATTTTGTGCTCAGAAATTTAAAATGCGATTATTGTTCACTCTCAAAATAAGCATAACATGAAAATTATTTCACAAGATTTCTTAACCATCACTTCAAGTTAAATCCCATTCATAAAGACCCTGTCTTGTTATAATGCTCTGAAGAATTTTTAAAAATTGCAACAATAACTTGGTTTAAAATTTATCCCCAAGAACCTTTTCCAGTGTTCACCTTGTGACCCATTAATACATCCTAAAACTCCATTAGAAATTTGGGTGGGATTTATTATCACTGGACTAGTCATCCAGAGACTCTGGTAATGTTCTTGAGACTTGGGTTCGAATCCCACCGCACACATGGAATTTAAATTAAATGAAAATCTGGAACCAAGAGTTTGGTCATGACCATGAATTTATTGTTTGTCAGAAAAACACATTCCCTCTAATGTCAGTTCGGGAAAGAAATTGCCATCCATGTGACTCTAGACCAACAGCATTGTGGTTGATTCTTAATTGCCCTCTGAGATAGGCAATAAATGCTGGTCTAGCCAGTGCCCCTCATCCTGTGAATGGATTAAAAAAACATGAATTTCTAAGATTTCTTGAGAAATGCTTAATTCTTTACCAGTGGCCATTGTTTGTTTGTTTGTATGTATGTATGTAGTTCCCATCCTCCTTAACTCAAGAATGTTGCAACTAAGCCTCATCCTATCCAATATTTAATATTTACAGGCCTTTCTGACATTAGAGGGTGCAGTAGTTGAGCGTTGACATGACTAGCTGCTGTCAAATAGCTTGGGTCATTTGCATAGCATTGCTTGGCCATGTTCAGCTCTTTCCCACTTGACATTTGCCATGTCATATTATGTTGCAGTTGTGACATTATGTTGCAGTGTATGCAGCCTCCAATGAATTTCTTACAATTTTAATTCTTTGAAGCACAATCTACAATGTCTCGATTTTACTGAGTCAAATGCTTTGGACAAATCAGTGAATGTAATGAAGAGTTTCTTGGATTTGTCTGACAATGAAGACCAAATTGGAGATTCTCGTTTTAAAAAAAAATGAAGCCAGTGTGACTGAGTATTCTGTCAGCCACAAACTTATTTCTCCCTATTACCTGCTATGAAGAAAAGGGAGATTGTACCACAGATTATTTGGGGATGCTTGATTGTACCCCTCGATTGTACCACAGTGTGTTTGGGGATAGCATGAAGAGGCTGTAATTCTGGATTCACACTTGAGAAATTCTTTCAGTATGTATTGGTGGTATTGTACCATTAATAAGGAAAACATTATCCAGTAAATAAAGGGGATTTCATCCATTTGATCTGGGTTTATGAAGTCTTTGGTGGCTTCAATAATCTTTGCATGTCATGATAACCAACATTTTATTGGATCTTTCAGGCTTTCACTTTCTCTTTCCATTATATATTCTTTATCTTCTGGATTTGTCTTCGGCCATCAGCCTGTCACCTTGAGTTGATTTGCCAGGCTGAGTTTTTCTCTAGGAGATCTCGTATTCCAAAATAATTTTCATCAAACCAGTCCTGACCAAACTCAGTGTTTTGAGTGCAGGTGTCCAGCACAGCAGACTAGTATCAACTGCCGCCTTGTGTTAGTATTCAATACTGTCTACTCAGAAGATTCTTTAACCGTTGTCACCTTCCTGTGAAAACTGAACTAAACGGAACACTACAAATACATGACTTGACTATTTATGGATAACAGCAGTGCCATTTCCACTGCTGCACCAGATTTGCAAACAATGCTTAAATGCTTCAATTATGACTACAAGAAATCCGGCCTGTCCTCGAATAATGCCGAACAAAACTCATCACAAAACCCATGCCTCATCACCCAAATATATATCTGTATATATGTTGATGAAAATGTTTTGGGATATTTTGGGACACTTGCCGTACCTTGGCAGCAACCTTTCTCAAATACTAGATCAGCCGCACCAGCTCAACCTTCTGCACTGTACAGGCTTTGTCTTTTTGTCATTTGTTCACTTGCTAGTTGCCCATCCTTGATTGCTCAGAGGGAAGTTAGGAGTCAACCTCATTGCTGCGGCTCTGGAGTCCCATGTAGGCCAGACCAGGTAAGGGCGGCAGTTTCCTTCCCTAAAGATGAGATTTTCCAACAAGCAACAATGGATTCACGGTCATTATTAGACTCCTAATTCCAGATTTTTTTAAAAATTGAATTCAGATTCCACCATGTGCCATGGTGGGATTCAAACCCAAGTCCCCAGAACATTTTCTAGGTCTCTGGATTTTTAGTCCACTGCTGATGCTACAGTCCATCACCTCCCCCCTGAAGAACAAGTCAACAGGTGTCATCTTGTACAGAGTGGTGGTTGTCATCACATGCAAGTACTGCCCTAAAGTTTAGACAGTGTGTTAGAGAAATTTCATTGGCAGTGTCTCATCCTCCAGATTCAGTAGGAGGCCTGAAATGTAAATGCTCGTGACCTGCAGTTGTGGTGATATTTGTCCTTCAGTCTGCATCACATTTCGAGTTGCAGTGTCGATATTGATAAGTCAGCTTGGTTGACAAGGAAATATTAAGAGCAGGTCCTGCACCTAGTATTCCACTACCTCTGAGGAAGCTTTGCCCCATGCCCTGAACGTATACAGATTAAGAATTGGCTTGTGGGAACTTTTATTACCCCTTGCTTCCACCAAGTGTATAAAGCTAACTGTGCAACTATTGGAGAGGATAAAACAGGATTTGCAGTGGTGGGAGGGGTTACCATTATCATGGCTGGGCCAAATAACCCTGATTAAAATGAATGTTCTTCTTTGCCTGTTGTACCCTATGAGAATGCTCCCGTTGTGCTACCCAGCCAAGTGTTACAGAGGCTCAGTGGTTGGCTAGGGTCCTTCATGTAGTGCCACAGGTACCCTCTAATTAAATTTGCTAAATTGCAGCTTTCGCTGGGTGAGAGAGGGGTGGGTCTTCTGGATTTGAAGAAATATCAAATAAGCGCCCTGTTAGCTTATGTTGGCGACTGGGGGCTGGGAGTTCGGAGTCAACGTGGCTTGATATTGAAGCCTCGCAATCGAGATGCCCTCTAGTTAACTTATTACTTATGGATAAGATGAAATCTGTGACCGGGCAGTGTAAGAATGCAATCATTTTAAATACAGTGAAAACCTGGAGGATAATGAGGCAAGACAAGGGCAATTGGTCAAAGACCTCGCCGTTTACCCCATTGGTGGGAACACAAGGATTTAAACCTGGGGCAGTGGACTCCGGCTTTAAGCTATGGGCGAATAAGAGAATCTCATGCCTGGGAGATTTGTTCGAGGGGGAGGTCCTGATGTCATTTAGTCAGTTTAGCCAGAAATATGGATTTTCCAAACAGGAACCTTTGCCGGTACTTTTCAGATAAGGGATTATATACAAAGGAAGGCTATGCTCCTGGCTCAGTGTTACAAGTCACGTGGAGAAAAGAGTACTCCGGTGTAAGGGTGCTCTTTCAGTTAGTACTTGTATCATTTACAGAAAGGTCGTGCCTTGGAGGACTGGAAGGACTTTGTAGGACGTGGAATCAAGAGCTAGGAGAGGATATTTCATCGGAGGTATGGAAAGATATATGGGGATATGTAAGGAAAATTTTAGTGTGTAACAGCACAGGCCATGCAATTGAAGATATTCCACAGGGCTCATATGGCACCAGAAAAGCTCAAGAGAGGAGTGTCATCAAGGTATCCCAAATGTAAAATTAATGTAGACACTTTGAGTCACTGCTACTGGTCATGTTGTAAGATAATGAGAGATACTGGAGTGCTATAATGGAGCTAAAGGACATCCTGGGGATTAAGATTAATGTGGATCTGTTATATCATCATGGGTTGCCAAATTTGCCCTCTCTGGGGCAACGGGAAGAAATTGTGTAACATTCTTATCCGTTATGCGAGGGAGAACATTTTAATGAATTGGGCATCGGGAAAATCCACCAGGTCTTATGTGGTGGCTTGGATGTTAGTGGAACATCTCCCCCAAGACTACCTCTCAAATATGGTGCACCACAAAACAGAGTAGTTTTACAAGATGTGGCAGCCCTTTTTAAATTATATTGATGTAGACTTATCAGCAGTATTCCGATGAAATATCCTCTCCTAGCTCTTGATTCCACGTCCTACAAAGTCCTTCCAGTCCCCCAAGGCACGACCTTCTGTAAATGATACAAGTACTGACTGCAAGAGCACCCATACACCGGAGTACTCTTTTCTCCACGTGACTTGTAACACTGAGCCAGGAGCATAGTCTGGAATAGGGCAGTGGAATAGCCGTGGGAATGCGTGTGAGTGCCTGTGGAGCCCTGGGAGGGGGAGCCTGGGGGTAAAAGAATATGGGTATTATAGCTGGTGCTCCTAAGGGTGGGAGCCTCGGTGGAGGTGTGCTAAGTGAAATAGAATCAAGTAGTGAGATTTAGTTTAAGTTGATATTTAATTTGTTTGTAGTTTAGTTTAAGTAGATAAGTTTGTTCTGGTAGAAAAGTAGGTCTTCATTAATAATAGTACTGAGTTACAACTTTGTTGTACAGCCTCTACTTTTCTGTTTTTGGTGTTGTTCCTTTTTTGTATATAGATGTTTTGTAAAAGATTTAAAATGGTCTTTCTTAAAAATATTTCTATTAAGAAAATTGGCAGCTTAGTTTCATGATAACGGCAGCAGAATGTTGCAGCTGAGTAGATGTCATCCTTCGAGTGAGGAACAGCTGATAACAATGTCTTTGAATACTGCAAAGGGAAGTTTGCCTACGCGTGAAAAGAAAGTTGGATTGTGTTAGTATGACTCCATATCCTGCTTCAACCATGTAAGAAATCTAAAGTCAGTCATCACCTTTTGTAGACCAGTTGCAGATCCACCAATGATTTAAAGCTAGATTTTACTGCACTGTTTTCCTGAATACCATGCAAACGGATACACATTTTGTATCTCTGTTCACTGTAGATGGCACAACTTAACATGTAAAAAATGACTTGTCAACAAGTGAAAGGTGGAGTCGAGGGTGGGGGGGGGGAGGTTTACTTAAAATAATGATCACCAGGGAAAAGGCACTGTGAAAAGTAATAGAACTGAAGGCTGACAAGTCTCCTTTATCCTGCTGGGCCTTGTCCTAGGGTCTTAAAGAAGAGAAGCTCAGTGTATTGGTTTTAATTTTCTAAAATGCCTGAGATTCACATCCGTTTGGAATATATTGAATGATTTCTATTTAAGAAAAGAGGGAGATAAAGCAGAAAACTAGAGGTCAGTTAGCCTAACACTTACCATAAGAAAATGCTAGAATCAGTTATTCAGGAAGTTACAACAGGGCACTTAGAAAATCTCACTGCAATCTGACAATCAATGTGTTTTCTGGAAGGAAAATAAAGTTTGTTTAATTTATTAGAGTTGCTTGAGGAAATAACAGTATGGTTGAAGGAAAATAAGTACATATGATGTATTTGGATAAGGTGTCATAGAAGTGGTTGCTGCACAAACCAAAAATGTGTGGCATAGGGCACAGTGTATATGTTATCAAAGAGGATTGATGAGCAACAGGAAACAATATACATAAATGGATCAATTTTGGATTTGCAGCATGAGTAGAGAGACACTGGGGTCAGTGGTGATTTAATTATTTATGTTCTATATCAGTGAGTTAGATCAAGGGGCCAGCTGTGTATGTTAAATTTATTGAGGCAAGAGATAGAAAAGTAAATTGTGAAAAGGACGCAAGTGTGCAAAGAGATATGGGTAGGCTGCGTGAGAGGCCAAAAAAATAGCCAGATGGAGTGAAAACAGGCTTGTCCAACGTGTTCATGTGGGAGGGCCAAATTTCAATTTTTCTTTCACTGTAGGGCTGGTCAACAGTTTGAGGAGGATAAGATTTGACACAACAATAAACGTGAATTTAAGCGAGGAATTTACCATATTTTAAGCATTAAATTAGAGATGAGTAGTTAATAAAAATACAAAGTACCATGAAACAGATGTGTTTTATTTTGGCTATCTCAGTTAACAAGCGGAGCTAGAGAAAGAAACAGACTAATCCCCAAGTTCTGGTCACCAAGGATGTTCTGAAGAAGGGTCACAGGATCCAAAACATTACCGCTGTTTTCTCTTATAGACGCTGTCAAACCTGAGTTTCTCCTGCAGTTTTTCCGATTTCCCGCATCTGCAGTTCTTTTTGTTTTAGTGGGATACTATACATAGTTTTGATCTCCTTATTTAAGCAATGACATAACAGCATTAGAAGTAGTTTAAAGCAAGTTCACTGGACTAATTTCTGGGATGAAGACGTTATCATGAAAATGGAGAGGGAAAGTTGAGCCTGTATTAATTTAAGTTTGGATGAAAGGTGATCATATTGTAACATACAAGCCCTGAGAATATTTGCCTGGGTGGATGCTGACAGCATGTTTGCCTTGTGGGAAGGAATAGAAAGGGGGATAGGATGAGCAATGAAGAACTTCTCATTTCAGACTGAGATAAAAGTAAATATTTTCTGAGCACTGTCGAGGGGGGCATTATTTTTTCTCAGAGTAATGGAGGCAGGGTCACTCAACAGGCAAAATTAAATCCTTGAATAACAAAGGAGTTCAAGTTATTGGGATTAGGCAGGAAAGAAGAGTGGACGCTATAATCTGATCAGCCGTGATTTTATCTAATGGCAGAGGATCCAAAAGACGACCCCTGCTCCTGATTGGTAAGCTCATATATAACATGAAATGGTGAATGTACATGTTGTGTTGACATACTTTCCCTCCCTTCCCAGTTACACCACTTAGTCAAGAAATATTTGACAATTGTGTGGACAAGGGACCAAACTTCAACTAAATAGACCATGTCATCATGGAGGACTCACTTGTATTTCCTTACCGAATCTAATCAAAAAGGCTTGTATTTAGAAAGATCATGTCATGAACTTGGAACCCATGTGCTTTGCAACGAATGGGACATGTTTTAACTGCAGTCACTGTTTAGGAAATCTGATTAAGTTTTAATTGTACATTTTATTTTAATGATCATGCAGAGTAATGGGGATCTGAAAAGGAAATGGACCTGGGCAGTTGAGTGGCTTGGAGAAGAGCTGGAACGTCGGCCGTATCCTGGAAATCCACAGTATACCTATAACAACTGGTCACCCCCTGTACAAAGCAACGAAACATCAAATGGTTACTTCTTGGAGAGGTCACACAGTGCCAGGATGACTCTTGCAAAAGCATGTGAGCTATGTCCAGAAGAGGTAAGAAATTGAGAAATTTCAGCTTTGAACATTTAAATTTGTCCATGTTTGTGTTCGTTTCTGCAAATTTAAAAAAAGATAGATGGTACAGCTTCACCTTACCTATTCAGACTTCCACCATTAGGTCCCCCACCCCCTTTCTACTGTCTCCAGATATATGCCAAAACTCCTCCACCCCTTGTTTATCATCCAACTTACTGTGTAAAACATGACACTTTCCTCTGTATGTTCTTCGTTGCTTAGTCAATATGTTGACATTTTAGGAGCCAGATGATCAAGATGCACCAGATGATCATGATTCTTCCCCACCAGAAGATGCTCCTTTGTATCCCCATTCACCAAGCTCTCAATATCAACAGGTAAGTCTTCAGTCTTTCATTGCCCTAATTTCTTTCTTTGCGTTTGCTTATATTTAAAAAAAAGTCATTTAATTTTACATTGTAACTGCGAGAAAACGGATTTGTAAATGATAAACAGGCACAATCTAACTTTTGAAATTCCATGTAGAACAACATTTAACCATGGATCAATTTTTCTTATCCTGGGCATATACCGAGATCAGATGTTTGGAGTTTTGAACTTCTGGAAATACTCTTTTGTAAACCCATTTAAGGAGCACTGCAAGTTTTAATTCAGGGCATTAAAATTGGGTCATATGTTCACTATTCAAATACAACATTTTATTTCTGTGATTGTTGAAACAAATTTCTTCACATTTCTGATGCACACTAAAATCATCTAACTAATTGTTCCATTTATCCATGAGTATGGATATTCATTGAAACATAAATTCATTGCCTCCTGAAGTTATTGATCAGTTTCTTTTCTGGTGGTGCAACCTAAGTTGAAATCACTCCAAGTTTGAGACTCCACCCTTTATGTACACCAGAACTAACTTGGCTTTCGGAACAGTTTGTGTTAATTTCTTACCATTGTTCCCTTTTGCTTTTCCTTGGCAGAATTCTGCCAATGAGAAACAGAGCAAAGTGGTTGTGTACACAAATTGTATCAATCAGCTTAATTTCAGTTTATTCCCATTTTTCTTCACTCTTTCTTGAGCATTTTTGATGTGAGCACCAACCTGTTTAAAGAGAAATCCCACGATCCTGCTTGTCATGACTTTAATATAAGGAACTCAGTAATAATGACAACATGATTTTATCCCATTGTGAAGAAAACACTTGGCTGACATTTGCCAATTCATTGCAGGATAAATTTAGGTTCAGAATATAACATTCCACTCTGACAGTCATTTGATACTTGAACTGTTTTTGTTTTGATCAACTTGACGTACTTGATGACACAAGTGTCTTGACTCTGTTGGAAATTAGCTTGAACCCTCCTGTTCCACAAGCCATCACAAGTATGGAATATGGTGAATTTAATCTCTAAATTGGATTAGTGCCTGACTCTTGACTTCTGCCTAAGGTGGAAGAAATTCATGCCATGTTTCATCAATGAACAAGAGAAAAAACACATTTATAATAAAACATTTATCTGCTAATATATGGCAAAGCAAGGTACTTATTACTCAGTGAACTATACAACTTTAAAATGTAAATGCAAACATTCACAGACAGACAGAACAGATGAGAAAGTCTTTTTTATAATTATCATGTGTATAAAATATTAACCAAAAAGGCTCAATCTGTGGATCCAAGTTCAAGCTTAAAAAGGTGATATGATTTGACTTTTCCAGTTTGTTCTGGTTTTTGATATTTTTTCCTGTGCAATGTGGTGATTCTCAATTAAATGGATGGATTTGGATGTGTCTTGACTTGAATTCAAAGTTTTTCTTTTGTTCTTCTGTTCTTTTATTCTTCTATCTACATCTTTGAGTGGTACTTTTTTCCAATTACAAGAAAGAGGAATGAGGATTTAAATGGTTGATAGCTTTTTTGACATCCTTTGTTCTATCAGTTCCTCAAATTTGCGATAAACTTTACTTAAACCAATCCAAATCATGTTGCTAGACAATTAATTATTTTTCACAAGATTCTTGACGTTGTTATGTCTCAAGTATCAAATCCAGTTCCTGCAAAAGAACAACAGATAATTCTATTTTCCTTCAAGTTACTAAAAACAGAAATAATCCAAGCTTCCATTTTCTGATTTGTATTTCCAGCAAAAATTTCTGTAATGCTTACATGTGGAGAAAAATTGAAGAGGCTTGCTCAATTTATGCCTTGTGTGTTAAACGAGAAAAGTGACTTTGGAACAAGAACTTAAAATGGTATTTGCTATTTGAGTTTTACTAAGTACAATACGAAAAGGAAAGGAAGTACTTACTCCAAGTGACAAGTGAACAAGTGGCTGTTAACAATATAATGAGATTTTAGAAATATTTTTCTTGTTATGTCTAAAATTTATGTGAAATATAAAATTCAATTTCAATTTGATCATCATACTGTTGCTAGGCTGACAGGGATATAAAGTTATTTTTGACTTTGACTTCAAGATTTGCACCTTGCTTTTCGAGGGAGTATTGCAGGTGTCGTCCCATCATTTAAACGATGAATGATGCAGTGATGCCAATTTTGGGGAAAGTTAATTGAAAATATACAAGTATTGAAAAGAGTTTTAACTGATCCAGTAATAGCTAGCTGCATTTGATTGCACTTTTAATTTCTGTAGAGTCAATGTTCCTGTTAAATTCCATGCTTGCTTTACCCCATAAGGTATTGGGAAGCCCTATTATTTTCACTTTGTGTAAAAATAAGATGCTCCATTGTATAAGGTGCATTTTTGCATTTGAGGTTGTCATGCTTGAAGCAAACAAGTTTTTAAGTTTATTATCTACAAAATAAAGTCTTATTTTATATAACCGTTCCATCATTGAAAATGTTCCAGTGCATTTTCTGAGACACGTAAACAAGTCTAGCTGATCATTGAGCTCATGCACGTGATTTTCAAGTAAGACATCCTGATTTTGTGCTATTAATGATAGCCATGATGGCCCAATAGTCTTGAGCTGCTTTGCTACTGACCTTCCAATCATCATAAGGTCACAAGTGGGAATATTCACTGATAATCGAACAATTTTCATTCCCATTGAGACTTCTTGGATAATGGTACAATCCATGTCCAAATGCAGCAAAACCTGGATATCATCCAATATTGGGCTGGTAGGTAATATTGATGCTATGCAAGTGCTAAGCCATGACTATATCTGACCAGAAAAATCTAACAATTCGCTCCCCAACTTGACAATCAATGGTATTAAAAGTCTGGAATGGAATGAAATGCTCCCTACATGTTGGATGTGTGCAGCTCCAAGCTATTTGTTCACCATCATTACTTCTCTGAAACTCACCAACTGCTGGGGTCCACGTGCACAATTGAACACAAGAATCCACAAGTTGCTGTCAGTGATTCTGTGTTGAGTCTCCAAAGTAACAATGATTATTGAATTGATGAGAACTTCAATCTTAACATCTCTTGAAACTCCACCCCACCAACTGTTGCCACCACCACCAAAACTTGTGACTATCGATGATACAAATATCTCAGCAAGAGGCCCAGCAATCACTTCTCTAGCTTCCCACAGAGTTCTCGGGTACACCTGATCAGGTCCTGGGGATTTATCCACCTTTAACCGTTTCAAGACATCCAGCACTTCCTCCTCTGTAATCTGGACATTTTGCAAGATGTCACCACCTATTTCCCTGCAGTCTATATTTTCCACAGTAAATACTGATGCAAAATATTCATTTAGTATCTCCCCCATTTTCTGTGGCTCCACACAATGACCACCTTGCTGATCTTTTGAGGGGCCCTATTCTCTCTCTAGTTACCTGTTTGTCCTTAATATATTTGTAAAAACCCTTTGGATTCTCCTTAATTCTATTTGCCAAAGCCATCTCATGTACCCATTTTGCCCTCCTGATTTCCCTCTTAGGTATACTCCTACTTTCTTTATACTCTTCTAAGGATTCACTCGACCTATCCTGTCTATACCTGACATATGCTTCCTTCTTTTTCTTAACCAAACCCTCCATTTCTTTAGTCATCCAGCATTCCCTTTCACCCTGACAGGAATACACTTTCTCTGGATTCTTGTTATCTCATTTCTGAAGGCTTCCCATTTTCCAGCCGTTCCTTTACCAGCGAACATCTGCCTCCAACCAGCTTTCGAAAGTTCTTGCCTAATATTGTCAAAATTGGCCTTTCTCCAATTTAGAACTTCAACTTTTAGATCTGGTCTATCCTTTTCCATCACTATTTTAAAACGAATAGAATTATGGTCGCTGGCCCCAAGGTGCTCCCCCACTGACACCTCAGTCACCTGCCCTGCCTTATTTCCCAAGAGTAGGTCAAGTTTTGCACCTTCTCTAGTTGGTACATCCACATACTGAATCAGAAAATTGTCTTGTACACACTTAACAAATTCCTCTCCATCTAAACCTTTAACACTATGGCAGTCCCAGTCGATGTTTGGAAAGTTAAAATTCCTCTACCGTAACTACCCTATTATTCTTACAGAAAGCTGAGATCTCCTTCAAGTTTGTTTCTCAATTTCCCTCTGACTATTGGGGCAGGCTATAATACAATCCCAATAAGGTTATCATTCCTTTCTTCTTTCTCAGTTCCACCCAAATAACTTCCCTGGATGTATTTCCGGGAATATCCTCCCTCAGCACACTGCTATCCCTTATCAAAAATGCCACTCCCCCTCCTCTCTCGCCTCCCTTTCTATCCTTCCTGTAGCATTTGTATCCTGGAACATTAAGCTGCCAGTCCTGCCCATCCCTGAGCCATGTTTCCGTAATTGCTATGATATACCAGTCCCATGTTCCTAACCATGCCGTGAGTTCATCTGCCTTCCCTGTTAGGCCCCTTGCATTGAAATAAATGCAGTTTAATTTATTAGTCCTACCTTGTCCCTTTCTGCCCTTTCTGTTTGACTCACTTTTGTTCTTAGCTGTACCTGTCTCAGATCGATCTCTTTCCTCACTATTTCCCTGGGTCTTCTTCCTTCTCTCCACCCCACCCCCCACCCCCCCCACCCCCCCCCACAACCTTACTAGTTTAAATCCTCCCAAGCAGTTCCAGCAAATTTCCTTGCCAGTATCTTAGTCCCCTTCCAATTGAGGTGTAATCCATCCTCCTTATACAGATCACGTCTACCCCAAATGAGATTCCAATGATCCAAAAATGTGAATCCTTCTCCCATACACCAGCTCCTTAGCCATGCCTCCTTCTGCTCTATCCTCCCATCCCTGCCCTCAGTCCATAGCACTTGGAGTAATCCAGATATTACTACCATTGAGGACCTTTTTTAAATTTCTGCCTAACTCTGTAATCTCCCTTCAGAGTCTCAACCTTTTCCCCTTCCAATGTGGACAATGTCTTCCTGCTGCCCCCCCGCCCCCCCCCCCACCCGAGAACATTCTGCACCCTCTCTGAGACATCCTTGATCCTGGCACCAGAGAAACAACGCACCATTTTGCTTTTTCTCTGCTGGCCACAGAAACGTTTGTCTGTACCTCTGACTACAGAATCCCCTAACACAATTGATCTCTTGGAAGCCGATGTACCCATCGTTGCATTAGAGCTAGTCTCAATACCAGAAACTTGGTTGTTCGTGCTACATTCCCCTGAGAATCCATCACTACTTACACTTTCCCAAACAGCATACCTGTTTGGAATGGGTATATCCACAAAAGACTCCTGCCCTAGGTGCCAACCCCTCTCACCTTTCCTGGAGTTAACCCATCTATGTGACTGTATCTGAGACTTCCTTCTCTTCCCCCCGCCATCCATCACATACTGTTGCTGTTACAAATTCCTCATCGCTTCTATCCGTCTCTCCAACCGATCCACTCGATCTGATAAGATTCGCATCCAACAGCATTTATGGCAGATATAATCCGCAGTAACCCTTAAACTCCCACAGGCCATTTTTTGCTCCTTCACAATCTACAGACCCAGAAAATAACACCGTCTTATTCCTCTACAAACACTGCCCCAGGTTAAATTAATAGCTATGGCTTATATTTTAAGTTTAATCAAGAGACTTGTCTCCAAAAACATTTCATCAAGAAAGAATCCACTATACTCATGACTGCAGCCTTTCTCTTGGACAGATTGAAAACAACAATTAACTTATCTGATTCTGTGCTGTGAACTTCGCCCAACGGTTCCTCCAAGATTAGTTGTGAATTTCACTGTTTGTTAATTTTCCCAGATGCACTCCGATGTCCAGCGATACACTAATTCAAACAGCAAAGGCAGTAACTGTGCAGGTTCTCTCTCTCTCTCTCTCTCTCTCTCCCCTGCACTGTCCTTACCATGTGCTTCCTTTGGCTGCTTTTCTCCCTTTTAAACTGCTGTTGGTTTGACGTTTTTCCCCAAGTTCCAAAACAATGCAACAGCATATAAAACAGTAATTGCTGCTCCTGGAATTCGAGCAAATCACCCCCAGCACCTAAAATACCTCAAAAAAAGGAGCAGCTCTTCCAGCCAAAAATTTTTCCTGTCCTCCATCTTGCATTACCCAGAATCCACATAATTCATTGATTTTTTAACATCCTTTTCTTAAGCCTGCTTGATACTTTGTGTCCATCAGATAAGTCAGCAATTTTTGTTGCACTGTGTCTTTTAAAAAGAAAGGCTAATTAGTGGATTTAACTAAAATAAAAATGTAAGTGCTGCAAAATACTCAGAATATCTAGCAGCATTTGTTAGGAGAGAAAAGTAATTATCATTTTGAGTCGATGCCATCATCAAAATTGCATTTTACTTCCTGGTTTGCCATCAGATTTTTTTTAAGATGTGCTTAGGTCTCCACACTAGTTAATTATATCACCATTGCTGAATGCTTGAAGATCCCCTTGAATTTGTGCCA
Source organism: Chiloscyllium punctatum (assembly GCF_047496795.1). Classification (NCBI taxonomy): domain Eukaryota; kingdom Metazoa; phylum Chordata; class Chondrichthyes; order Orectolobiformes; family Hemiscylliidae; genus Chiloscyllium; species Chiloscyllium punctatum. The sequence continues at coordinate 53,350,392 of NC_092753.1, forward strand.
GTTGGAACTTAATATTGGAAAATCCGTATAACTGAAGTTGTCAGACATGTCTGAGCTGTTTTCTTCAAGGTCAATGACATGCCAACACTGCATGAGCTATTATTTTATATTATTTACTGTTTTGGTATTTCCATTAGAGGTTCCAGTGCATAATTATGTTAAATGACTCTGAAACTTCACACTGATTATGCACTCTGCCAGCGATGCTGGTGTAGCACCTCATGTTGAAGGAGGGTGCAGTTACCTCCATGAAATGTGAATCTGTTGTCATTTCTGACCTAAATGTGGACGTTGGGATTTATTACAGAAAAAGGCTCTTAGGAAAGGCACATCAAGTATATTTTAAAAATTAACTCGAGCGCATCTACTTGCATTTGCGTAATACCTTCTAATGTAGACAAAGGTTTGTCACAGGAACATAAACAAAAATTGACATAAAACTAAGTATTGTATTGGGGTGAGTGACTCTTCGGCTGGTATGAGAGAGCGCATTTATGGATTAGTCATAAAAGAAGTTTGACCAAGGAAATTACTAACCTTGGTTGAAATGAGTGTGGGTGCACAATAAGCCAGAGTTTGAGGAAGTTTGCAGAATGGTAATGATTACAGATGTGTTGGTATGGTTCCGTGGAGAAATTTAAATTTGGAAGATTTAAACATTGGTTTCTGATGCAGAAACATGTGTTAGTCGTTAAATATTGAGGTCATTGAGGCATGTTTACAGGTTAAGAAATGGGCAGCTGTATGTATTTCCTCTTGTAACCAATTGTTCTGCAGAAGTCAGTGATTTGAATTGTAACATTTCAGAGCACACTTGGTTCCAAGTAAGGGGGACTGGCTTAATCCAAAAATTTCAATAGGTCATTCGGCATAGTTTTTTTTTGTAGAATCCCCACAGTGCAAAAACAGGCTATTCGGCCAAACAAGTCCACACCAACCCTCTGAACAACATCCCACCCAGACCCATTCCACTACTCATTCCCTGCATTTCCCGTGGCTAATGCACCTAACCTACCCATCCCTGAACACTATGGGTAATGAAGCATGGTCAATCCACTTAAATTGCACTTCCTTGGACTCTGAAGAAACCAGAGCACCCGGCGGAAAGCCATGGAGACATGGGGAGAATGTGCAAACTCCACACTAACAGCCTCCCGAGGCTGGAATAGAACCTGGATCTCTGGTGCTGAAAGGCAGCAATGCTGGCCACTATACTGTCCTTTTAATAAAAAAAAGGAAATAGTTTTTGGGTCACGGAAGAGTTTCAAGTTTTATGGGTCGTGGGTAAAATCAGTAAGTGTGTAAGAGGGTAAGAGACATAAATGCTGTGTTATGCAGTGCAGCTCTTAGCTGTACTGTTGGGAAGGCGACTGAGCTACATTCATTCTATGTTTATGAACCTAATGCAAAGTCCAGAGCAGTTGGATATCTCTGCTGTTGGAACTTGGGCAAAAGTTTTGAAGTTAGCAAGCAGTTAAGTCAGAAGTTGGAGTTGGTGCAGCTGAGAGCAGTGCTTGAAAAGCACACAAGCAGCGTTGGCATATGGCAAGATTAGAGCTCGCGAAAACGGAGGTGGTTCTAACTTGGTGAAGCTAGTTGTTGCAGAAAAACTGGAGTTGTGCATGTGAGTAAGTAACAGATCTGTTTGCAGTGTCCAGGGAAGCATAGACCCAAACACGTGACCAGAACAGGAAGCAATTGTTAATGGTTTGACTGTTGCGAGGTTGGCAAAAGTGAAGAATTGAGAACATGCAAAGTTTCATGATGTTTGATAACTCGTAATATCATCAACATCTGGGGGTGTTGCTAAAATATCTGTGGGATCTATATTGATTGCAGTTGCACTTTGATGTACTCTAATGTATTTGATCACCACTGTTGATCATGTGTGTCACGTGTTAATTTTGGATGTTAAACTACACATTTTACATGTATTGTTAATTATGTTTTGTAAAGTTAATTGTTGCTTGTACAAACCATGATATCTTGTGACTTTATTCTCTTGAACCTCAAACTTCTAATTAGTAGCAGCATTGGACTAGTTGAACCTGGAGACAAAGAATAGATAAGGGTTTCAATAACAAATAGTCTGACCTTGGGTCATGATGAATAATGCTGCAGAGGTGGACGTCTGTGGTGTTTCCAGGTGGAGAGATTCTGAATTGATGGTTCAATTATGTTTGACACAGGTTGTCAATGATATGCTAACGCATCCCTGCTGTTGAATATTTTGCAATGAGGCGACTGGCAATTTGCAATGTAGAAATGACAGTATAAGCTCATTTGTAAGTTCATATTTGATCTTTTTTATTCGTTACATTACTTTGAGGATGATCAGACCGAGGAAGTGGAGGTGTAGAAATGAGCATAAATCTAGCCAAACAGTAGAACATTTAAAAAGAAATGGCACCAAGATTAGAAGAGATGTCAAGAAAATGGGTAGCAGAAAGGTTAAGTTGAGATTGTAAAGGGTTGTGATTTATTTGCTGACGAAGGGCTATGGTTGCAACACTGCAGAAGCTTCAAATTAAATTTAAATTTCGGAATCATTATAGTGTACCAGTTGCATGTAAAGTTAACCACAGGAAAGTAGAGATGACAGCCAGTTAGCACAGATGTTTACTCAGGAAATGTGACCTGCATTGCAAATACAAAGTAGTGTTGTGCAAAGTTGACACAATCTCATTCCAGCCTTGGTTTAAACATGGTCAAAAGAGCTGAACCTCATAGGTGAGAGTGACTGTCCTTGACATAAAGACGACAATTGGTGGGAGTATGGCATCAAAGAGCCCTAGAAAAGCTAGAATCGGTGGAATTTGGAGAGAAATCTCTGCTAATTGAAGTCATACTGGGCACAAAAGATAATGATTGGGATAAGAGGTCATTCATCTCTACTTTAGGACATTACTGCAGGAATTCTTCAGGGTAGTGTCCTAGGCCCAACCCTCTTCAGCTGAAGTGAGAATCTCATCATTGCCCCTTCACCTTTGATGACAATACCAATGCTGAACACCCTCACTGCCCATTGACCAGAAGCAGAACTAGTCATACAAATACTGGGGCAACAAGAGCAGATGAACTGTCATCATAAAATTGAGTGGATATATGTACACCATGTGAACTGCAGTGGTTTTAGAAGGCAACGCCTTCCTGCAACCAGCTCAAGTAATTAAGGATGGACAATGCTGGTTCAACTTGTGAAGCCCACATCCCTGAACAAATTTTAAAAATAAAGTGACATAATATGACAGGGTGGCTCAGTGTTTAGCACTGCTGCCTCACAGATGCAGGGTACCAGCTTCGATTCCAGGCCTGGGCAACAGAGTTTGCACATTTTCCCTGTGTCTACACAGGTTTCCTGGGTGGTCCAGTTTCCTCCCACAGTCCAACGTTGTGCAGGTTAGGTGGATTGGCCATCCAAATTGTTCATAGTATCCTGGAATATGTAGGTTCGATGGATTAGCCATGGGAGAGGCAGGGTTACAGAGATAGGGGGCTGGGTCTGGGTGAGATGCTGTTTGGAGGGTTGTTGTGGATGCCATGTGCTTTTACAGTGTAGGCATTATATTCTTCTAATCTCTACATACATTTCCTGATGTAATTTTAAATAAAGGTGGCTACATCATGGCTTCAACATTTTATTTCCATGATATTAAAATCTTAAAGCTGCCTGTGTGAACTTGTGGTGAACTGGTGTTATTACAACATTTCAATTCTGCATTCCTCAACTCCAACCAATTTATTTCCCAAAATTCTCTCAATTCTTCTACTTTGTTTTTAAAAATGCCGATACGTTTTTAAAGAAAAATACCAGTGTAGTTTCAAATAGAAAATGATTGAAAACCCTATACTTTTGTACAGTTGTCTCTAATTTCACTTCATCTTAAGTCTACACTTGATCTTCAGTCTTGGTGTGTAACAGTAAAGAAAATAATGAGTGCCATAAATGTTGCCATGAGTTGTAATCGCACAGTTTGGCCACAGGTTGGTGTTGTGCATCATATTTGAGGTATTTTAATCTCTTCCAGTGCAACCTTGATATTTTTAGGTAAGTTGAAACAAATTGAAACATCACATGTATAATTCAGAACTCCAATTTTTAAATGTAAATGATTATATTCGTTCTGAGTTTTATTGTCTTATTACTTTAAGTTGTTTCTCAATTAAATATGATTTGGTACAGTTCTTACCAGTGTCGTCATGTCAAGTGTCTCAACCCCTTAAAGCTGTTTTATCAGTTTGGCAAGCTTGCTCTTAGGTGCTGTAGAGAGGGTTTTCTTGAACTCTTAAGATGCTGAAATATTTCCAGTTCTGTCAGATCCTTCAGTGAGCCATCAAAATGCTTAGCCATGAATCAGGTCACTTATTGATTCGCTACTCTGTTATGCTGTGTATAGTATACGTTCAAGTCTCTTTTCAGCTGTGGTTGATCTACTCCTCTCTGATCAAAACTTTGGTTGTTAGTTGCTGTTCCAACTGCTTTTGCAAAGATGCACAAGTTCAGGTAGTGATATCCTAGATTTGATGCTTATGGATCACACTTCACAAGCTGCAATATAAGGTGAATTACATTTTATTAAAAATCTGCCTTTACCATACTCCTTGTTTTCCTTTTCATGTCCTTTTAATTTCCCCTCTCTACCCCATCTTTGTTCAAGTAAAGTTCCCCATGGGAGACTGGTTAGCAAGGTTCGATCTCACGGAATACAGGGAGAATTAGCCAGTTGGATACAGAACTGGCTCAAAGAAGACAGAGGATGGTGGTGGAGGATTGTTTTTCAGTCTGGAGGTCTGTGACCAGTGGAGTGCCACAAGGATTGATGCTGGTTTGCTACTTTTCATCATTTATATCAATGATTTGGATGTGAACGTAGGAGGTATAGTTAGTAAGTTTGCAGATGACACCAAGATTGGAGGTGTAGTGGACAACGAAGACGGCTACCTCAGATTACAACATGATCTTGATCAGATGGGCCAATGGGCTGAGAAGTGGCAGATGGAGTTTAATTCAGATAAATGCGAGGTGCTGCATTTTGGGAAAGCAAATCTTAGCAGGATTTATACACTTAATGGTAAGGTCCTAGGGAGTGTTGCTGAATAGAGTCCTTGGAGTGCAGGTTCATAGCTCCTTGAAAGTGAAGAAGGTGTTTGGTATGTTTCCCTTTATTGGTCAGAGAATTGAGTACTGGAGTTGGGAGGTCATGTTGCGGCTGTGCACGACATTGGTTAGGCCATTTTTGGAATATTGTGTGCAGTTCTGGTCTCCTTTCTATCGGAAAGATGTTGTGAAACTTGAAATGGGTCAGAAAAGATTTACAAGGATGTTGCCAGGGTTAGATGCTTTGAGTCATAGGGAGAGGTTGAATAGGCTAGGGCTGTTTTCCCTGGAGCATCAGAGGCTAAGGGGTGACATTATAGAATTTTATAAAATCATGAGTGGCATGGATAGGATAAATAGACAAAGTATTTTCCGTGGGTTGGAGTCATCCAGAACTCGGGGGCATAGGTTTAGGGTGAGAGGGGAAAGATATAAAAGAGGGCAACTTTTTCACGCAGAGGGTGGTGTGTGTATGGAATGAGTTGCCAGAGGAAGTGGTGGAGGCTCGGACAAGTATCAACCAGGTTTCTTATTAAACACAATTGTTTGTTGTCAAAACAAAGGTCATTTAAGTTAAGATGTAATAACAGTTAACATGTACAGTCAGTAATGCAGATGTGTGATTGCTTATCCCTCTTAATATCCCCAAATCAATCTTACAAACACGTGCATTCTTACTGTTCGGGGAAGAAAAAAGTGAATTTCTCTGCATAGATTAGCTTTCTGAAAATGAAAACTTTGGCCAGTAGATTTATCCTTGATGAAATAAGGTTAAAGCATGCAGTCTTCTGAAGTTTGTTCCTCTATTCTAGTATATGTGGTCATCACAAATCACCACATTTGCCTCTGCATTCTTATCAATACAGCTAGCTTAGGAACCAAAATATTAGAGAAGTTCCTCCAAACAGTCATTTAGAAGAACAATCAAGCTTCACCCTAAACTGAACAAAATGGTTCTTTCACAAATTCAAAAGATTAGTTGGGGCATCCTGACTTTTGCAGGGCTCTTGTCCCCAACTAATTCCAGACACTGAAGCACACTGTCCAAGCTTGTGACTATTCAAAACAGCCCCAGCAGAAGCAGCAAAGCAAGTAATGCTTTTAAAACAAAATCTCAAATGTCCATAGTGACCTTTCAATGAGCTAATCAAGCAACTACTCCAGATATTTCCACCCCAACTTGAGATTCATTTTCCCCATAATCCTTCAAATCTGAAATTCTGGAAAAAGTAATCAATATGAAGCATTGTAGAGATAATAGTCACCATTATTGCAAGCTTTACTAGTGTTAACTACTTCTGTTAATGTAAGCAATTCCTGTTGTATTCATATTTCTTTCCTTTCTGCTTTCAACCCAACCCAGAGCACTAGATTTGTTACCCCACACCTTAATTTTGTTATTCCCTACCATCACCTAAACTTGCATAGCCTTCATTTCCCCCTCTGGCCTCGAGCATGTCATCATTTTTTTGTACTGCTTGGCAGTTTAACTGTGCAAGTCCTTGAAGTTTTGTTTCTGTGCAACTACCTGCATGTGGCAATTTAAAGGGGCAACCTGTGTGAAGACTGTATGCAAATTTCCATTTTGTAGTTTTACTTGGGGTTACCTTTCACATTTTAAGTCTTTGTCTAAAGATTTACATTAGCATTCAGTCTTTAAGCTGTGCTGTAGCTTCCTGTTGATCCCATCTTGCTATATCTTATAGTTCCAGCTATTCTCTCCAGGATCCCAGTCCACCTTCAGCAGTAATCTGGTGATTCTACTTTCTTCCCATCTGACTCCATGTGTAATCTCACCCCCTTGCTTGCAGTGAGGCAGGTAGCAATGAAAGGGTGGGGAGCACCCCAATCATAAATGGGCCCCTGTTACATATTTGCATAATGCTTTTTGTCTCCAATTTCGGAACCTTTGTTCTTGTGAATTCTTTAACGTATCCATTGAAGGATGTGCATTTACAAATCCTTATTTAAAGTGTGCCATCACTGTTTACCTGTCTTGGTCAGTAGCTCAGATAGCCTTTTAAATCACAAAAGTATTGCATTTAAATCCCACTATTTTTTTGAGCACACACCCTTCACTATAACCTCAGTTCTGAGAAATTTTGTATGGTCAGAAGCAAATAAGGCATTAAACCAAGCAACTGTTCTAAGATTGATGTGAGGGTAGCACAGAAGTCCAGTGGTTAGGACTGCTACCTCTCAGTGGCTGGGACCTGGATTCAATTCCACCCTTGGGCAATTGTGTGGAATTTGCACATTCTCTCCACGTTTGCATGGGTTTCCTTCGGGTACTCTGGTTTCCTGCTACAGTCCAAAGATGTGCAGGTTAGGTGATTGGCCATACTAAATTGCCTGTAGTGTCTAGGTGGATTAACCAAGGAAAATGCAGGATTATGGGGCGGGGTGGTGGGGGTTGGGTGGGATGCTCGTTGGAGGGTCACTGTAGACTTGATGGGCCAAATGGCATGCTCCACACTATAGGGATTCTTAAATCCTCTAAGATAATTGGTACTATTCAATTTGCTAAGAATCTCTCTTGCTGTTTTAATCAATGTTTCCCTCAACCAAAATGAAATGTGTTGTTTAATTTTGCTGATTGAGGTCATATACTTAAATTGACTGCTACATTTAACTACAAACAATTGTGTTTGCTTAAAAAAAATTCCATTGATTGTGAAATGCTTTGAAACATCCTGTGGGTGTGGTAAATGGTCTCTGATTGCAAACCATTTTCAAATGTGCAAGACAAAAAGGGTGGGTCGGCCCTTCAAGCCACCCTATTCTTGAACGCAACTGTAACTGATTTACCTCAACTCTAACGTTATCCCTTAATTGACTTGTACTTCAAAAATCTATTTTGAAAGTCTTCAACAACTAAATATTCATAACTCTTTAGAGTAGGAAAGAAATTGGGATTCTTTGCAAAAACATTTCTCCCCATCTGAGCTCTAAATGACTAACACCTAATTCTGATACTGAGATCCCAAATTCTAGATTCTCCGGTGCAAGGAAACACATTTTCAGCATCTAACCTGTCTAATCCCTTACACGTTTTACATTTCAATTTTGATGAATAGATTTCTTCCAAACTCCAGGAGATTTGAGCCTATTCTACTCAGGGTAATTCCATTATTCCAGGACCAAGTCGAGTGAACATTTGTTACACTCCCTCTAGGGCAAGTATGTCCTTCTTTGGGTGTGGAGACCAAAACTACACACAGTCTGACAGGTATGACCTCATTAATGCCCTGTATAATTGTAGTAAATCTTGTGTATTTTTATACACCACTCTCTTTGTAGCAAAAGCTAACATACCATTTGCCTTCCTCATTACTTGGTGTATCTGCATGTTAACTACTTGTGACTCATTTAAAAGGACCCTCTGGATGCAAATATTTCTCAGTCTCTCACCGTTCAATTTTCTTTTTATTCTTTTCCACCAAATTCAATTGCTTCATATCTTTGTGCATTATATTCTGTCTGCCATGTTATTGCCCACTCACCAACCTGCCTCCTGGAGGCTTATTGCATCCTCATTGACATTTGTGACATGACAAAGTAAACAATGAGTTAAACTCCTTATGTATTCTCAAAAGTAGTTTATTTTGATTGTTAAAAAAGTCTAGGAATTGATATTTGCACTGTCATACTATTTACAGCCTTCTCCCCCGAAAACGCCGCATTCATTCCAATTCTGTTTTCTGTTTATTAACCAAATCTTAGTACATCCTAAAACATTACCCCAGATCCCGTAACTCCCTAGTTTTATGCACTAACATCTTGCACAGCAAGTCCTTCATATTATTGTATACATTCCCACAAAGTGCCAGCATATTTGTCAGAGTTATCCTTTCACAAATACATGTTGACTCTGTTTAATCCAAATGCCTTGGTAAATGTTCCTAATAATACTTGCTGCATTTTGCCTGCTACTAATAGGCTAATTGTCCTAAAGATTTCCATTTCTGTCTTCCTCCTCAAATCTTGAGATTACGTTTGTTACCTTCCAATCTTTGGGAGCTGCCCTAGAATCTAAGGTGTACTGGAAGATCAAAGTGAATAAGTCCACTATCTCCACCTCTCTTTAAAATCTAGGATGCAGGTTATCAGGTTCAGAGGACTTGTTACCACTTAATCCTGTTGATATCCCCAGTATTATTTACTAACCAAATTTCTTTATGTTCTTCTTTCTGCTAAGATATGATTCTCCATTAGTTTTTATTAGTAATTTATTATCCTCTACATTAAGATAGATGCAAAATATGTTTCTGCTATATCCTTTTTCCCATTATAATTTTATTCACTGCCTCTAATGAAACCAACATTTACTTTCACTAACTTCTTTCTATTTATGTACCTATTGAAATATTTTGTCTTTTCGCTTATTTTGTTAACTTGTTTTCCTTCCCCATTTCTCGATTCTTTGAAATCTAAAATCTTTTCACTAGTCTAATTTTTTGTGGCAATGTTGTAGACCCTCCCATTTATCCTGACATGCAAGCTTATGATTGTAGCCACACCTGTGTCCATGAGTGCTTCATTGCAAGAGTTTCATAGATTTGAGGAATGAGGTGCTTCGCAGTTCCAGGATATATTTTAGCTATGGAATTGGGTGCCCTGAACATCTGTCTGAAACATTAACATGAATTAAGCCATTTGGGTCCTCAAACTTCTTGCTTTATTAAAGACCATTTTACTGATCTGTGACCTAGCTCCATGTGCTGACCATTCCCCTACATTTGGATCTTTTAGAATACAAAATCAACCAGTTTTCGATTTAAAATGAGCAGTGCATCTAGTATCAATTGCCATTTGAAGAGCAGAGATTTTCAACTTTCAAACATCTGATGTAGAAGTGTCTCCTACTTTCGCTCCTGAAAAGTCTTTTTTGTACCTGGGAGTCCTGGCTCCCTAATTAGAAATATTTTGAAAACTTGGATCAGATCATCCATAACCTTTTTAAATTTTAGAGAATATTCTCTCGCTTGGGTCACTTCTCTGATCTTTAGCTTCAGAATTCAGAGGATTTTTTAAAGCTGAGTCATCACTTCTAATCTCGTGAATTGTACTTTTCTGATATAAAAGCCAACAATAGAAATAGCACTCAGCGCTAAATAGAATACACCTATTTTTGCAGCAAAAAAATTTAATATTTTAATTCCTAATTCTTCTACTTTCACACAATAAGATTGTAGAAAATGCATATCATTTGAAGTGCAAAGACCGCTCTTCCAGGTAAGAAAGAAAAAAATGTGGGTGTCACAACAGCTGGATGTTCCCAAATGCTTGAGCTTTGACTGTCTTTGAAAAGTGCCATGGAATCTTTGATTTTGGCTTAACATCTCATCTGAAAGATAAACCCTCAACAATGCAGTGCACACAGTTCTGCATTGGGATATCAGTCTAGGTTGTGTTCAAATCTTAATGTGAAGACATACTCCAAGTAGGCCTTCATTAATTATTCTATTGTTGATTTACTTGAAAGATCATTTATATAAGACAAGGATGGCAATGTACTTTGGATTGAATGTATTATCTTTTTTGTGGTATGTTCAGTGGGCCACTTTTAGTTTTTATTTTGCCATCTTAACTGTTCCTTTCAGCTTCAACAAAGTGAACAACCATGTTGTATGACATTTTCTACATCCTAACTGTGATTGGGAGTTTTCAAAGTGCACGTTACACAAACATTACATTTCTTTGCTGGTTTATTTAAACATATTGTTGATTTTACTTTGCTTAAATTTGCATGCAAAATGTACAGCTTTCTTGATTTTAATTTTGCTCCTAAACATCATCAACGTATCTTTTAATTCACAGAATAACCATTTGCATGGTCAGCCATACACCGGCCCTGTGGCACACCATATGAACAATCCTCAGCGCACGGGTCAGCGAACTCAAGAAAATTGGGAAAGCAGTGAAGACATTCCTGCATCACAGGCAAAAGATTAACTTGCAGATAGTTCTCCAATGTACCTGATAAAGACACTGGCTCGAGCACGTGCCCAGGCCTTACAGTTCAACCTCCTCTGGGTCTGTCTACACCAGTGCAAGAAACACCTTTTAAAAACAAAAACTGTCCAATCTGGAATGGAGAGTCTATTCACTGTCTGCCCTGCAGAGCAATGCTGTTGACATATAACTTGCCTGCAGTGGGAAAAAGTGTATAGTGTTTTGTAATAAATGGCCCGATGCTAATGTATAAATGGCAAGGTGTATATAGTATATTAATGTTTGACTGTTAAATCCTCAGCAATGTTGATTTGCTTGAGGAGTGTTGCAGACCTACAAAACACACAAAATCTAATCTTTGCTTTATCAGCTGTGCTCAGCATTGAGGGTTATCTGCCTACCGGCAGTGTGAATCAAATTATTTTCAAAATACATGGCCATTTCAACCAGACAGAAAAAGGTTAACTCATGCCACCAGAGTTGCTTTTACTTTGAGTTATTTGATGGTGACTTTTTAACATTTGGTTGATGTGGGACAATGGTGATGTAATGTTAATCTGGAACTTTTTTCATTGCCTTTTTTCATTCTGATATTAGTTGAATCATTTTGAAGCTCTAGTTATGCTGTAACATTTAGCATGGCTTCACATCAAATTAGTGTAGCCAATGAGAAAAAATGATTCTAATGACAGCAGTTTTTAATCCCTGAGCAACAAATGCTGTGCTCAGTTTTTTTTGTTACACCTTGATGGTTCAATTGGAGAAAAATGTGAGTATAAGTTGCTTTCAATTGCACATATATTCAAATCTAATATTTGGCAGTCTATGGGTGGGATAAAGGATTATTAGTTTTGGATTTATAGGAATTTAAAGGAGGAAAAATATATGCAACAGTTGCTATGCCAGGATGCCTGGAGCATAATAGACAGTACTTGGTGTGCTTGTTTTATTTCCTTGGTAGAGCTTACTTAGATTAACTTCTAAACTTCCCTCCTACTGCAGCCCAGTGAAGTAGAAGTCCAGATGTACACGACTGCCACTGGGCCGGGGTGGGTGAGAGGGTGGGGGGAGGGGGGAGATGCAGATTGCTAGTGTGTTGCATTCACAATTCTACTTGAAAGCAATTGTCTTAGCTCCTTGTCCATCCTGTCAGACTAATTCAGACATAAGCAGGGTTGTAATTTTAAAAGAAAAACTGCTGGTTAGTCATGATTCTGCAGGATTCTCGATTCCAAAACTAGACTTTTGTTTATGGATTTTGAGGAAATCAGTAAATACTGTATTTAAAAAGGAAAAGAAATTGGTAACTTGAATGTGTATTTTTTTGGAATTTGTCTCAAACCAAATACCCCTGCAAAACAGACTCAACCCACCCTATTATATTTAAATATTTTGCAGTTTTATTTTATAGAAATTATTTTGCTGAATTCAAAAAGAACATGAATTAAAAGGATCATTTTATCCTGTGTTCTTATTTAAAAAAAATATTAAAAAAAAATGACTGTGCAGAGTTCCATGCCAAGTTTTGCTGGCTTTTGTTTTGCTGATAACGTGGCGTTGAATTCTGAAACTACAGTCACACTGTGACCTTTCACCTGGTATTTTTTTGTGCACAGAGGTATACTTACAACTAAACTCCCCCTAGCAACAATAAAGAAATTGAAATATTGACACAGTGAACATTTTGTCTGTCATTTCATTGGTCAGTGTTCTGAATTTATGAAGGGTCAGTAAACCTGAAGAAGTAATTTGTAATGAACTGTGGGATTTTCTGAGGGCAACAGTCCCAACATATAAGTATTTGTGTGGTGTTGTAAATTATTTAACTAGTTCCTCCTGTTTCTAAGCATGCATCCACAACATTTGAAGCACAAAATTTTAGTATTGAAAATCTGCAAACACATTCTTTGGGAAACTTTAGATAAATGGTCATAGGATGAAAAAATGTGAACTTTGTAACCTGTGTTTATGTCCCCAGTTGGAGATCAGTATAAATGTCAAGCATTCAGTTTAATTTGGACTGAAAAAAGTTACTCCTTTCTCCCTATTTTTCTACATTGTTCCACACTTTACACTTGTTCACTGTCACTGTGAATCTGAACTCTTACTGATGGTTTGTTTTACTTTGTAAGCACAACTGAACCTGACACTATCTTTGTCTATTGTTCACTTGGGACGAATAATAGCTGGCTAAGCAGTGGTACTCGCATCCCACAAGAGACTTTTAAAAATGAATGTGTGTTTCAACTTAGGTTGCTAGAAGAGAATTAGAAACAGCACACTCATTAATCAATTCCCTTCATAGTCTCTGGTGATTACATTACTGATGTCCTCACTAACTCAGCAAGGTATTGAATTTAGTTTTATGACTTGAAAACATACGGTATGGTGAATTTACTCATCAAGCCAATTATGTGATTATTATAATAATATATGCAGTCTCAACACCGATGAGGGGGAAAAATAGCTATATTGTCACTTTTGATTGCTATCTAGTGACATTGACGGAAAAATGCTCTTCGACAAGATTATGTTCTGCAGTGATACTCTAGTGTTAAGACTGTCGTTGATAATAGCAGTGGAAGACCATTGATTCCATGGAACAGAATTCTCCTGGAAGGTAGGCAAAATTGGCGAGATTATCTTGTGGCTATAAATTGTCAGGTAATTTTTTTGTGCATTCAATTACATAGCTTATAGTTTTGATGTTCCTTTAAAATTAAGTATTTTGTAGAAATGGTCTTGAAATCTAGAAACATTTGTGTTTTTCCTGAAAATGAAACATGCTGGAAGAATTAAGCAGGCTAGGCAATATATGTTGAGAGAAATAAATTGGAACACCAGGACACAAACTCAGTGCAAGATTGAGGAATAGCATCACATATTTCATCATGGCAGTGTCCAGATTTCTGTACTCCATATTGAATGAACCAATTTTAAATCATTGTGTCTACCTCTATGTTCATTTTGGCTGGCTTTTGTATTTTTTTTATCCTTTCACATGAACGGTATACAGAAGGCTTCTTATCTTGATCCTTTGTACCTTTATAATACCAATTACTATTTATTTGGATTATGAGAAACGAAATCTTAATCTCTCGTCCGCTATCCTGTCTCAGATCTCTTTAATTCATTCTGGCCCCACACCTTTCTGCTCAGACTCATTGAGTCATACAGCACAGAGACTGGTGCTTTGGCCCAAACTGGTCCATGTAACACCATTTCCCTGCACTTAGCTTGCATCCTTCTAAACCTTTCCTATCCATGTGTTTGTCCAAATGCTTTTGAAATATTGTTGATGTACCCACCTCAACCACTTCTGCTGGCAGCTCATTCCACATATGTGTACCACCCTCTGTGAACAAAGTTGTCCCTCAGAGTATTCTCGATCATTCTTTCCCCTCTAACCTTAAACTGTTGCCCTCTAGTCCTAAATTCCCCAACCCTGGGAAAGAGACTGAGTGCATTCATCTTATTCGTGTCACTTGATCTTATACACTTCTATAATATCCCCCCTCAGTCTTCTATGGTCTAAAGAAAAACGTCCTAGCCTTTACAACCGCTCCCTGTAACCCAGACTCTTGAGACCTGACAACATTCTTGTAAATTTCTTCTTCACTCTTTCTAGTTATTAACATCCTTCCTAAAGCAAGGTGACCAAAACTGAACACAATACTCCACATGCACCTCACCAACATCCTATACAACTGCAGCATAACTTCCCAACTTCTATGCTTAATGCCCTGACTGATGAAGGCTAGAGTCCTACCATATTTAGTCTTTGCTCATGAGACAGTCCCTTCATAGCAGTGATCATGTGAGTGAATTTTCTTTGAATTGCCTCCAATGATATCCTTCCCTAAACGAGGGGACCCAAAGTGCTCACATATTCCAGATGTGGTCTCACCAGTATCTTGTGAAGTTTGCAGTACGACTTTGTTACTTTTGCACTCCAATTTCCTTTGAAATAAGGTCCATTAGCCTTCCTGATAACTTGCCACACTATGTGCAATCTGTTTCAAATACAAGAACCCCCAAATCCCTTTGTGTTGCAGTTTTCTGCAGTTTTTTCCCTATTTAAATAATAATCTGTGCTGTTGTTCTCCCTTTCAAAGAGAACAACTTCACATTTCTCACAATATACTCCATTTGTCAGCTTTTTGCCCACTTAATTTATCAATATTTCTCTGTACATTGTATTTCTCTTGCAACCTACCTTTCCATCTATTCTTCTCATCTGCAAATTAGACAATTCTATATTCATTTCCTTCCTCCAGGGCATTAATATATATTGTAAACAGATGCTGTCCCATACTGATCCATGTGGAACTCCATCGGTTGCCAAAGTAGTAAAGAACCCTTTTATCTGCATTTGCTGTTTCCTGCCCATGAGCCCAATTCTCAGTACATTGGAACTGACAGTCTCCAATACCATGGACTCTTAGCTATTGACTTAATCTTTTGTAATATACCTTGTCAAATACTTTCTGAAAGTCCAAGTACAACACATTTACTGGTTTCCCCTCTAAACTATGGGTACCAAACTTAGCTATCAGCCTCTGCTTGGCCACTTTTCACTGCTGTCTGTCCCAAAATCCGTCTTGGAGGATGGTCACCCGAAGGTCCGAGGTCAAATGTCCTGGACCACTGAAGTGTTCTCCAACTGGGGGGGAGCACTCTTGTCTGTTGATTGTTGTGTGGTGCCCATTAATCTGTTGCCGTAGCCTCTGCTCGGTTTCCCCAATGTACCCATGCCTCAGGACATCTTGAAGAGAGACAACATTGGCTGAGTCACATGAGTACCTGCCAAGTACATGTGGGAGGTGTCCCCACATGGTAATAGTGGTATCCATGTCCACACTCTGATACGTCTTGCAGTGCCTACCATTATAGGGTTGTATGGAGTTGTCCTGAAAGCCAGGCAACTTGCTACAAACAATGATCTGTTTTAGGTTTGGCCGTCGTTTAAAGGCAAGCATAGAGTCATAGAGATGTACAGCATGGAAACAGACCCTTCGGTCCAACCTGTCCATGCCAACCAGCTATCCCAACCCAATATAGTCCCACCTGTCAGCACCCAGCCCATATCCCTCCAAACCCTCCTTATTCATATACTCCTCCAAATGCCTCTTAAATGTTGCAGTTGTACCAGCCTCCACCACATCCTCTAGTAGCTCATTCCATACACATTAAAAAGTTGCCCCTTAGGTGTCTTTTATATCTTTCCCTTCTAACCCTAAACCTATGCCCTCTAGTTCTGGACTCCTCGACCCCAGGGAAAAGACTTTGTCTATTTATCCTATCCATGCCCCTCATAATTTTGTAAACCTCTATAAGGTCACCCCTCAGTCTCCGACACTCCAGGGAAAACAGCCCCAGCCTGTTCAGCCTCTCCCTGTAGCTCAGATCCTCCAACCCTGGCAACATCATTGTAAATCTTTTCTGAACCCTTTCAAGTTTCACAACATCTTTCCGATAGGAAGGAGACCAAAATTGCACGCAATATTCCAACAGTGGCCTAAACAATGTCCTGTACAGCTGCAACATGACCTCCCATGTCCTGTACTCAATACTCTGACCAATAAAGGAAAGTATACCAAACGCCGCCTTCACTATCCTGTCTACCTGCGACTCCACTTTCAAGGAGCTATGAACCTGCGCTCCAATATCTGTTTGTTCAGCAACATTCCCTAGGACCTTACCATTAAGTGTATAAGTCCTGCTTTTAACATATTGTCTAGCTAACACCAATTGTTACAGTTAACCTGAGAATGCAATGTTTTTAAAAAAAGGTTTTGTGATTTACACATGAAAGAAGTGAACTATCATGGTATTCAAACAGATGAAAGACTCAACAAACAATCAAGGTATTTATCAATGTATAATTTCAGTTACATCACACTGTAAACTTTTGCTATAAATTCTGTCTTACAATTGTGTCCTCCACAACCACCTGATGAAGGAGCGGCTTTGCTTAGCAGGACTTTGATGAATCTAAATATTCTTTGACAAATACTACAAAAGAGACTAAATTTAAATAATTCCACAATTGTGAAAAAATTTGTCATCTGTGATCCATCGGAACTTGAGTATAGAATGAAATCATTTGGAATGAGTGCACATGGTTCATAGAGAGTGGCAGAGGTTTTTAATATGAAATTACTGTGTAGGGAAGAGAATAGACAACTTGTATTGCTTTAGATTTAGATATTTTAGGTGGTGGTTGCGATAATTTTCCGATCTTACCTAGATAATGGTGTGACAAAAGATGTGGAATATTTCATCTTTGGAATTTGGGCTGTTTTAGAAAGACATGAGGCTGTGGTTTATTTCTGTGAAGGTTTACTTTAAAGAGGTCAGAGTCATTCCTGAACAATGATCCAAATATACTAGACTACAGACCAAGGACATTGGGCATCCTCTAATGTGTTAATGGACAAAGACTTTTAAGATTTATTTAAGTAGACACATTGACTCTGCTCTGAAATTAAAACTAAAATTGCAATCACTGAGTACCAAAATAGGTTTTTTGTTTCTCTGCTCGTAGAGTAGCTATGTTAATCAGCCAAACTAAAACAAAATATACCAAGCCAAGTTCTTTCTGGAATCTTACATCTTAAGCAGCACCATCAACTGAGATTGGGATGTACCAGCAAATTGGAGGATGGCACACCGTTTCAAGAAAAAGTATCAGGACTCTATTAGTAACTAGATGTTAAGCAGTTTAATGTAGTTGGTAGTTAAAACTCCATTTGGTTCATCTAGTCACTGACTGAGTTGTACAACTCATACAACAATGAAATCTTATTTGAACCTGGCCTTTGAAGAGTTCGCAAAATTTGAATAAGATGGAGTATTTTTTAAATGTATTCAAGGGATGTGGACATCATTGGCTGGGTCAGCATCTTTTGTCCATCCCTATTTGAGAATTTGATCCTGAGCTGCTGCCTTAATGTTGCAATCTATTTGGTGTAGGTAGACCCACGATGCCATTCAGGAGGAAATTCCAAGATTTTGATATGGTAGTGAAGAATTGATTATATTTTCAAGTCAGGATGGAGAGTGGGTTTGACGAGGGAATTGTAGGTAGTTATGTTCCCATGTATATGATATCCTTGTTCTTCTAAATGGTTTTTGAGAGTTTGGAAAGTGCTAAGGAGTCTCGGTAAATGTTTGTGTTGCATCTTGTCAATGGGAAGCCCTGCTGCTCCTGACCATTGGTGGTGGAGTGACTGTTCGTGAATTTGATCCCAAACAATTGGCCTATTTTGTCCTGGGTGGTGTCAAGCTTTTTGTTAGCAATTGGGAAGTATCTCATTGCTATCCTGACTTGTGCCTTTTTGGTTATGGTTAGGTTTTGGGAAGTCAGGAGGTGTAACTTTCTTTAGGATTTCAAACCTCTGAGCTGCTCTTGTCATCACAATATTTGTATGGCTAGTCCAGCCCAATTTCTCACCAGTGATGACACCAGGATATTGAAATAATGGGGCTTTAGCCACTACTGAATGTCAAGAGGTAATGGTTAGATTCTGCCATTGATTATTGTCTGGCATTTGTGTGATGCAAATGTTACTTGTTGTTTATCATCCCAAACTTGGACATTTTCCAGGTTTTTCTGCATTTGGACATGGACAGCTTCAGCATCTCATTCAAATTTGTTCACAGTACATGGGTGTTGCTGGCTAGGTCATAATCCAAAAAAGTTAAAAGTCAACCTAATTACTTTGCTGACAAATCAATAATAGCTTCATGACTATTATTAGACACTATCCGTTTTTTTTTAATTATTGCATTCACATTCCACCATGTGCAATGGTGGGATTCAGAACAGAGTATCCAGATATTAGGGTCTTTGGATTAATAGTCTAGTTAAAATAGCACTGGGCTGTTGCTTCCTGTTTATGTCAATTAACAGTTCTCTTCTGGCCTGACATTTGACATCATCTTAAATTGTAAATAGTGATTTAACCTGGCATTTTCTCTTCATTAACAGCATCTGTTTTCAAGTAGCCCACTCTACTTCTGATCAACTTCCATAATGTAATAGTAAATGTTACGACTTTGCTATGCCTTGAACCATCCTCGTATGTACTCTACCTGCTTTTCTAACCTTTAACTTTTCCATTTACTCCTGCTTTTTATTGTGCAATCATATGGTTGCTTTTAGACGTAGGTTGTCCCTTGCTTCCTGCAGTTGTTTGCATTCATTTTCTTTTAATTTTAATTGCTAAAATCTGCCTGGGAGTCCATTTAACATGTTGTTTGCTGTCTACAAAGCCTACGTCTCAGGTTTTATATTTTATTAATTTGTACTTGTGGCACCTAGTCTTATTCCATCAGCATATTTTATAGGCAGATTACAGACTAATTTCTTTGTTTATGTTACACCTCAACTCATTTTCTGGATGTCAATTTTTTTATTCAAGTGGAACTGAAACAAAGCATATTTTTGTCAAAGTTTTTTGTCTTGCAATCATTCGGACATGTGCGTAAAAGTGGATCCCAACTGACCTGTCAACATGTTGAATATGGACACTTTTAGTGTGGGGGGGGGGGGGGGGGTGAAGAGAGAGAAAGAAGTTTGCTTAGCCCAAACAGACCTAAAAGTAAAGTTGTTTTTTCCCCTAAAGGTCTGAACTTTGGTGTACCTACCAGTCTGTTCAAGTCTATTCAGGCACTTTTTTTTTCCCAAAGGGCCTTCATGGACCTGAAAGTGTCTATAACCAAAAATGTTCTTTAACTGAAAAACAGTTTATCCCAAACTTTTCAAAAGATTCTAACCCTATCATCTATTACCAATCTGTTCAGTCTCATTTTGCAAAGATCCTCCATGAATTATGCATTGTCATTCATTATGGCATCAACTGAGAGTGATGTAATGGAGTATTGGTAATATCACTGACCTGGTAGTTGACATGGATTTGAATCCCACAACTGGTGAAATTATAAGATTGCCTAATGGGTACCAAAAACAATTGTAAATTGTTGCAAAAACCTATCTGCTTTATTAATATCTTTTTGGCCAGCAAAATCTGCTACCCTTGCATTGTTTTACCTATCTGTGCCTCCAGACCCAAGGTAAGCTTAATGATTCTTAAGAGTCCTTTGAACTGGCATGGTTGATCATGCCCCTATGAAATCTAAACAAAGGAATCAAACTGGGTGAGACACTTGAAATTGGCACAAGCTCTGAAATGATAGTGGAAAACAGGCCTGTCAACCCTGCAAAGCCCTCTTAATCAGTATTTGGAGTCTGCACTAAAACTTGGGAGAACTGCACAGCAACTGCAACATAGTCATACTCACTGAATCATACTTTCCAGATATCTCCTGTATATAATCATTGCATCTCTGGGTATGTTCCTTTCCTACTGGCAGGATATTTGCATTAGAGGTCATGCAGTGGTATACAGTTGGGAAGGAGTTGCTCTGGGACTTCTCAACATTGATTCTGGATCCCCTGAAGTCACGTGGCATCGTCAAATATAGAACATAGAAAAGTACAGCACAGAACAGGCCCTTCGGCAACGATGTTGTGCCGAGGATTATTCCTAATTTAAAATAAAATGACCTAACCAGCAGTTGCTTAAATGTCCCTAATGACTCTGCTTCCACCACCACCACTGGCAACGCATTCCATGCATTCACAACTCTCTGCAGAAAGAACCTATCTCTGACATCCCCTTTATACCTTTCTCCTAATATCTTAAAACTATGACCCCCTCATGACAGTCAATCCTGCCCTGGGGAAGAATCTCTGGCTATTGACTCTATCCATGCCCCTCATTACCTTGTATACCTCGATCAGGTCACCTCTTCTTCCTCCTCCTCTCCAGAGAGAAAAGTCAGAGCTTAGTCAACCTTTCTTCGTAAGACAAGCCTCCAGTCCAGGCAGCATCCGAGTAAACCTTCTTTGCACCCTCTCCAAAGCCTCCATGTCTTTCCTATAATAAGGTGACCAGAACTGGACATAATATTCCAAGTATGGTCTCACCAAAGTCTTGTAGAGTTGCAGCAGAACCTCACAGCTCTTAAACTTGATCCCCCTGTTAATGAAAGCCAAAACATCATATGCTTTATTAACAGCCCTATTCACTTGGGTGGCAGCTTTGAGGGATCTATGTACTTACACACCAAGACCCCTCTGTTCCTCCACACTGCCAAGAATCCGGTCTTTAATCCTATATGCAACATTCAAATTTGACCTTCCAAAATGCATCACTTCGCATTTATCTAGGTTGAACTCCATCTACTATTTCTTAGCCAAGTTCTGCATCCTGTCTATGTCACACTGCCGCTTGCAATAGCCTTCTACTATAAACAACACCTCCAAACTTTGTATCATTGGCAAATTTACTAACCCACCCCTCAACAGCCTCAGCCAAGTCATTTATGGGGTGTAGGTTTGCTCGCTGAGCTGTAGGTTTGATATCCAGATGTTTCATTACCTGGCTAGGTAACATCATCAGTGGTGAACTCCACATGAAGCGAAGCTGTTGTCTCCTGATTACTAATTATAAATAGAATAATATATAAATAGAGTAGAACATATAAATAGAAATCAGGAGACAACAGCTTTGCTTCACTTGGAGGTCTCCACTGGTGGTGACACCTAGCCAGGTAATGAAACGTCTGGATATCAAACCTACAGATCAGCGAGCAAACCTACACCCTAAACCTCAACCTGAGCCACAAACCTTGCCAAGTCATTTATAAAAACTACAAAGAGCAGAACCTCCAGAACAGACAACTGCGGGACACCACTCACCACTGACCTCCAGGTAGAATACTTTCCATCTCCAGTCACACTCTGCCTTCTGTCAGTCAACCCATTCTGAATCCAGACAGCCAAATCTCCCTGTATCCCATCCCTCCTGACTTTATGAATGAGCCTACCATGGGGAACCTTATTAAATGCCTTGCTGAAATCCATATACACCACATCCACTGCTCGACCTTTGTTGACCTGTTTCATCACCACCTCAAACAACTCTTATAAGATTTGTGAGGCATGACCTGCCCCTCACAAAGCCATGCTGACTGCCTTTAATCACACTATGCTTTTCCAAATAGTCAAAAATCCTATCCCTCGGAATTCTTCCCAAAACTTGGCTGACCACAGACTTAAGACTGTAATTGCCAGGGATTTCCCTATTCTCCTTGCAAAGAGGAACAACATTCACCTCCCTCCGGTTCAACTCCCATGGAGAGTGAGGAAGCAAAGATCTTCGCCAGCGGCTGAGCAACCTGGGATAAATCTGGTCTAAAAGGTAAAAACAATGACTGCAGATGCTGGAAACCAGATTCTGGATTAGTGGTGCTGGAAGAGTACAGCAGTTCAGGCAGCATCCAAGTAGCTTCGAAATCAACGTTTCGGGCAAAAGCCCTTCATCAGGAATAAAGGCAGTGAGCCTGAAGCGTGGAGAGATAAGCGAGAGGAGGGTAGGGGTGGGGAGAAAGTAGCATAGAGTACAATGGGTGAGTGGGAGAGGGGATGAAGGTGATAGGTCAAGGAGGAGAGGGTGGAGTGGATAGGTGGAAAAGAAGATAGGCAGGTAGGACAAGTCCGGACAAGTTATGGGGACAGTTACTGAGCTGGAAGTTTAGAACTAGGGTGAGGTGGGGGAAGGGGAAATGAGGAAACTGTTGAAGTCTACATTGATACCCTGGGGTTGAAGTGTTCCGAGGCGGAAGATGAGGCGTTTTTCCTCCAGGCGTCTGGTGGTAAGGGAGCGGCGGCAAAGGAGGCCCAGGACCTCCATGTCCTCGGCAGAGTGGGAGGGGGAGTTGAAATGTTGGGCCACGGGGTGGTGTGGTTGATTGGTGCGGGTGTCTCGGAGATGTTCCCTAAAGCGCTCTGCTAGGAGGTGCACAGTCTCCCCAATGTAGAGGAGACCACATCGGGAGCAACGGATACAATAAATGATATTAGTGGATGTGCAAGTAAAACTTTGGATGTGGAAGGCTCCTTTAGGGCCTTGGATGGAGTTGTGGGCACAGGTTTTACAGTTCCTGTGGTGGCAGGGGAAAGTGCCAGGATTGGAGGGTGGGTTGTTTGGGGGCGTGGACCTGACCAGGTAGTCGTGGAGGGAATGGTCTTTGCGGAAGGCGGAAAGGGGTGGCGAGGGAAATATATCCCTGGTAGTGGGGTCTGTTTGGAGGTGGCGGAAATGTCGGCGGATGATTTGGTTTATGCGAAGGTTGGTAGGGTGGAAGGTGAGCACCCGGGGCATTCTGTCCTTGTTACGGTTGGAGGGGTGGGGTCTGAGGGCGGAGGTGCGGGATGTAGACGAGATGCATTCCTACCTGGATTACACCTCTTCCCACCCTACCTCTTGCAAAAATGCCATCCCGTATTCTCAATTCCTCCGCCTCCCCCGGATCTGCTCCCTGGAGGACCAGTTCCACCACAGAACACACCAGATGGCCTCCTTCTTTCGAGACCGCAATTTCCCTTCCCACGTGGTTAAAGATGCCCTCCAACGCAGCTTGTCTACATCCCACACCTCCGCCCTCAGACCCCACCCCTCCAACCGTAACAAGGACAGAACGCCCCTGGTGCTCACCTTCCACCCTACCAACCTTCGCGTAAACCAAATCATCTGCCGACAAGTGTAACCACTTTATAATAACAGCATCAATATTAAGTTAAGAAATCTAACTAATAATCTACTCTACAAGCTACCAAAACAAAATAAGATCTAAGAAAGAAGACTCTGTATATAAAAAAAACACAGTATCATACATTACCAACAACAAAATGAAAGAAGGTCAATAAATAAATACAGTCAAAATAAAATTATATAAAGTCATAACAGAACCCCCTATTTATACAGGATTCTGCCTCCCAGTGGCCCCCGAACTGACAGACTTCATCCTCACGGCTAAACAAAGGCCCAGGACAGTGTGGACAATACATCTGCATCAGTGTAGCTCAAAAAGGGCTGCCATGCTGTATAAAATAATTCTGATTTTGGTGCATCATATTCTTAAGGAAGTCCACGGGAATATGTTCCGTAACTATCCTATGCCAATTCGGAAGTCCTGGGGGACTTTCCGATACCTGGCTCACTAAAATGTTTGTCCTCGCTCAAAAGGAGAGGATAGTAAATAGTTTCTTCCCATATGCATCTAGAGAAGGAAGATTTTGGAAAGCCCAAAAGGAGAGACACCGGGTCCAGCCCAATTTTAGTTCACAAAATCTTTGCCAAGGCATTCGCTACACTGTCCCAGTATCTACGGATCCTGTGGCATGTCCACAGACAATGAGTGAAAGTACCAACTTTTAATTTACGTTTAGGGCACACATTGGGGACGCTCCTGCCTTGAGGAGAGATATTGGGTCTACTTTGACTTTAGTCCTCAATATCCTCCCTATCTCTCCCACCACAGTGCTCCAATAAACACTCAGCCTGTGGCACGTCCACAAGCAATGGGTAAGAGTATCGACACTTATTTTACATTTGGGGCACACTGAAGATGCCCTTTTTTTTAAACTTCACCAGACAGTCCTGTGCCAGATGAACTCTGTGCAGAACTTTTAACTGTGTAGCGCATGTCCCATTACAGATTTATATTTTTCGATCGTTCTCCCATCTTTCAGAAGAGATCTCCACTCCTAGCTCTTGCTCCCAGACCTCTCAAAACCGGTTAATATCCTGCCAGGCCCTGCCACCCAGTAGGTAATAGAGGGTACTAACCAAAAGGGTGCTTGTGGAGTATAGCAACAACCTCTCGGTATCAGGCTTAGGGAGAAGCGTAGTCGTCTTCTGGATGAAATCCCTAACCTGAAAAAAACAGAAGAGATCTCTGCTGGGTAACCCATATTTGTGGCTCAGTTGCTCACAAGATATCATAACCTCCCCCTCAAACAAGTCTCCCAAACTAGAAACTCCTCTCGCTGCCTATAGTTTGAACGTTGAGTCAATCATCCCAGGTCGCAACCATGGCATGCCAACTATAGACATAAGTGGCGAAGTCTTGAATAAACAACCCTCACTCTGACGCATCACCCTCCATGTCTTGACTGTACTAATGACAATGAGGTTCAGCAGTGGTCCATGACTGTACTCTTCCATGAACAACAGGTTAATAAGAGGGCACTTTGCCTGGGCGCCTTCAGTATCTAGCTATATTGAGTTCCGATCGTTACCTACCCAATCGCAGACAAAGGACAGTAGGGAACTCAATTGATACCTCCTGCTGTCTGGGAAATCAACTCCTCCCCCTCCTTGAGGCAACTGCAATTTAGTAAGTTTGATGAGAGGCTGCCAACGATGCCAGACAAAGGAACCAAACCACCCCACAAGCTTCCGCAGCGTTGACCTGGGAAACATTATAGGGAGCATACGCATGGGATAAAGCAAATGAGGAAGAACATTCATCTTAATGAGAGATATTCGGCCCAGCCATGAAATTGGAAGAGCTTCCCATCTCTGGAGATCTTGCCTAATGTTGTCGAGCAAGTGAGCAAAGTTAGTCCGAAATAACAGATCAAAGTTAAGGGTTGTAAAAATGCCTGGGTACCGGAGCCCTGCCTGTGACCACTTAAAAGAGAACTTAGGGCCACCTTCAACTTTTTAGCACATCCTTAAGGTTCCCCAAAGACATCGCCTCCGATTTTGCAAAGTTGATCTTCTCTCCTGAAATAGCCCCAACTGAATTGATACAATGTATCAAATGGGGTACGGAGGTCATCGGGTTCAATAAAAACAGAAGGACATCATCCGCGTACAGTGTAATCTTGTGTGTCCTCGATCCCACTTCGGGAGTGGTTATGTGGACGTTCTGATGAATGGCCTCTGTCAGCGGCTCTATCACCAACATAAACAACAACAGTGAGAGGGGGCAGCCTTGCTGACTACCCCTACCAATCATAAAATTCCCAGACTTCATCCCATTGGTGATGACCACAGGCAGAGGGTGGCAATATAAAACCTCTCCCCACCTCACAAAGTCTCCACCCAACCCAAACCGCTCTAAGACATAAAACAAAAATACGGCCATTCCACCCGGTCAAATGCTTTCTCTGCATCTAAGGAAATCACCAACCCCTGAATCGATTGTTGCTGACAAACTTGGACCATATTTAGGAACCTTCTAATAATATTAGACGACCTACAGCCCCTTATAAAGCCTGTTTGGTCCTCTTTAATAATATGGGGCAACACCCTTTCCAATCTCAGTGCCAGGATCTTAGACAGAATCTTAAAATCTAAATTTAATAAAGAAATGGGCCTGTATGAGGCACAATCCTCAGGAACCTTCCCCTTCTTAAGAATTAAGGAAATATTAGCTTCTCTTAAAGGTGATGGTAGGTGTTCATGCATACAGGAGAGATTGTACACCTCCAACATCGGCCCTGACAGAATCCCTATAAACTCACCCAGAAGACCGTCAGGGCCAGGCGCTTTCCCACTCTGAAGTTGCCTCCTGTATTTCCTGAACTGTCAAGGGGGAGAGAGGCCTGTTCCAAGGTTACCCCTGGGAGGCTCAGGTTCTTAAAAAAGGCCTCCATTTTAGCCCTCCTGTCCTCGCAATCTTCAGACCGATACAATTCAGAGTAAAAGCGCCAAAAAGCCTCTTTAATCTTTTTAGCATCGCATGTAAGGACCCCGGCTCTGTCTCTAACTGCAGTAATGGATTTGGGGAGCACGCTTTTTCCTCATCAGGTACGCTAAATACTTCCCTGGCCTATCCCCATATTTAAACAGCCTTTGTCTAGCAAAAGCAAGTTCTTTCTTTGCGTTTTGTGTCAGTATTGAATTCAAGGCAGCCCGAATGGTTGTGATCCACTGTAGCTTAGTCACCAAAGGCCGCACAAAATGTGCTGCCTCCGCGGCTTTCAACTGCGTCTCAAGTAGGCGCTGCTGTTCCTCCTCCTGTCGTTTCTGGTTAGCCAAATAGGAAACAGCTAATCCCCTAGCAAAGGCCATAGCAGTCTCCCATAGCATGGACGGACTACTAGCCATGCCTGAGTTGATAGTCAAGAATTCCTGAAACTCCTTCAAAACGTATTCCACAAATTTGGAATCCTTAAGGAGAAAAGGGTCCAAACGCCACTGTCACAAACCTAGGCCCTCACTCTTGGCCTTAACTTCCGAATATACTGCCACGTGATCAGAGATAGTTATATTTCCAATTTTA
This sequence comes from Chiloscyllium punctatum, assembly GCF_047496795.1. Classification (NCBI taxonomy): domain Eukaryota; kingdom Metazoa; phylum Chordata; class Chondrichthyes; order Orectolobiformes; family Hemiscylliidae; genus Chiloscyllium; species Chiloscyllium punctatum. The sequence goes on from NC_092753.1 coordinate 53,377,591, forward strand.
CAACTCGTAATTGAAACCAGAAGGGCCGAGGGAGCCAGAAAGAGATCAATCCTCGTGTGACATTTATGTGGGTTTGCAAAAAAAAAAGTGAAGTCCCTGCTGATAGGGTGAAGACATCTCCAAATATCCACCAGCCCCAACTCCTCACATAAGTCAACCACCTGCTTGGCCTGCGAAGAAATAGTCGGGGGCCCAGAAGGCATCCTGTCCGCTGTCAGATCCAAAAGACAATTAAAATACCTCCCTATAATATTCTGTGTTCCAAAGGCACTCAGCTTAGAGAAAGCACTAAACAAAAATTTGAGGGGACGGCTGGAGGACAGTAGACATTTAAAATGCCATATTCCTCCCCATGTATCAGGTCTTTAAGTATCACAAACTTTCCCTACTCATCTTTCGCCTGCTCTAATAATGTGAACGGAAGATTTTTCTGGATAAGAACTGCCAGTCCCCTACTTTTAGAAGTAAAGGATGAAAAGAATACCCGGTCATAACCCCCTGTTGTAATTTCAGGTAGTTCCCATCATCAAGATGGGTTCCCTGCAACAAAGCGATATCGACCCTTTCCTCAAGGCTAGAAAGCATTTTTTTCCTTTTAACAGGTGAATGACTTCCCTTGATGTGCCAGGTGCACCATTTAATAAGACACTTCACCTTATCCCCTTTCAGAGACCCTTGAACCCCTGGGGGGGGGGGGGGGGGGTAGGAGAGACTATGTTTATAAAGCACTGAGCATAAGTAAATAAAGACTCATAGAGTTGAAGAATTATGTATCCAAAAACTACTGTATCATAACTACAAACAACTATTACCACCAAAAAAAACTACAAAGAAAGCCAACTATAAAACCTTGAATGGAAGACTCTTTCCCCATGCCCATAGGGGGCACTCATCCTACCCATCCCCTCCTTCAAACCTAAACTATGCCCCAGCCTTAGGCCAGAAAAAAAACAAGGAGATGATCCTTAAATCAACAGAAAAAAGTCAAAGTCAGGATGAGCACTCCACCCATCCCTGACTTCATGTCACCCCTAGTTGTGACTAAAAGAGAAACAGAACAAACAAACAAAAAAGGGGAACAACAAAGAATATACACAAAGTTTCCCATCAGAAAATCCAGTTATTTAAAAAAAGAAACAAATGAGGATTCTGGGTAATCCAAGATGGAGGATGGGAAACATTTCTGGCTGTAACAGCTGCTCCTTTTTTGAGGTATTTTAGGTGCTGGAGGTGTTTCCCTCAAGTTGCAGGAGCAGCAATTACTGTTTCATATGCTGTTGCATTGTTTTAGAACTTTAGGAAAACAAAGTCAAAACAACAGCAGTTTTAAAAGGGAGAAGATATGAATAAGAAGGGTTTGGAGGGTTATGGCCAGGTGCTGGCAGGTGGGACTAGATTGGGTTGGGATATCTAGTCGGCATGGACAGGTTGGACCGAAGGGTCTGTGTCCATGCTGTACGTCTCTATGAACTTATTCCAAGTTTTTTTTCTCCTTTCCAAAAATGAAATGAAAGGAATAAAAAAAAGGGAAAAAATGGGGAAAGAAGGAAAAGAGAACAAACATTAACCTGTACGTCTATTTTAAGTGTCTCCAAGGATTTTAGCTTTATCTGCTGAGCCAAATGTATAAACTGAGTCCTCATGGCTGAAACAAAACACTGCGGGGTATCTCATGGAGACTGGATACCCAGGTTCCTCAGCCTCTTTTTAACTTCTTCAAAGCACTTCCTCTTTCGAATTAAAGCTTCCAAGAAATCCTGGAAAAACTTGAGTTTTGATCCCTTGTACAGCAGTGCCTACGGATCATTTCCCAGTAATTTAGAAGCTACTATGACTTTTTGCTTGTCCTTATGAGTGGAAGTGCACTAGGACCGGTGGGAGTGCTGCACTGGCCCTGACCTGTGCACTGTAACCCGATACGCCCTTTCCATCTGCAACCTGCTGGACTCATTGTGAAGGCCCAAAAGCTTCAGCAGCCAGTTTTCAAAGAAGCTCACTGGCTGCTCACCTTCCTCACCTTCAGGGAGCCCGACAATTCAGAGATTTATCCTCTGACTCAATTTTCGAGGTCGTCGATATGATTTCGCAAGGCCCGCACCCCTCGTTCCAGCATCTGGATCTGACTGGATGAGGACTCCATTGCAGCTTTCGAGGCCTTGGCTTGACCCACCACCTCCAGCCTCTCCCCGAGGCCCTGGATCTCCTGCTCGTGTTTCTGCAGCATGGATGTGATAGAACATAGAATATAGAACAATACAGTGCAGAACAGACCCTTTGGCCCTCGATGTTGTGCCAACCTGTGAACTATTCTCAGCTCGTCCCCCTACACTATCCCAAAATCATCCATGAGCTTTTCTAAGGATTGTTTAAATCTCCCTCATGTGGCTGAGTTGACTACCTTAGCAGGTAGGGCATTCCATGCCCTTACCACTCTCTGCACAAAGAACTTGCCTCTGACATCTGTCTTAAATCTATCACCCCTCAATTTGTAGCTCTGCCCCCTCGTACAAGCTGATGTTATCATCCTAGGAAAACGTATTTCACTGTCCACCCTATCTAATCCTCTGATGATCTTGTATGTCTCTATCATATCCCCCCTTAGCCGCCTTCTTTCCAATGAGAAAAGACCCAAATCTCTCAGCCTTTCTTCATAAGACCTTCCCTCCTGACCAGTCAACATTTTGGTAAATCTCCTCTGCACATTTTCCAATGCTTCCTCATCCTTCTGGGGCGACCAGAACTGTACACAATATTCCAAGTGTGGCTGCACCAGCGTTTTGTATAGTTGCAGCAGGATATTGCGGTTCTGGAACTCAATCCCTCTACCAATGAAACCTAACACACCGTATGCCTTCTTAATTGCACTATCCACCTGGGTAGCACCTTTCAGGGATCTATGCACATGGACTCCAAGATCCTTCTGCACATCCACACTACCAAGAATCATTCCATTGACCAAGTACTCTGCCATCCTGTTATTCTTCCTAAAGTGCATCACCTCACATATAGCTGCATTGAACTCCATTTGCCACCTCTCAGCCCAATTCTGCGGTTTATCCAAATCCCCCTGCAACCTGTAACATTCTTCCAAACTGTCCACCGACTTTAGTGTCATCTGCATATTTACTAATCCATCCACCTCTGCCTGTGTCTAAGTCATTTATAAAAATGACAAACATCAGTGGCCCCAAAACAGATTCTTGTGGAACACCATTAGTAACTGGACTCCAGACTGAATACTTTCCATCAACCACCACTCGCTGCCTTCTTACACAAAGCCAGTTTCTAATCCAAACTGCTAAATCATCTTCAACATCTTCAATCCAATGCCTCTGCATTTTCTCCATCAGCCTACCATGTGGAACCTTATCAAAGGCTTTACTGAAGTCCAAGTATACCACGTTAACTGCCCTACCCTCATCTACCTTCTCAAAAAACTCAATGAGATTTGTGAGACATGACCTGCCCTTGACAAAACCATGTTGACTATCTGAAATCAAATTGTTGTGTGCTAGATGATTATAAATCTTGTCTCTTTATAATCCTTTCCAAAACCTTTCCTACAATAGAAGTAAGGCTTACTGGTCTTACCTGCATCATCTCGGCTGCCCTTCTTGAACAAGGGCACAACATTTGCAATCCTCCAGTCCTCAGGTACTAAACCTGTAGAAAATGACGACTCAAATATCAAAACCAAAGGCTCTGCTGTCTCCTCCCTAGCTTCCCAGAGAATCCTCGGATAAATCCCATCCGGCACAGGGCACTTGTCTACTTTCACTCCTTCTAGAATTGACAACACCTGTGCGTAACTAACCTCGATCCTTTCTAGTCTAATATCTCATACCTTATTCTTCTCCTCTACAATATTCTCCATTTCCTGAATGAACACCGATGAGAAATGGTCATTTAGCACCTCTCCGATCTCTATAGGGTCCACGCTCAACTTCCCACTCCTGTCTTTGACTGGCCCTATTCCTATCCTAATCACCCTTTTATTCCTCACATACCTATAGGTTGGACCTGGGCACGAATCTCCCCATGGATCTCCTCAGTTACAGGCTCAACCTTCAAGGTAAGTCTGTCCATTGCTGCAGCCAATTCCTGTGAGTCTGTCAGGTCAGCAGGGTGGGGGGGGGATGCAGGAGATGCTGCCGGGGTGGGGGGTGCAGGAGATGCTGCCGGGGTGGGGGGGGGGGGGGGGGAGTGGGGGGTGCAGGAGATGCTGCTGCTGTTGTCTCTGGTATGCCTGGTGCTGCAGGGGAGTGTCCTCACTGCTGCTGTTTGCTCGCTCATTTTCCCTTTGGCATCCTTACCACTCCCAAATATTAACAAATATGTGTTCTGTCAGGTTTTAAACTAATATTTCCACCACATGGCCAGGGATAGCAAAAAACACCGGTATACCTTGGCTGTTAGGCAGAGCTGTCCACAGCAGTTCTACAGAATTGCTGCCATCTTGCTGAGTCCAAAGCAGACACACTTTAACCGATCCCTTGGTTTCATCAGGTGAAAAACCTTCCTGATAGATTCACTACATCCTGTCACCGCCCCATCTACAACTGCCTCCCTCTCAGATATGTAACTCTGGTTCCCACTGCTTTGCCACCTGAACCACATAATCAAATCTCCCACCCAGAATGTTTATGCCCCTCCAGTACAGATGCAACCTGTCCTTCATGTACAAGTCCCACCTTCCCCAGAAGGCATCCCAATGGTCGAAGTATCTGTAGCCTTCCCTCCTGCACCAGCCTCGCAGACACATGTTAAGCTGCACTCACTGACTGTTCCTCACCTCATTGTCTCGTAGCACCAGTAGCAAACCTCTACTTGTCCTGCTCTCTAGTTTCCAACATTTGTAGTCACTTTTCAGATCCTCAATCTCTTTCCTGGCTATATCATTGGTGCCAATACATCCTACAATTTCTGGCTGCTCACCCTCCCCCTTCAGAATCCTGTAGACACAATCGGAGACATCCTAATCCTGACACTGGGGATGCAACATACCTCACGGGAGTCCCATTCCTGACCACACAATCTCCTGACAATCCATCTAACTATTGAATCCCCTACCACTAGCACTTTTCTATTCTCCCTCCTTCCCTTCTGAGCCTCAGTGCCAGAGACTTCATAACTATGGCTTTCCCCTGGTAGGACGTCCCCCACCAGCAGTTTCCAAAACGGTATACTTATTGCTGAGGGTAACAGCCACAGGGGATCCCTGCTCTATCTGTTGTTTCCCTTTCCTCCCCCTGCCTGTAACCCAGCTGTCCTATCCTGTGTCTGAGGAGTGACCACCTTTCTGTACATCCTCTCAATTTCTCCCTCAGCCTCCCGGCTGATCCACAGTTCTCCAGCTCCAATTCCCTAACTCAGTTTTCGAGGAGCTGGAGTTGGGTGCACTTCCTGCACATGTGGTCAGCAGAGACGTCTAGTGTCTCTCACCTGCCACTTCTGCAGGAGGAACACACTACTGCCATAACATCCATATCCCATTAATCTGAAAGCCCACACAGGACTAAACAAAGGAAGAGAAGAAAAGAAAAAAAATAAGAGAAAACCTGAAAACTTACTGAGTTTACAGACTCTTAGTAAGGTTAGAAGAGGTGGGTGGGAGGGAGGCCCTACGGTGTAGGGTCTCAGATTTAGATCTTAAAAACTTGCTGGCAGCCCTCGCTTCTCTCCACCCTCTTTCCTTGCTGCTCTGTTCAAAATGGAAGCCAGAGTCTAGTGGTAAGTCCTTTTTTAAGTGGGAAAAACTGACCTACCCGGCAGCCCTTGCTTCTCTCTGCCCTCTCTCTTCATCACTCTGTTCAAAATGGAGCTAGGGACCTATTTAATATGGGCCAGGAAAGATCTTGACACTCAACTACAACCCCTTCTGGACCTGATGATATGTACTGCCCCTTGATGAACACACTTGAGGAAGGATTGAGGATATCAACAGTACAATATGTTCTGAGTGGGGAACATCAATGTCTACCATCAAGTAGATTGCCAGTAGCACTAGACCTGGTCGAGTCCTAAAGGACATAGTTGCTAGACTGGCTCTGCGGCAGATTGAGGGAACAAAAAAGATGGAAAGATCAATGGCCTCAACTTTGCCAAACTAACCTAACCGCCTACACCACATAGTCATATATGCAGCATCATATTGAGGATGCGATGCATCATGTAGTGCTACCGTTATTAAATGGTACAGAGTATACATATCTAGCAACTTAAACCCGAGCATCGATGAGCTAGACAATCAGCCAAATTGTGTCTAACTACAATCAAAAGCCTTACTTCCCAGCATATCTCTAGTTCTACCATTACCATCAAGCCAAGACATTAGCCCTCATTCAAATGAAGATTATGGGAGGGCATATCAGAAGCATGAACAGACAAATCTAAAACTTAGGTGTCAACCTTGAAGCTACAACTACTTGCATCTAAACAGCAGAAGCAGTCTCCTACTTAGGTCACCAGCCTCACAGATGTGACATTTCAATCCTTTCAATATATTCCATGTGATATCAAGAAAGTAGCTGAAGGAACTGACTACTGAAAAAGCTATAAGCTCTGATAACATTCCGGCAATGTCCTGGAGACATGTTCCAGATCTGAATGCAGTCCTAGCCAAGCTATTTCATTAATTGTCCAAGAATGTGGAACATTATTTACATTTTGAGTTCCAAAGTAAAAGGACAAATCCAACTCAGCAACTCAACGCTAGATTAGTCTGCTCTCACTCATCATGTTCATGACCCCTCTGTCATAAACTTTCAAGCAGCATTTGCAAAGGAATAATTGAGTTTAGATTATATTAGGTCCACACAACTTGGACCTCATGACAGTCTGGGTCCAAACATGGGCAGAAATTCTGGGTAATCCAAGATGGTGGATGGGAAAAATTTCTGGCTGTAACAGGCTGCTCCTTTTTTGAGGTAGTTTAGGTGTTGGAGGTGATTTCCTCAAATTCTAGGAGCAGTTATGACTGTTTTATATACTGTTGCATTGTTTTGGAACTTCAGAGAAAAAAAAGTCAAAATAGGAGCGGAACAGATAAAGGAAGCACGTGGTGAGGTCAATGCAGGAGAGAGAAAAAGAGAGAGAGAGAGAAAAACCCACATTGCTAACTGACACAGCAGTGAACCTACACAGTTACTGCCTTTGCTGTTTGAATTCATGTATCGATAGACATTGTTAATTTTCCCAAATGCATTCCAAACAGTAAAATTCACAACTGATCTTGGACGAACCTGTTTGGGAGAGGTCACAGCACAAACGGATAAGTGAATATTTTAAGTGTGGCCTAATAGTAAGTCTACAGCAGTGAGTAGACTTTCTTGATTATGTTATATTGAGATATGTCTCAATTAAACTTAAAAATATAAGCCATAAATTAACATGGAGCAGTGTTTTGTAGAGGAGTAAGATCGTGCTATTATCTGGTCGGTATATTGAAAGAAGCAAAAATGGTCTTTAGTCGAGTGATATGCTCTTCGTGGCGGATGGGAGCTTAGGGAAAGTTTATGTGTTACTGAGGACTATATCAGCAATAAGAGCCGTTGGTTGTGAATCCTATCAAATCAAATGGATCGGTTCGAGAGACAGAGGCAATAAGGAATTTACAAGAGCAAGGGAGTGTGATGGATGGCAGTTATAGGAAGGGAGAAAAATCGCAGATACAGTCACATAGATGGGTTAACTCCAGGAAAGGTAAGAGAGATAGGCAGTTAGTGCAGGAGTCTTCTGTGGCTCTCCCCACTTCAAACAAGTATGCTGTCTTGGAAAATGTAGGGGGTGATGGATTCTTGGGGGAATGTAACGCAAACAGCCAAGTTTCTGCTATTAACACTAGCACTAAGGCAACGAGGGGTAGGTCAGGTTCCAAGAGATCAATTGTGTTAGGGGATTCTCTAGTCCGAGGTACAGACAGACGTTTCTGTGGCCAGCAGCAAAAAATCAGAATGGTGTGTTGCTTCCCTGATGCCAGGATCAAGGATGTCTTAGAGAGGGTGCAGAATGTTCTCAAGGGGGAGAGGGGCCAGCAGGAGGTCATTGTACACATTGGAACCAACGACATAGGAAGGGAAAAGGTTGAGAGATTACAGAGAGTTAGGCAGGAATTTAAAAAGGAGGTCCTCGAATATAGTAATATCTGGATTACTCCCAGTGCTCTGAGCTAGTGAGGGCAGGAATAGGAGGATAGAGCAGATGAATGCATGGCGGAGGTGCTGGTGTATGGGAGAAGGATTCACATTTTTGGATCATTGGAATCTCTTTTGGGGTAGAAGTACAAGAAGGACAAATTGCACCTAAATTGGAAGGGGAGTAATATACTGGCAGGGAGATTTGCTAGAGCTGCTTGGGAAGATTTTAAACTAGTAAGGTGAGGGGTGTGGGACTCAGGGAGATAGTGAGGAAAGAGATCAATCTGAGAACAGTACAGTTGAGAACAGAAGCGAGTCAGTCAGGGCAGGCAGGGACAAAGCAGAGAAGAAGCTAGGACTAATAAATTAAATTGCATTTATTTCAATGCAAGGGGCCTAACAGGGAAAGCAGATGAACTCTGGGCATGGTTATGAACATGGGACTGGAAATCATAGCAATTACAGAAACATGGCCCAGGGATGGACAGGACTGGCAGCTTAATGTTCCAGGATACAAATGCTACAGGAAGGATAGAAAGGGAGGCAAGACAGGAGGGCAAGTGGCGTTTCTGATGAGGGATAGCATTACAGCTTTGCTGGGGGAGGATATTCCTAGAAATACACCCAGGGAAGTTATTTGGGTGAAACTGGGAAATAAGAAAAGGATGATCACCTTATTGGGATTGTATTATAGACCCCCCCAATAGTCAGAGGGAAATTGAGAAACAAACTTGTAAGGAGATCTCAGCTATCTGTAAGAATAATAGGATGGTTATGGTAGGTGATTTTAACTTTCCAAACATTATGTGGGACTGCCATAGTGTTAAGGGGTTAGATGGAGAGGAATTTGCTAAGTGTGTACAAGAAAATTTTCTGATTCAGTATGTGGATGTAACCTACTAGAGAAGGTGCAAAACTTGACCTACTCTTGGGAAATAAGGCAGGGCAGGTGACTGAAGTGTCAGTGGGGTAGCACTTTGGGGCCAGCGACTATAATTCTATTCGTTTTTAAATCGTGATGGAAAAAGATAGACCAGATCTAAAAGTTGAAGTTCTAAATTGGAGAAAGGCCAATTTTGACCATATTAGGCAAGAACTTTCAAAAGCAGATATTCGCAGGTAAAGGGACGGCTGGAAAATGGGAAGCCTTCAGAAATGAAATAACGAGAGTCCAGAGGCAGTGTATTCCTGTTAGGGATAGGCAATGCTGGATGACTAAAGAAATTGAGGGTTTGGTTAAGAAAAAGAAGACAGCATATGTCAGGTATAGACAGGATCGATCAAGTGAATTCTTAGAAGAGTATAAAGGCAGGAGTATACTTAAGAGGGAAATCAGGAGGGCAAAAAGGGGACATGAGATAGCTTTGGCAAATAGAGTTAAGGGTTTTACAAATACATTAAGGACAAAAGTGTAACTAGGGAGAGAATAGGGCCCCTTGAAGATCAGCAAGGCCGCAGGAGATGGGGAAGTTACTAAACAAATATTTTGCATCAGTATTTACTGTGGAAAAGGACATGCAAAGTATAGAATGTAAGGAACTAGATGGTGACATCTTGAAAAAATTTCATATTACAAAGGAGGAAGTGCTGGATGTCTTGAAACACAAAGGTTTTCTGACGAAGTAACAAAGAAGATTGATGAGGGCAGAGCTGTAGGCGTGATCTAAATGGATTTCAGCAAGGCATTCGACAAGGTTCCCCATGGGAGACTGGTTAACAAGGTTAGATCTCATGGAATACAGGGAAAACTAGTCATTTGGATACAGAACTGGCTCCAAGGTAGAAGACAGAAGGTGTGGTGGAGCGTTGTTTTTCAGATTGGAGGCCTGTGACCAGTGGAGTGCCACAAGGATCAGTGCTGAGTCCACTACTTTTCATCATTTATATAAATGATATGGATGCGAGCATAAGAGGTATAGTTAATAAGTTTGCAGATGACACCAAAATTGGAGGTGTAGTGGACAGCGAAGAAGGTTACCTCAGATAACAATGGGATATTGATCAGATCAGGCAATGGGCTGAGAAGTGGCAGATGGAGTTTAATTTAGATAAATGCGAGGTGCTGCATTTTGGGAAAGCAAATCTTAGCAGGACTTATACACTTAATGATAAGGTCCTAGGGAGTGTTGCTTAACAAAGAGACCTTGGAGTGCAGGTTCATAGCACCTTGAACGTAGAGTCGCAAATAGATGGAATAGTGAAGAAAGCGTTTGGTATGCTTCCCTTTATTGGTGAGTGTATTGAGTACAGGAGTTGGGAGGTCATGTTGCAGCTGTACAGGATATTGGTTAGGCCACATTTGGAATATTGGGTGCAATTCTGGTCTCCTTCCTATTTGTGTAACTTGAAAAGGTTCAGAAAAGATTTACAATGATGTTGCCAGGGTTGGAGGATTTAAGCTATAGGGAGAGGTTAGGGTTGTTTTCCTTGGAGCGTCAGAGGCTGAGGGGTGACCTTATAGAGGTTTATAAAATCATAAGGGGCATGAATAGGATAAATAGACAAAGTCTCTTCCCTGGGGTGGGTGAGTCCAGAACTAAAGGGCATAGGTTTAGAGTGAGATGGGAAAGATATGAGAACCAAAGGGTAACTTTTTCATGCAGAGGGTGTTGCATGTATGGAATGAGCTGCCAGAGGAAGTGGTGGAGGCTGGTACAATTGCAACATTTAAAAGACATCTGAATGGGTATGTGAATAGGAAGGGTTTGGAGGGATATAGGCCAGGAGCTGGCAGATGGGACTAGATTGGGTTGGGATATCTGGTCAGCATGGACAACTTGGACCAAAGGGTCTGTTTCTATGCTGTACATCTCTGACACTATATAAAAGGCTGAACTTGTTGAAAGGGTGACTGCCCTTGACATCAAGACAGAATTCATTAGAGTGTGGTATCAAGCAACCCTCGAAGAACTGGAGTCAATGGCTATTGAAGGAAACATTCTCTGGTTGAAATCATACCGAGCACACAGGAAGATGGTTGTGTTTATTAGAGGTCAAATCATCTTGGCTGCAGAGCATCAATGCAAGCATTTATCATGGTAATGCCTTCAGCCCAACTAGTTCCAGCTACTGCTTCAATGATCTTTAATTCAAAACAGGGGATAATTGTACAATATTAACTATTCCTGACAACTCAGATACTAAAACAGCCTATGTCCAAAATGCAGCAAGACCTCGACACCACCTAGGTTTGGCAAAGATCTCAATTATCTCTGCCTCACAAACTCATCAAATACATATGGATATGCCAGTGTTGGACTGGGACAAAGTTAAAAATCACACACCAGGTTATAGTCCCAACAGGTTAATTTGGAAGCAGCTTTCAGTATGCTACTCCTTTGTCAGCTAGTTAGCTCTGGAATTTTGTTTGTGTATGTTGTAATGAGGTCATGAATTGAGCAGCCCGAGTGAATCTAGACTGAGTGTGCAGATGCTACCTGATTGATAGTACAACTTTACTGATGTTTGAGAATAATGGGGTTAACTGGTTCAGTTGGATTTGTCCTGCTTTTTGTGTACAGTACCCCGCCTGGACCAGTTTTCACATTGTCAGGTAGATGCAGGTGCAACTAAACCAGAATAGCTTGGTTAGAGGTGCAGCATGGTCTGGAGCACCCATTTTCAGTAATATTGCTTGAATAATGTCAGGCCTCATAGTGCAGAGGCTATCTGGTGCCTTTAAACGATTAAGGCTGCCGATTCTGTGACAGATGCCAAGATGGGTTATTCAATCTGCATTTCTAGCTGAAGATTGTTGCAAATGTTTCAGCCTTTTCTTTAGTACTGATATTTAATAGGCTTATTAAGGAAGCCCATGGCTTGCACGTGTGTTTGTTCTCTTAGCTAAGGAAAGGGGCACAATGATGAAGGAAATGGAATAAAACAATAAAGACAAACTTATACCAAGTCTATGTATTTGAAGCATTTACCAACTTACTTTATCACTATTTTCATGTCAATTACCATCATACTACCAAATGGTTCATTAAATTCTCACATCATTTCTTAGACAATTAAATGATGGGGTGATGGGTGAAATCTTGTAAGTGATTATTTTTGAGTGAAACTGTTGTGCTTAAGCAAGGTTGATAAAAATCCCCCCTAACTGCTCTACTGCATACAACCAAATTAACCTTGATGTTTGAATTAATGAACCAGCATATTTTAATAACTTCTCAACCATAGAGTTCCAGTTTTGTCAGTGACTGCACACTATTCTAAATTTGCAGTCCACCTGCCTATTTGTTAGAGAGCTTATACTTTGCTGGGAAGCTGCAGTCAAATCACCCATCAACACTGCCCAGAGATTAAGAGCAACAGTCAAAACCAAGTTTTTTTTAAAATATTTATTTTTCAAATTTATGCAAATACACAAAGAAACTAGTTCTCCTTTTCCTGGACAGTCTTGGTACCACGCAGTCTACCAGTACGACGAGCAGCAATGAGACCAACTTTACGACCGGCCGGAGCATCCCTTCTGATAGTTGATGGCTTCCCGATGTGCTGATGGTTACCACCACCAAAAGGATGTTCTACAGGCTGTGGAAGAAAAAAAAAATGGTTTTAAATTCTATACCGCACAATTCCTGTACATTTCTACAGTTGGCAAAGCTCTTTATTTAAAAAGGAGTATGGAAATAAATCACTTAGTCCAGTTGGGGTTTGTACTTCATCTGTCCAGTACTCCTGATCCTACAGCCAAGATAGAATAGATGCAGCTGTTCACACCAGCTGCATTAACTAGGAAGGACTCTCTGGTATAGTGACCCTCTGATTCAAGTCTCTCTCTCTCTAAGGAGACAGCAGCCGTAGCATCCTCTGGAACAAGTCACTTATACATCCTAATTTTCTGTACTTCCTCATCTCCAGTCTCTCTGGGCCTATTTTCATTAAAACTCAGTTCTTTTCTTTTAATCTCCAGTCAGCAACCTTTTATTTAGCCTCTGAGGTCTGAAGTACCACAAATTCACAATTTATCAATACTGTTTCTAATTTAATCTTTTTTTTCCAAATTGCTGATCTTTGTGTCATCCACAAACTAGGAAGGGTACCATCAGCTTTGTTAATCATAAATAATGAAAGGTTGAGGATCCAATAGTAACCCTTGCAGGACATCACTGATCACATTTTGCCAAATAGAATGTCTGTCCATTATTCCTACTCTGGTTCCTGCCACTCACTTATTTATCCAGGTCACTAATTAACCCTTGATCCCATAAACTTCAGCTAAAGCCTCATATGAGATACTTCACTAAATGCCTTCTGGAAGTCCACATAAATAACATTTCCCAATCAGAAATTCTCAGTTATAGAAATTACATTTCCAGAGATGTCATCAGCGGATTCTGATTTCCCTTTCTCATGGATTATTAAAACAGAGCAAGAGTCGCTTTTTCTTTTCAAATACTTGCTGAATCAAAAGAAATTTGGAAGATGCTAAATAGTGTACATGCAACGAGTTTACCTACTTTTAAAACCACAGAAATTACTTTGGGTTGTGGTGGAACCGGAGAGGAAATTTTAACTTGACAAGGTAGTGAGGCAGGTAATCTTAATAACATGAATTCTTTGCACTTATTATGAATAAAGGGGAATGGGTTTAAGACAAAGAATACAAATATAATGCTGCAAACTATAATCCAGGAATTGTAAGCAATTTTGGCTGATTAGAGCAAATTACACCAATGATTTGAATGGTCCAGCCAAGTTGGATCTTAAATGGTAAACTACTTCAAGCCTCCGTACATGTACTTTTAAAATTAAATTGCACCAGGGCAAATGGAAATACAAGTCAGGTCATGTCCAATCTGGAGAAGCAGTTAGTGTGTGAATGGAAGGGACACTTGCTAATTTAAATTAGATTTGGATTATAATTAACATGTTACTAACAAAAGTTTGCATTCGTATAGACCTTACACATAGAATCAAACCAAATTTGACACCAAGTCAAAAAGGTTAAAAAGAGGGTGCAGCTAAAATCTTAGGAATAATCCTGAATTTGCTGAAAAGGATAAAGAAATGGAAGTTTTAAGGGACCACCAAGTTTATGATGAAAGACATAGCTGCTATCAGTAGAGCAAACTGTTTGGGGGTATGACAGTCCATAGATGGTAGACCTCTTGGCAGGACAAAGTTGCTAACAGTCATTTTAATGCAAAACTGGAAGAATAGACATTCTTGTAGAACCTGACAATGTCTGTAATTTTCTTACAATGGAATAGAGAGTAAATAAGCAATAATCAGGCAACCATAAACTGCTTGTTGTAAACTTCAGAAGCTACACTATGGGAAGAGAACCTCTGAAGTTTTGCTAGATAGAACAAAAGGGAGGACATTATAATTTTGAACAAGGGAGTGAACTGATAAATGGAGCAGCTGTTGTTGACCACAGACTAGAAAAATCAAATGGACAAGGAACTTTGAGTCACAGAAAATGTGATTTGAAATTCGGATTGAGACCATATTTGAGAGGATAAGAAACCTGAGAGACATTCAAATAAAACAAAACTGCCAAGGCTGGAAGTCAAACAAAAAATTGCTGAACAAACTCAGCAGGTCTGGTAGCATCAGTGAGAATAAAGCAGAGTTAACATTCCGAGTCTAGTGAGTCTTCATCAGAACAGAGGTATTCAAATCCTGGAGTGCCAGGAAAAATGGATGTGAGCTAACAACATATTCAAAAAGCAGAGGGGAAAGATTGGCTGCAGACAGTTGGAGCAGGGATTTGCAAGTATGTTGAGGTTGAGGGTGCTTTTTAGGTTGAAAGATAACAACAGAATCCAAGGGAACAATGTAAGTTCACATAGGTACCCGCAGAAAAGTTGTGATCTGCAGTTTACAAAGAATGAGGCAAAAACAGCAGGAGATGAACTATCACTTACATTCATAGCCACACCACGAACACGTGGCCAGCAGTTTCTCTTTGCCTTGTATTTGTGGTAAGCCCGACCCGCTTTCAATATGGGCTTATCAATACGACCACCACCAGCAACAACACCTGCAATCAATATAAATACTTAACTAGCATAACTATACTTTATACTATAAATCAGCATATTATTCAATATTCTTGAGTTAGAAATCCAATCACTTCAAAGATGTTGCCAAATGCAGTTATTGTACCAACTGGTGCATAACTAAATATCATATTGAAACATTTTTTCTCAAATACAACCAATTAAATTAGACAACATAATGAACTATAACATGCACAACCTTTATTAAAAAATGATAAAGCACTGTTTAAACAATTTTAAACAAAGAACTAGTTTTTATTTGTGTAAATATTTAGACACAATAAATACTATAAACCAAATGTTGCCCTCTTCCTAGTTTTGGATGTAGTTCATGCTGAAAGCAATGATTGCGAATGAGTTGAATATTTTTAGGCTTAACAGTCAACTGAATTCTTTGAAGGACTTTGTAAAAATTGTCAAGTAAATCTTACCAACAATAGCTCTGTTCGCTGAGGAAACAACTTTCTTAGAACCAGATGGCAACTTGACACGACTTTTCTTAGTCTCAGGATTGTGGGAAATGACTGTGGCGTAATTACCAGAGGCGCGGGCAAGTTTGCCACGATCACCTGGCTTCTCTTCCAGGCAACACACTATGGTACCTTCTGGCATAGTACCCACGGGGAGGACATTTCCAATGTTCAATTGAGCTGCAAACAAGGAAAAGTTTAAAAAGTTTGAGTCAACAAATTTGGTGTGAATGTCAAACGTTTTGCCCAAGTACTCTGCTTAGTTACATTACTCATACATTATTTAGGAACCATTATATATGGGACCATCAGGGAAAAACAAAAGGCAGCCTCATTGATTAACTGTTTTAACCTTTAATGGTGTTCCCACACCACCCTGCTTCTTATTGATGCCAGGTTAAACATGAATGTAAAAAGCCACGAATGTGAAGTGGATGAGACTGGGGGAGGAGGGGTGCAAGTGCAGAAAGAAAAAAAATTGGCAGCCAGATCCAAGTGAGACTGGAGAGCATTTGTTCAGCAACACTAGGACAGGCACTGCAGATTTTTATGGCAACTGAAATGTATACTCGATGGCCTCAAAGACAGAGCATTGGGAGAACATCCAATTGTTTATTTGTACGAATTCCATTCACTTTCCAAATGTCCAAAAAACTCATTCCGACCCTTTTAAAGGCACAGCCAAAACTGCATGCAACGTGAGGTAATTAGTATAGCATCACTTCAAATTATTAAAAGATTGAAGAATAATGTATCTTGACACATGCATTATTTCAGTTGCAATTATACTCAAGATAGGGACGACAGAAAATTCAAACGTCATGCTTGAAAAACTGATTTAGAGTCATACAGTACAGAAACAGACCCTTCAGTCCAAAAGGTCCATGCTGACCATCACCCCAAACTAAATTAATCCCACCTGCCCGGTACTTGGCCCATATCCCAAACATTTCTTATTCACGTACTTCTCTAAATATCTTTTAAATGTTGTATCTAGACCCATATCCATCACTTCCCCTGAAAGTTCATTCCACACATGAACCATCTATGTCAAAAAAAATTTGCCCCTCATACCTTAAGTTTTATCCGCTCACCTTAAAAATATGTCCCCTAATTTTAAAATCTGCCACCCTCGGGAAAGGACACTTGCCATTCACGTTATCTATACCCCTCTCAACCTCCTACGCTCTAGTGAAAGGAGTCCCAGGGTAAAAACAATAACTGCAGATGCTGAAAACCAAATACTGGATTAGTGGTGCTGGAAGAGCACAGCAGTTCAGGCAGCATCCAACGAGCAGCGAAATCAACGTTTCGGGCAAAAGCCCTTCATCAGGAAAGATTTCGCTGCCTGAACTACTGTGCTCTTCCAGCACCACTAATCCAGTGAAAGGAGTCCCAGCCTATCCTTCCAGATGAGAACACGCAGTCCTGGCAAATCTCTTCTGAACACTCTCCAGCTTAATAACATTCTTCCTGTAACACGGTAACCAGAACCAGACACACTACTCCAGAAGAGGCCTCACCAACATCTTGTAAAAACTCAACATAACGTCTCAACTCCTGTACTCAAACAGAATGAGCAATGAAAGCAAGCCTGCTAAATACCTCCCTAACCACCTTATTTATATATGATGTAAACTTGAAAGAATTACGTACCTGAACCCTTAAGTCTCTGTTCTAACACTACTTTTAACGATATAAGTCCTGTTCTCACTTGTTTTACCAAAATTCAATACCTTGCATTTATCCAACTTAAACTATCTGCCATTCCTCAGCCCAACAAACCTTTATAATCTTAGATAACCTTCTTCACTATACACTACACCACAATTTTGAGGTCATCCACAAACTTACTAAACATGTCTCCTATGTTTTCATCAAACCATTTCTGTAAAATGACAAACAAAATTGGGCCCAGCACCAATCCATAGACCACCACTGGTCACAGACCTCCAGTCCAATGAACAACCCTCTCCTATCATTCTTCATCTCCTGCCATTAAGGCAATTTTGTATCCAGCTGGCAAGCTCACCCTGAAACCAGTGTGATCGACCTTTACTGATTCGTCCACCATGTGAAACCTTACTGCTCTGCCCGCAATCTGTTTTTTTTAAAAAAAAAGTAACCATCAAGTTCAAGAGACATGATTTCTCTCTCTCAAAACCATACTGACTATCCCTAATCATTCCTTGTTTCACCCCCTCCCCTAATCCCTCTTTAATTGCATATAACTCCTACCTTTCAGAATCACCCTCTACAGCTAGCCCACCACTGACATCAGACTCCCAGGTCTAGTTTGCAGGCTTCTCCTTACATTCCTTCTTAAATAAAGGCACAACATTAGCCAATTTCCAGCAATCTAGCACCTCATCTGTAATTACAGATGGTACAATGTTTCTGTAAGGGGCCCCACAATTTCTCACAACTTCCACAACAACTTGGAATACACTAGATCAGGTCCCAGAGATTTATCCACCTTCATATTTTCTAATACCCCAACACTTGCTCTTCTGTAATGAGTTGTTTTCAAAACATGAATATTTCCCCAAGGTCTCCAGCCTCCACTTCTTTCTTCACAGTAAAAATTCACAATATTCATTTAATCTCACCCATCTACTGAGGTCCAACACATAAATGACCTCTGATCTTTAACAGGTCCTAATCTCTCTTTAATTGCTTGCTTGCTCTTAAATGTACTTGTTCAATCTTTTTGGATTAGCCTTAACCTTATTTTCCACAGCTATCTCATAACCGCTCTGCCTTCCTGATCTGGAATTTGTGCTGCTGCTACTACATCTCTCTATCACCTCAAAATCTCCACTCACATTTTATAAAAGCTGATGTCAAAGTTTTGAAACTTGGATCTTTCTAACTTTATTTCAATAGTTACTTTTTCTGGGAAGTAATTGGATAAGACCAGAGTTAACCTAGAACCTTCCTGGTTTGTTTGATTAAATTATTTACCAAATAACTTCATAAGACTAAGATACAGGAGCAAAATCAGGCCACTGAGTCAATCAAGTCTCCTCTGCCGTTCAATCATTGCTGATTTGTTTCTCAAATCCATTTTCCTGCCTTCTCCCCACAACCATTGATCCCTCTTGTATTAAGAAACGGTCTTAAATACATTCAATTACTAGGCCTCCAAAGCCCTCTGTCGTAATGCGGTCCACAGAGACATCGTTTTCTGGTTGAAGAAATTTCTCCTCATCTCAGTTGTACAGAGTCAGGCTTTCACCGAGGCTGTGTCCCAAGGTCTGAGTCTTCCCTGCTAGTGGAAGCGTAGAGCGGACTAAGACTCTGATTTTCCACCCCCCTCCAACCTTCTCAACTACATCAAGTACAGACCTAGGGGTTCTCAACTGCTCAGAGGAGAAAGTGAGGACTGCAGATGCTGGAGATCAGAGCTGAAAATGTGTTGCTGGAAAAGCGCAGCAGGTCAGGCAGCATCCAAGGAGCAGGAGAATCGACGTTTCAGGCACAAGCCCTTCTTCAGGAATCAACTGCTCCTCATATGACAAGCCCTTTACCCCAGGATCACTCTTGTAAACCTACACTGGACTCCCTCCAATGCCAGCACATCTTTCCCTAGATGAGGTCCAAAACTGCTCACAATATCAAATGTTGTCCAACCAGCACGTTATACTGCCTGAGCAGTACACCTTTGCTCATTTTCTAGTCCTCTTGAAATGAATGTCAACATTGCATTTGCCTTCCCTACCGCCAGCTGAACCTGCAGAGAATTCTGAACTAGGGCTGCCAACTCCCTTTGTGCCTCTGATTTCTGAAGCCTTTCCCCACTTAGAAAATAGTTATGCTTCTATTTTTCCTCCTAAAATTTATAACCTCACATTTCCACATTATATTCGAGCTGCAATTCTTTGCCCACTCATCTTAAATGCCCAAGTTGTTCAGCAACCTCCCTGCTTTCTTAACACCACCTAACCTACCATCTATCCTTTGTCCAGATCACTAATGTACAACATGAACAGTTGTGATCCCAACACTGACCCCTCTGGGGCTCAGAGTCAAGATTAGAGAGGTGCTGGAAAAGCATAGCAGGTCAGGCAGCATCTGAGGAGCAGGAAAAATCGGCATTTTGGGCAAAAGCCCTTCATCAGCCCTTTCCTGACGAAGGGCTTTTGCCCGAAACATCGATTTTCCTGCTCCTCAGATGCTGCCTGACCTGCTGTGCTTTTCTAGCACCTCTCTAATCTCCAGCATCTGCAGTATCCACTTCTGCCCTGTGGAACTCCACTAGGTACCAGCTGCCATCCTGGAAAAAAACCCCTGAAATTCATTAACTTTCAAAAGTAGACAACACACACACTAATATATATCTCATAATATAATTTCACACCTTACCTTTCTTACCACAGTAGATAAACTGACCGGTGTGAATACCCTCTGCTGCAATGAACAGCTCAGTCCTCCTCTTGAACCTGTAAGGATCTCGGAACACCACCTTTGCTAAAGGAGCACCACGGCCAGGGTCATGAATTATATCCTGCAAAATAAGTCAGGAATCTAATTAGTTTATAATTATTTCTGCCGTAAATTTACCTATTTGAGCAGCTGTGATTTTGAAGACATGGTTATTGTTTTATCCTTATGAGAAGGCAAAGATTTAAAAAGAAGATCGAGGCAATTTTTTCAAACAGAGCTTGGTCCATGTATGGAACAAGCTGCCAGAAGACGTGGGGTGGGGAAGAGAGAGATGGATACAATTATAACATGTGAAAGGCATTGGGACAAGTTACATGAATAGAAAGGGTTTAAGAGGGATAGGGGCCAAATGCTGGGAAATGGGACTAGATCCGTTTAGGATATATGGTCAGCATAGATGAATCGGACTGAAGGGTCTGTTTCCATGCTATATAATTCTATGATTTCTTTAACTCCATTGATTGAAGAAAAATTCCACTCTTAAATGAATACTTGCCTTGACAATTCCCTTGATATAACCATGACGTTCAGCAAAATCCACAGCTCTCAACTTTGCAGGACCTTTCCTGTGTTTCACGTGAGCTTTGAAGACAGAGCCTGCACCCTTTCTCTGGCCTCTAATTACACGACCCATTGTGCACCCTGTAAATACAAAAAAATCCAATCTAAATGATTCCCCCTAAAACTATTCCAGAAGTTAAAACAACAGATAATAAAAAACTTCAGAAATATTGAAATTTTCCACCCATTTAATTATAACTTTAAAACATTTCCACTCACTCATATAGTCAGTTAAATGTAAAATTACAAGTCTAAGAATGGCCCAGATATTCTGATGGAATATCACAGATCGAGGTTGCACATCAGAACCACGTGGAATCAGAGTCTCCATGGAAATTTCCCAGGAGGTTAAAGATTCCAATGGTTCATGTGCCAATGTGTGGGACCCTCCAGAAGAATCTGTCAAAAGCAGAAAACTCAGACTGTTCCATTTTTTGTTACCCCTGAAAATGTTAGATGAATAAAAGCCTAATTCAAATCCAATGTTAAGGTGAAGCCCCAATTTACCACAGACCCTTTACAATCACCCATTCTCCAATCTAAACTGATTACTACACTCCCCTAACCCCCGCAAAGAAAACCTGACAATCACCAAACCCTCCTCAACTCATTCTTTGATGTACCTGTAGCAATCACTCACCTGGCACCCTAACCTCAAATTTACCTCATACACTCATCCTTTCACAACAACTGTCAAAACATTTGGCTATTTGGCCAAGTCAAGTAAGTGGGTAAATATATACCAGATGCAGTATAACGTGTATAAATGGGAGGTCATCCACTTTGGTAGCAAAAACAATTTTCATCTGAATGACAATAAAACTGGGGAAGATGGTTGTGCAATGAGATCTGGGAATTTTTGGGCACCAGGCACTGAAAGAAAGTATGCAAGTGCAGCAAGCAATGACGACAAATATTTTTGTCTACATAGCAAGAGGAGTCTACTACAGAAGCAAAAATGTCTTGCTAAGACCATACCTGGAATGATGTGCACTGTTTGGCTCCTTATCTGAGGAAGAATGTTCTGGCTATTGAGGGAGTGCAAAGGAGGTTTACCAGACTGATTTGTGGGATGCCAGGATTAACATATGGGGAGAGATTCGATCAGTTCTGACTATATTCACTACAGATCAGAAGAATGAGGAGAGATGTCATAGAAACTTTTGAAAATCCTAGAAGGATTAGAAGGTGAATGCAGGATCTTTCCAATGACCAGGGAGTCTAGAACCAGGGGTCACAATCCACAGATTAGGCCATGGATGAGACAGAAAAAAAATCCTTCAAGCAGAGAACGGTGAATCTGTTGAATTATCTGTCACAGTAAGATGCTGAAGCCTAAATACTAAAGACTTTTGAGACTGATATAAATATAGCTTTTAGCACTAAAGCGATCACATGAGATCAGCCGTGATCATATTGATCGGTGGAGCATACTGAACGGCCTACTCCTATTTTCTACGCTATGTTGCTGGACATTTAAATCTCAGGTCATGGCACACTCATTGCTGCAACAGGATATCGTTTGACTTCTCTGCAGTATCCTTCATTACGTTTGATTTTAGGTACTCGCGGCATTTCTAAATGAGCCAGGAAAAAGAAATACGAACTAAGTATTAAGAAGAAGAGTGCAGAGTAGCAATCCGTGATTGTAGACTGCAAAGATTTCAAAGACAGTGAGACATACAATAATGGCCTAACTCTGTACCTTATGATTTCCTTGCGCAGCTTCTTTATATAAAAAACGCCGAATTCCAACTTATTCTCTCAGCTTTCCCACTGGGGACAACATAACCTTAAATCCGTGCTAGCACAAAACAAAAACCCAAATCAGGAGGGCAGGAGAAGATTAAAACCTTATCCGCTGTTATTCATCCACAACTGCAGCGTCTTCATACCCGGGGGCTCCATGTTACATGGAACAGGGCCCTCCATCGAAAATTCGTTTTAAACTGCCCACATATCCGGAAATGTGATAAAATACATTCTCAGCAGAAACACCGACATGATGCTGATTAATTCTAATGAACAAAATTAGCCGGATGGCCGTTTAAACAGGAGATTACAGACGGATTGTCGCCATTCAACGGTCACCACAATCTCCTTACCTTGAGCACTGTCCGCTCGAAAGGAAGTCACCCTCCACCGCGCGACTACTTCTTCCGGACCCGTGGACACCCACCCTTCAGTAATATTACATTTCTCCACAAATAATGCACCAAAAGTAAAAGGCGACTCTTGTGAAGGCAAACCTAGAACGATATTTGTCAAAATTAAAACTTTTAAAAATTAAACGGTCAATTGTGCGCGCGACCCGATGTTGCATGATGGGTATTGTAGTTTATTTCCTCCAGTTCCCGGTGGCCCTGTGGCCTTCGGGCTGTCAATTAGCTTCTTGGTTTCCGAGAATTCCCAGTTTATAGGTGGCCCACATTTACTGGTAAACAGCCGCACTATCCAAAAAGAATCAACAGTTTCTTTCCAGAATCAAGGACAAGCACAATGAATATTTTATATTCAAAATTTGAAATTAAAGATTTTATTTTATATGAGTGCAGTATGGATGTGTCAGCTTCATTTTCAAAAGATATGTTTTATTCATAAATTATCTAAAAGTACATTACAAAGATTTTAAAATAGACATTACGTGAAATGCAACCTTTCTTCATTGAATATGCTGCACCCTTGTTTGCCTCAATTCAATTACATTACCTGTGATATTTAATGCCATATGTAACAAATCTAAATTAAACCAAGTTAAAAATCACACAACACTGGGTTGTAGTCCAACAGGTTTAATTGAAGGCACTAGCTTTCCGAGTGCTGCTCCTTCATCAAGTGGTTGACACCTGATGTCAACCACCTGATGAAGGAGTAGTGCTCTGAAAGCTAGTGCTTCCAATTAAACCTGTTGGACTATAACCTGGTGTTGTGTGATTTTTAACTTTGTACACCCCAGTCCAAGAGTTGAAAAATGTGGTGCTGGTAAAACACAGCAGGCCAGGCAGCATCTGAGGAGCAGGAAGAAGGGCTTACGGATGCTGCCTGGCCTGCTGTGTTTTTCCAGCACCACATTTTTCAACTCTGGTCTCTGGCATCTGCAGTCTTCACTTTCTTCACACCCCAGTCCAACACTGGCATCTCCAAATCATAAATTAAACGAGGACTCTAATCACTTTGTCATTAACGTTGCAATTTTTGAGAAGTGTTTATTACATCAGCCCTTAAACTTAATTCCATAGATAGAAAGATTATAAAAATGAAATTAATTTTCCTTCTTAAATGAATTTTTGCCTTCACAATACCCTCTATATAACCATGACGTTAGCAAAGTGTCTAGCCCTCAACTTTGCAGGACCTTTTCCATGTTTCCAAGGGATTCTACAGCCCCTTGGTACACCATAGGCGTTTTCCCCACAATGCCTTTGCGGTGGCTGCCCCAAGCTTTAGTGCATTCCTCAGTATATAGGCCTCCTGAACACTAGAATGTGCCAGTCCACAAAACTCAGTTGGAAACAATTCTTTGAACTAGAACACCAGCAAATCTTTGGACAAACCAAAGCGCATCTTTTCTGAGTTGATGGTCCTCCAGGCACTGTTGATGTTTGTCTCAAAGTGCGTCACTAGGAACAGCCGATATAGTGCAGAGTGCTGTATCACGGAGCTGCTGGGCTGAACCTTGACAAAAGTCACTGCATCTCTCTCTAGACCTTCTCTACAGAGGCACATTCCAAAAGGAGATGCACAGCAGTCTCTTCACAAATGCACATTTCAAGGGCAGCCTGCAAAGACACAGAGAATCCAAATGTCCATCAGTGATCTGACAGGATGTGCCTTTTTCATCATCAACAGCCAAGCTATGTGCTGGTAATTATTTGAAAGTTCTTGTGGTAATGCATTCTGCCAAATTATTTTGACAGTCTGCTTAGGGAACCACCTGATGGGATCAACTATCTCTTTTTCTTGCAGGAGCTTGAGGATGTTAGGTGCTGATCACTGCCTGATGAACGAGTCATCAAACATTCTGCCAAACATTTCCATGAGGGTCAGGAGATACAGTATGGTCCAACTATTTGGGTAGTGATCCTATGGAAGGATAGTGAATCTGTGGAATTCTCTGCCATATAAGACTGTGAAAGCCAAAGCACTGAATGTATTCAAGAAAGAGATAGATATATTCTTAGATTTTAAAGATATTGAGGGTATGGGGGAAAAGCAGAAATATGGCATTGAAATAGAACGTCAGTCCTGATAACCTTGAATGACACAGTAGGCTTAAAGAACCAAATGCTCAATTCCTGCTCCTATCTTCTATATTTCAATGACTTGGAGTGGCTAAATTCATTTCTCTTCAATGTTAGAACCTTAACACGTTATGACACATGGTATTTGGTTCAATGCACAGCTTAATGTTGCCACAAACAAAGTAGCCATCAGAATGAGGGTAATTATAGAATCCTTAGTGTGGAAAGAGATCATTTGACCCATCGAGGCCACACCGACTCTCCGAAGAGCATTATATTCAGCCCCAGCCCCGCTCCCTATCCTTGTAACCCCCTATATTACCATGGCTAATCCAGGCCCTGGACATTATAGATAATTTAGCATAGCCAATCCATGTCATCTTCACACCTTTGGACTGTGGGAAGAAACCGGAGCACCTAGAGGAAACCCATGCAGACACAGGGAGAATGTGCAAACTCCACGCAAACCATCGCCTGACAGTGGAATCAAACCCAAGTCTCTGATGCAGTGAGGCAGCAGCATTTACAACTGAGGCAGCAGACTGCCCAGTTGGGTAATGTGGATATGTTTTCCCCCTTTTTTAAAGCTTTGAACATGGTGACCCTGCGAACAGGTTTAGCTCAGCAGTACCTTCAAGAAAGATGTGATTTGTTCAAATCTCTCTACAGAGGTTTCAGTCTGTGTATTAGCCAATGTCAGAAACATCACTAGGATTGGGCAAAACGGGACAATAGCCATAGGTGCTAAAGAAGAATCGGAAGCCAGAATGGAGGTGACATTTAAATAGGCGAGAGTGGCACCATGTGACTTTTATAGTTTCTGGGAATGAAGGATCTCACTCAGTGTGATTTGCCTGAGATCCCATACCCACTTGGGGGTGACTCTAGAGCACAGTTGACCACGGTACTAAGGGTGTGCCATTGTGTGAGGTGCTGTGTTTCAAATGCAAAATTAAGCCCAGGTTCCTGCCCTCTAGTGGCTGTAAAAGATTTGTCTGTCCTGTGCAAGTGTTTTCCAATTTGAAATCAGCTAGTATTGATATTCTCTTTCTCTCTCTTCCTCTTTATCCTTGAGATGTTCTCTGTATAACACATCTTACTTGGTGGTTTCCTGTTAAGATATGTCCTGTCAAGTCTCTACTTTTCCTAGTTACAATCAGCAAACTTCTTTGTTCACTGGTCCTTTCTTTTCTCCGTTAAACCACATTCCAAAGCTATTTAGCAAGTTAGACTCCACTTGTCTTAAGTTCAAAGTCTTGTGTCCATACAAAGCAACATGCCAAATCAAGTTCTTTGCAAGGTATTTCCCAGTCAAAAAGTGTGGCACTGGAAAAGCACAGCAGGTCAGGCAGCATCCAAGGAACAGGAGAATCAATGTTTCAGACATAAGCCCTTCATCAGGAATGTTTCCTGATGTTTCCCAAGTTATTTATTCAGCCTATCAATTAGAAATTGTCTCTTCTGACTAAATACAACCATTCCCATTGCTATGCTTGTTCTTGTTTCTTTGTTGCATTTTAGAGCTGCAGATATTATGGCATATTATTTAGTTGACAATTTATATCTGTTGTAACAAAGGTGCTTCATGGAGGACTTTTGTGGAAATTTTGGAAGTTTTGTGTGAATACCTGGATGCCTTCTTTACAATAGGTTGCTAAAAGGCCACTGTGGACATTGGAGAACTTTTTTTAACAATGATTTGGAGGTGCCTGTGTTGGACAGGGGTGGACAAAGTTAAAAATCACAGAACACCAGGTTATAGTGCAACAGGTTTATTTGGAAGCACTAACTTTCAAGGTGCTGGGTCTTTTGGTCCTGTTCCACAATCACCTGATGAAGAGGCAGTGCCTCGAAAGCTAGTGCTTCCAAATAATTCGGTTGAACTATAACCTGGTGTTGTGTGATTTTTGACTTTTTTTTAAACAAGGCTTTCTAGAAACAACATGACTGGTGCTAACTGGTTGCTTTGCTGTAGACACCCACTAGAAGAGTTTGAACAGTGACTGAATAGAGAGTGCTTTGCGAAGACAAACTGCCCAGCTCATCTTTCCCATTTCTCCACACATCAGGCTTTGTTATCGCATAGTCTGCTAATATATACCACCTATTGTTAGCCACTAATACTCCCCATCGGCATCTATTCATTCTCCTAGGCTATTATCCACTCCTTTGTCTGTCCAACTGTTCTCTCTCTCTCTTTGGGCTTTATCTCCAGCTATCGTTTACTGCTTACCCCTTTCCCTCACCCTACTTTCTGCATAAAAAAACAACTTTTTCCTAGCTACCATCAGTTCTGAGGAATGGTCACTGGACCCAAACGGTTAAGCCTGATTTCTCTGCACAGATGCTGCCAGACATGTTGAGATTTTCCAACAATTTCTGATTTTGAGCATCCGTGGTTCTTTTGTTTTTTTTTATTCAGGGTCAAACCTCTTAATTCTTCTGAAAGAGTGATTGGGGGAACATGTCAAAAAGGGAAAAAGCGACAGATTTGAAATATTCTACACTTTGACCAATGGGTTATTCTTGAGGACAAAAGGATAAAGTTATTTTTCAGAGACTTAATTTCTGCAGAGAAATCTGTTTTTCCGCTGTTTTTGTTTTTCTGAAGAGTATAAGCATGTTTTGGGATAAGTTATAGTTTTATATTCCTAAATACACATTTTCATTCGATGAATTTTGTTTTGATAATAATCCAACACTTAGTGAGAAAATTGGTTGATGCTTTTTATTTAAAATCTGATGCATAGATAAGGTATTTAGTTGGCCATCTTGGTACCAGGAAACACTAATTTTTAAAATTACGTTGTAACAGTTGTGTACTCCTCCAACCTTGGTCTTGTGGGGGTGTTGTCTGGATATTTAACTGGAAGTGATGTAATAATAATCGAAATAGGATGAAAACAATGTTAACAAGTTTCTTGAATAGTATTAAATCAAAACATCTTTGGCAGGTGCTGAGACTTTATTGAAATGGAAAATCTATTCCTAAATGATTCATAAAGAATAACCAAAATTAGGCTAACTAGATTGGAAGAAAATGAGGACTGCAGATGCTGGAGACTCAGAGTCAAAACATGTGGTGCTGGAAAAGCACAGCAGGTCAGGCAGCATTCAAGGAGCAGGAGAGCTGATGTTTCGGGCAAAAGCCCTTCATCATATTCCTTATTCCCAAAACATCTACTTTCCTGCTGCTTGGTGCTGCCTGACCTGCTGTGTTTTTCCAGCACCACACTTTTCGACTGTAACTGAATTGGAAGCAGAGTTAAGAAGGCAGACATAATTCAAGTAACAGCACCAAGATTTGAAATTGGAAGAATGAAACTTAAAATAGATTGTGAGTTAACTGAATTAGCTAAAATTCAAGTGCAGATGAAAAGCTTGAAATTGAAAAGGAGATAGAAATTTAAAAAGATCTTGAACTCCAGAGAGCAGAGAAAGAAACATTACATAGAAAGGAAAATGAAAGAGAGAAAACATGTCAGAGAAGTGTAAAAGGGAAGAAAATGAAAATCATCTTAAAAAGCTGAAACTGACAAAAAAGGTTTTTGGCTCCAGGAAACATTACAACAAAGAAGGATCTAAATCTAATGCAGGATCCAATTAAGACTTGTTGAAATTTGTACAAGCTCTCCCAAAAACTAATGAAAGTGACAATGAGATATTTTCAGTTTCTTTGAAAAGATAGCTAGGCAGATGAGATGGCCAAAAGATACGAATATTCCAACGCAAAACACATTGGCGGAAGTGCTCATGAGGTTTATGCCTTGCTTTCTACGTCTGTGGTCGTAAAAAAGGCTATTCTTGGCGTGTGTGTATATTTTCCCAGTCTTATAGGCAGAAATTTAGGAATATCTGGAAGCATCCTGAACAGACTTATACACTCAGTCCTTTTTATCTGTGATGGATAGGGGCACAAACTTCTGAGGCTTAACAAAAAACACAGTTACCACTCCTATGTACCTCTTCTATATACTATAAAAGACTGTGATCGATCTACTGAGGCAATAAAAAAATTGAACTTTGTGAATACAGAGAGCCATGGGTAGCTAATCAGTCGGTCATGAGGACTGAGTGAAGGGTTGAGGCAATATAGAGAAATTAGTCCTCACTGAAAATATATCAGACTGGAACCATGATTCCAGTATAAACACTGCTGAGAGTGCAGGGAAAACTTGAAAGAAAAGAATTCTAAAGAACTCTGATCAAGGGAACATATCTCATTATTCCTCAAATGAAGCAAGTATAATCATAGTCTATAGTCACACATAGAGTTACAGGAGCCACTCAAATTCTTCTGGTGGGGAAAGGCATGACTTTTCTGCCACAGTGACATGAATGCTAAAACTTTAGTAAACAGCATTAATGAAGAATATATATACCTGTATGTTTGTATTGGGTGCATCTCAATTGTGACCTGCAAGGTACCTATTTATCCATAAGACCATAAGACACAGAAGTGGAAGCAAGGGCATTTGGTCCATTGAGTCCACTCCAACATTTAATCATGGCTGATGGTGTTTCAATTCCACTTACCCGCACTCTCCCCATAACCCTTAATTCCTTGCGAGATTAAGAATTTATCAATCTCTGCCTTGAAGACACCCAATGTCCTGGCCTCCAATGTGTTCTGTGGCAATGAATTCCACAGGCGCACCACTCTCTGGCTGAAGAAATGTCTCCCCATTTCCATTCTAAATTGATCCCCCACCCCTCTAATTTTAAGGCTTTGCCCATGGGTCCTATTCTCCCCATGAATGGAAACAACTTCCCAGCGTCCAACCTTTCTAAGCCATGCACTATCTCCCCTCAACTCTAAACTCTAATGAATACAATCCCAAGATCCTCAGCCAATCATCATATGTTAGTTTTCAATACATAAGATACAAATGAGAGGCAAAAGTAGAAATTGGGCCACTCCAAACTGATGCAGGAAGACTAATGCTGGGAGATAAGGAAATAGCTGAAAAACTTAATAAGTACTTTGTGTCAGTCTTCACAGTGGAAGACATTCCAGGGACCATCCGTGTGAATCTCCACTGGACATGCTCCAGTGCTAGTGTGTCCTTCCTGAGGTGTGGGGCCCAAAACTGGACACAGTATTCTAAATCGGGCCTAACTAGAGCTTTATAAACTCTCAGAAGCACATCGCTGCTTTTATATTCCAACCCTCTTGACATAAATGACAACATTACATTTGCTTTCTAATCATGGACTCAACCTGCAAATCAACCTTTAGAGAATCCTGGACTAGCACTCCCAGACGCCTTTGTACTTTGGTTTTATGAATTTTCTCACCGTTTAGAAAATAGTTCATGCCTGTATTCTTTTCTCCAAAGTGCAGGACCTCGCAGTTGCTCATGTTGAATTTCATCAGCCGTTTCCTGGACCACTCTCCTAAACTGTCTAAATCTTTCTGCAGCCTCCTCACCTCCTCAGTACTACCTGCATGTCTGCCTAACTTCATAGCATCGGCGAACCTTTCCAGAATGACCCTGTCCCTTCATCCAGATCATTAATAATATAAAGTGAACAGCTATGGCCCAAACACTGAACCCTGCAG
This sequence comes from Chiloscyllium punctatum, assembly GCF_047496795.1. Classification (NCBI taxonomy): domain Eukaryota; kingdom Metazoa; phylum Chordata; class Chondrichthyes; order Orectolobiformes; family Hemiscylliidae; genus Chiloscyllium; species Chiloscyllium punctatum. Next base: position 53,408,023 of record NC_092753.1, read on the forward strand.
GACCCCACCTGTCACCAGCTGCCATTCCAAAAAAGAACATTTAATCCCAACTCTCTGCCTTCTGTCAGACAGCCAATCCCCAATCCAAGCCAGTAGCTCACATCAAACGCTATAGGCCCTTACTTTACTCAGCAGCCTCCCGTGAGGCACCTAATCAAAGGCCTTATGGAAGTCTAGATAGATGACATGCATTGAGTTTCCCTGGTCTAATCTACTTGTTACCTCTTCAAAGAAATCTAATAGGTTTGTCAGGCATGATCTCCCCTAACTAAATCCATGTTGACTTGTTCTAATCCGACTCTGCACTTCCAAGAATTTAGAAACTTCACCCTTAACGATGGATTCTAGAATTTTACCTACAACCGAGGTTAGGCTAATTGGCCTATAATTTTCCATCTTTTGTCTTGATCCTTTCTTGAAGAAGGGGGTTACAACAGTGATTTTCCAATCATCTGGGACTTTCCCTGACTCCAGTAATTTTTGCAAGATCACAATCAGCGCCTCTGCTATTTCCTCAGTTACCTCTCTCAGAACTCTAGGATGTAACCCATCGGGGCCAGGAGATTTATCAATATTTAGACCTTTTTGCTTTTCTAGCACTTTCTCTTTTAGATATGATACATTACTTAACGGACAAAGAGAAGTATACAACCATGATAATTCAGGATGGGTTGTTGATACCAGAAGACAAACAAGCAATTGGCACTGAGTATGTCAATCGCTACATAGCTGTAAAGGCAGCATTCTAATAATAATACAGAACTCTACACTGAGTGTTCTGCCTCCTCTCTGGTCCATATGGTGCCTGAGAGGACAGCTGACTGACAAGATCTGCCACCTACAAGGCCCCACCTTATAAGGACTGCCCTAATGATCTCAACCGGACGAGGACTTCCCTCTGACCTTGAACGTTTGTGAAGTAGGGTTGATTTCCAGCACATTCATTCTGTCAGAATTGTAATAATATGAATTTAAATTGAGATATAAGCATTGTAGTAGAATGCTTACATCTGACACACTGAGCAGATTACCTAACCCACACAAAGGCCAAGATACTCCTCTTGATTGATACATCTATTATTAGATTAGATTAGATTAGATTACTTACAGTGTGGAAACAGGCCCTTCGGCCCAACAAGTCCACACCGCCCCACCGAAGCGTAACCCACCCATACCCCTACATTTACCCCATACCTAACATTACGGGCAATTTTTAGCATGGCCAATTCACCTGACCTGCACATCTTTGGACTGTGGGAGGAAACCGGAGCACCCGGAGGAAACCCACGCAGACACGGGGAGAACGTGCAAACTCCACACAGTCAGTCGCCTGATGCGGGAATTGAACCCAGGTCTCTGGCGCTGTGAGGCAGCAGTGCTAACCACTGTATATAGACTTTGAAGTTGAAGGCATTCTCCAGATTGATTTCTTACAATTTGGCAAGACCCAGTGTGAACAACTGCAATCAACAACTACCGAAGATGAATAAGTAAAAGAGTTTCAAAGGATTATTACCCTCGGATGTTCTGACAGTATCAATAAGTATCTTAGCAGGTTTGTTTATTTTGGCCATACAGAGAAGAATACAACAAGACCTAATATCTAAAGCATGACAAAATGTCTCTGTTACACTGGAGATACATGGGTACAGTACGTACAGATGGCCAGTATGTGAATCTGTGTACCAGGGATTAATCAGGATCTTCAATGACTCATGGGTCTATGTGAGTCAGGCCAAACATACCAACCCTAACAGCAGAGGGAGCCTCTACATGCAAACACTTTTCCATTCACTCGTTGCATGATGTAACAACTGACTTATCCACAGTGCACATTGAAGATTACATCCTTGTTACAGGTTATTTCTCTAAATTTTCCAAGGTTCGATGACTTAACAACACAACAAGCATGACCACTGCTAACAGTATGAGCACAATTTTCAGTATATTTAGTATTCTGGATCCAAAGGTGTCCGATAATGAGCCACAGTACACAGGCAAACTGTTTCAGGATGTGTACTCAGTGTGGAGCCTGAAGAAGGGCTCATGCCCGAAACGTCGATTCTCCTGCTCCTTGGATGCTGCCTGACCTGCTGCGCTTTACAAGCAACACATTTTCAGCTCAGTGTGGAATAGCCCATATGATATTGTCGCTGCACTATCTATGCTCAAATGATCAGAGTGAATGCTATATTGTATCAAATCAATTATCAATAATGTCAAGTGACAGCAGGATTTTCAGAGTGACAGCATTGTTAATTTGCATTTTCTTGCAACAGCCTTGGAGAAGGGGTTACTATCTGCAGCATAACTTGTGCTTGGAATGCAAGTACAAACAACCTTGCCCAGCAACCAATTATTTCACCATTCTGAGGCATAGGATAACCAGAGAAGAATGAAAGAGATACGCACTGAGACAGTAGGTAGAGAACTACCAAAACTGTAGATTGGGCAGAGAGTGTGAGTTAGGAATCCATATACAAACAGCAAAGGTTTATAAATATGCAAACAATCCAGGTCATGCAAAGTAATTACTGAGGAAAATGCTACATTGTGAAGGAACAGAAGGCAGCTTTGACTAATGTACAATCATGCACAAGAGATTGAGAAAGATCACACAATTGTGTAGTGTCATTGAGGGACAGCAACCAACAGTAAGACATCCACCAAACAAGCGAAATAAAGAACAACGCTTAACTCTTTACAAACATGTATATAAAATTTGCTCACATTTGGTTTCCAAGTATACGATTACTGGCACCAGTTTAGAACAAGTTAGCAGTTCTCCAAAGTGTTACATTGAAATTTGAAGTATTAGTATTGTAAACTCTGTTTTACCAATTTTTGTAATTATTGAATCAACAATACAATGTACACTATGTACAACCATGTATATAGTTTGACATAAATTTTTTTATCGTTGGAAAAAGGGAAAAGTTTTGTGTTTTGTTTCATGTCAGTATGTCAGTAGAAATTGTGGTATTGAAGAATCCAACAGACATTTATTACATCTAGCTTTTCTCAGACATTGAAGTGTCTTGGCAACACTAAACATCATTAAGTAATATGCTTCCAGTAGTGTGTCATGCTTGCGCGCAATTTTGGTCTCCTTCCTATTGGAAGGATGTTGTGAAACTTGAAAGGGTTCAGAAAAGATTTACAAGGATGTTGCCAGGGTTGGAGGATATGAGCTACAGGGAGAGGCTGAATAGGCTGGGGCTGTTTTCCCTGGAGCACCAGAGGCTAAGGGGTGACCTTACAGAGACTTATAAAATCATGAGGGGCATGGATAGGATAAATAGACAAGGTCTTTTCCCTTGGGTGGGGAGTCCAGAACTAGAGAGCATAGGCTTAGGGTGAGAGGGGAAAGATATAGAAGACACCTAAGGGGCAACCTTTTCACACAGAGGGTGGTGCGTATATGGAATGAGTTGCCAGAGGAAGTGGTGGAGGCATTTACAGCATTTAAAAGGCATCTGGATGGGTATTTGAATAAGACGAGTTTAGAGGAATATGGGCAAGTGTTGGCAAATGGGACTATATTGGGATATCTGGTCGGCATAGACAAGTTGGACTGAAAGGTCTGTTTCCATGCTGTACATCTCTATGACTCTATGATCTCAGGGTAAAATGGAGTATGTGAACTTTATACACAAAGGACACTTTATGATTTGGTATTGATATCATTACTATGTCTCTTAAATGTACATTGCTATACTGATTGTGGAACATAACACTGCAGAAGAATTAATCAATAATCTCAATAATTATCACCCTTCTGTTAAACTTAAAGCTATGATATACAAAGAAAGCATTAATTTCCTAGATTTCAGAGTATGCAATTTTAGGCATAAGTCAAAAACTTATTTTTCCTTTAGTTCATTCACGGGATGAGGGTGTCACTGGCTAGGTCAGCATTTATTGCTGATTCCAAATTGCCCAGAGTTAAGGGTCAATCACATTCCTATGGCTCTGGAGTCACATGGAGGCCAGACCAAGTAAAAATGGCACATTAGTGAACCAGATAGGTTTTTCATCAATCAATCACAGTCATCATTAGACATAATTCTTGATTTTTATTGAATTCAAATTCTACCATCTAGCCTGGCAGGATTCAAACCCAGGTCCCCAGAACATTCTTTTGGTCTCTGGACTAAAAGTCCAGCGATAATACCACTAGGCCATCACTCCCCATAAATTTCTCTAAGTAACTGACACATACTTCAACACACAAGTCATCAACCTAAACACACTCTTTGTAAACTTATGATGTTGCAACTAATTAGTACATTTCTAATGCATGAGCACAGAACTGGAAGATTTTAACTATGAGATTTATACCCTTTTACGATATCTCAGATCTCAATGTCAGATTTAAACTTAATAATTAACACAGTTCATTATAATAGCTTCCATACATTTTCCCTATATAGTAGCTCCTGAATATATGTAGTTAACCTCGATGTTCCATTATCTTATTGATTTCAAGTTTTCTAGCTCCTTGTTAGCTGAATATTTATTTGACAGGTTTAAATCTGTCTGTCTCCTTTGCAGACTCCCTCATTCTTCTTTGCAGCATACCTTTCTCACCTCTCTTACAGCTGACTTTCCCCTACCACCTCATCCTGTAGCTGCCTTCTCCTGAATCCTTCCTTGGAACATCCTGCTTTCTCCACCCTCCCCTCTTATAGCTTCTTTCTCCCACTACAGCCATTTTACAATCTCATTCTCCCTTCCACCTCTTCTGTAGCTTCCTTCTATTCCCAATCCCAATGGAACCACTTGCTGCCTCCCCCATTTCAACCTGCCATCTCCCACTACATCTCTCCTTTAATCTTTTCTCCCACTCCTCTTGCAACTTCCGCCATCCCCCAATGCTTCTTGCAGCCTCCATCTACACCACACCCTCTTCCAGTAACCTCCTTCCCTCATACACTTGTGGCCTCTAATCCCTACAGTCCATTGCAACTTTCTTCTTCAAATCTCCAATCCCTTTCAGTATCCCTATTCACCCACTTATAGCTACATCTCCCCTATCCTATTACGGTCTTCTTCCCACTCGCTCCACCCACTTACAGCCTCCTTCTTCTCCCCAGTCCTCTTGCACCCTCCTTATTTTCCATTCCCTTTGCAATCTCCTTCTCCCCAGCAACATACCTTGCACCATCCTCTGCCACACTCCTCCTCAAAATCCATCTCCAAGCCTCTCGTGCCTAAATTCTTCGCAACCTTTTCTGGCCTTCCACCTCCTTTGCAGTCTTCTTCTCCCAGCCAACCCCCCTTGCAGCCTCTTGTCCCCCAACCTCTGTTGCAGCTTCCTTCTCCGCCCCTCCTGACTGGTGTCTTGTAGTTTGTGAGCAAATTTTGGGATTCAGCAGGTTCATCTCTTGTCAGAAAACATCTACTCTGCAACCAGCTCTTGCCACTGTATTTATATGGCTGGTCCAGTTAGCTTTTTGGTCAATCTTGATCTTCAGCATATTGATTCTGTGGTTCAGCAATGGTAGTACTATTGAGTGTCAAGAGAAGTTGGTTAGAGTCTCTCATGTTGGATTTGTGCATTGTCTGGTACTAGTATGTTGCAAATGTTACTTCCCACTCATCAGCCCAACTGAATGTTCTTCAGGCCTTGGTGCATGCAGGCACGGTCGACTTCAGTAACTGAGGAATTAAAAATTAAATTGAACGCTGACATCATCAGCCAACAACCTCGCTCTGACCTTAGAATGGAGGGAATATCATTAATGAAGCAGCTGAGGATGTTTGAACCTCATGCTATCCTGAGTAAGTCCAGCAGCTATGTCATTGAGCTGAGATGATTGCCTTCCAACAAATAAAATCATTTTGCTCAGTATGACTTCAATCAATGGAAAATTCCCCCCATCACTGATTCCCATTGACTTCAGTTTAGATAGGACTCTTTAATTCCATATTCAATCAAATGCTGCCTTGATGTCAAGGGCAGTGAACTTCACCACAGCTCTAAAATTCAGCTTTTTGTTCCATTTGCATCAATACTGCATTCAGATCGGGAGCCTTGTGGCCATCACAGAACCAAGACTGAGCAGTGCTGAGTAATTATTGCTTGATAATACCGTCAATCATTTAAAAATTATTCTTTCATGGGATGTTAGTGAAACTGATTGAGCTTTACTATCCATTTCTAATTTTACTGGAACTGAGTGGCTTGCTGGGCCATTTCAGAGTGCAGTTAAGAGTCAGCTACATTGCCTTGGGCCTGGAGTCACATGTTGGCCAGACCAGGTAAGGATGGTAGACCTACTTCCCTAAAAGGCAGTAATGAACCAGAAGGAGTTTTATGACAATTGACAATGGTTGCATGGTCATCATTAGACTAGCTTTTAATTCCAGACTTTATTGAATTCAAATTTCACCATCTGTCATGGTGGGATTCAAATCCATGTCCTCAGCACATTTGCCTGGGGTTCTGGTTACTAGTCCAATGTAATTACCAATACACCACCGCCAATGTACCATGCACAACGGTCAGAAGTCACTACCGTCCCCAGACCTCACAGTCCTGCACAACCAGAATGAAAATTAGAGTAATGCTGGCCACTATTTCTTATGGTCTCTTCAAATACAGTGCTTATGGTTGAGATTAAATTCATGAGGCAGTCAGGTTAGGTCTATCATGTTCTCAGGGGAAGAGTGCCATAGACTCCTGACACTCTCAGAGAAAAAAAATTAAACTAACCTCTCTTTTAAATGGGTGTCCTGAGTTTTAAGTAGTGACCCCTCGTTCTAGACTCCCCACAGGAGGAAACATCCTCTCAGCATCTACTCTGCCAAGACCCATCTGGATTTTCTCTGTTTAAATCAAGTCATCTCTGACTCTTTTAAACTCTAGTGAACAAAAATCTTGCCTGTCCAACTCTTTGTCACGAGAAGAACCATCCATTCCAGTTATTCGTTCATTATACCTTCCCTGGACTGCCTCCAATGCATTCACATTGGACACACAGAGGGATACCCTGATTCCTCTGCATCTTAGGCCTCTGTAATCTCTCACCATTTAGATAATATGCTTTTTAAAATTCTTTCTGCAAAAATTTCACATTTTCCCACTTTATACTCCATTTGCCACATTGATGCTCACTTACTTAACCTCCCATTATCTTTTTGAAACAGCCTAGTATCCTCTTCGAAACTTCCTTTTATATTTATCTTTGTATCGTATTAAAGACCTTTCATCCATTCAAGTGTCATTTATATAAATTACAAACATTTGAGGCCCCAACAGTGATCTCTGTGGCAAACCACTCATTACATCTTGCCAACCTGAAAGGACTACATCTACTCTCTGCTTCCTCTTAGCCAAATAATCATCTAACCATACCAATATGTTACATCTACACCATGAGCTTTTATATTTTGCATTCCTTTGATGTGGAGCCTTATCAAGTACTTTCTGAAACTTGCAGTAAATTCACCAGTTCCCCCTTCTTCACAACATGCTACAAAGAACAAAACAGCACAGGAACAGGTCCACCAAGTCTGTGCCAACACATTATGCCTTTATAAACTAAAAACCTGTTGCTTCTACGTGGTCTCTATTCCTCTCTTTCCTGCCTATTCATGTACCTGTCATTTTGCCTCTTAAGCTGGGCTATGGGCAGCATGGTGGCTCAGTGGTTAGCACTGCTGCCTCACAGCACCTGGCATCTGGGTTTGATTCCACCCTTGGGTGACTGTGTAGGTTTCCTCCCACAGTCCAAAGATATGCAGGTTGGGTGGATTGGCCATGCTAAATTGCCTATAGTGTCCAGGGATGTGCAAGCTAGGTGGATTAGCCATGGGAAATGCAGAGTTACAGGGAGAAGTATGGGGGTGGGTCTGGGTGGGGTGATCTCCGGAGAGGGCAATGTGGATTCAATGGGTTGAAGGGCTTACTTCCACACTGTAGGGATTTTATGACATGCACTGAAGCTCCATCACTTGCTGCTTATGCTGCTTGGCATACCAGTAACCTTGCTTTGGGGTTTCACCAGTTTGCCACCTCATTTTTAGATATGGCTGTTGCTGCCCCTGGCATGCCCTCCTACTCACTTCATTAAACCAGGTTAATCATCATGCTTGCATAATTGCAGTGTGGGGGAATATGCCAGACCTTGAGGTTGCTGGTTGTGTTGAAGTACAATTCTGCTGCTGCTGATGGCCCACAGGAGGACATGGACACAAAGTCTTGAGTTGTTAGAACCGGTCAAAGTCTGTTCCATTTAGCACAGATAGTGCCACACACGTGATCTAAGGTATGATAAATCTGAAGGCAGGATATCATCTCCGCAAGCACTATGCAGTGGTTACGCTTACTGATACTATCTGCAGTTGGTACATTGCTGAAGATGAGGTGAAGTATGTTTTTCCCTCTTGTTGGTTTTCTCACCATCTGCTATAGAACCAGTCGAGCAGCAATGTATTTTAGGTCCCAACCAGCCTTATCAGTAGTGCTGTTGTTGAGCCACTCTTGATGGAGGACATTGAAATCCCCCACTCAGATTACATTCTTGCCACCCTCAATGATTTCTCTTCGTGTTGTTCAACATGGAGAGACACAGGTCATCATCAGTTGAGGGACAAGATACTTAATAGACCTTAACTGGAATATTGGAACATTATAGAAAAGATGTGAGTTCATTAAAGACAGTGCAGAAGTGATTTAAAAGAATGATTCCAGGAATGAAAAGCTTCATTTATAAGGATAGATTGGAGAAGTTGGGACTGTTCTCCTTGGAGTGATGTCGCCTAAGAGGAAATTTGATTTGATAGAGGTTTTCAAAATTGTAAGTGGGCTGAATAGAATGGATAGGGAAAGGCTGTTTCCAGTCATAAAATAAAACAGATGAGAGGGCATAGATCTAAAATTGTGTAAATGAAGCAAGGATGATTCACAGCGCAAGCAGTTAGGGTTTAGAATGCTGTGCCTGAAATGTGGTGGAGAAAGGTACAATTAAGGCATTCAAGAGGGCATTGGATGATCATTTGGATAGAAATGGTGTGCAAGGATATGGGGGAAATGATAGGAGATTGGAACTAGGTAATAAAATTATATAGACAAGATAGGCAAAATGGTCTCTTGTGTTGTAACAATTGTGCCTCTGTAATTGTAGGCCAGAAAATTTGCATAGTTTAAGAAAATAGCAAAGGACGAGGAAACAAATAATCATAAGAAGCTGGAGTTTGAAAGAAAGCAATCAAGAAATATAAAATCAGATTGTAGAAGTGTCTCCAGATATATGAAAAGGAATTACTAGCTAAAATGAGCATTTATAACCTTTGATGAAACTAGGAAACTAATACAAAGCAGGAAACAAAAGAGGCTTTAAACAAGTAATTCAATCCATCTTCATAGGAGACACAAAGAGCGTCAATGGTTACAGGAAAGTGAAGTTAAGATATCAATCAGACTGCGACCTTATTGAAAGTAGATCAAGCTCAGTGGGCTGATTGAACGATTTGTTGTGTTCCTGCCACAAGGCTTCACATCTTGTATTTGGTAAGATTGTGTTTGGCAGCAAAGCATGTGATCCGTCCAGTTATGGCTTATCACTGTAGTGGCACATTACTGAGTTTAGTCTCATTGTAATCCCAGTCTCGCTAATTATGTAAATTATAAATACCTTTATGATGAAATATGAACATTTTCAACCATTGATGACTTTGATTGAAGAAACAATGTAATACATTGTTTAAACAATCAAATTAGGGAAAGATTATTTAGCATCCAAAAGTAGTCTGACAATTCACTCGCTTCAACACGATGGTGACACAAGCGAAATGCTGCTGACATCTTAAAGTAAGGAATTTTGATTTTCTCTGCTGAGATGTATCTGGATCTCATTATTGGCAGCATTTTGGTGTTTATGTAACACACATTTTTCGGAAGAAGGGAGGAGTAAACAAAGTGCTATTGCCACAGAAAAGTACAGGTCCTTCGCAAGCTCAGGAATGAGCGATTGAAAAGTTCGCTACCGGACACAAGCGGTCACAAGGGCCGAGGGAACTCGGTGCAAACCTCGCGATATTGGGAAGGGAAAGTTTATGGGGTGCGGGGGGCAGGGAGAGAGCTGGCTCTCGCGATACTGGCAGCGTCCTTTAACCAGGTCTCGAGCGCGCTGGTGCGGCCGGTTCTGCTGGTTGGTTGGGAGCTGTGTCACGTGGCCGGTCTGGGTTCCCGGCGGCCTCAGCGCGAATTGATGATAACGAGAGACGAAGGGACGAGGGAGAGAGTGCGACAGCGAACGGAGGATCGGCAAGAAGCGGCGCCGGTACCGAGTGCTCGGTTGGCTGGTTCTACGTACCCGGGTCTCCTACAGTTTGCTTCTCTCATAAGTGGCTAAACAAATCGGAAGACGATAAGAAAGATTTCCCACCGGGGATAGTTCCCAGTCCTCCTTTTATTTCCCCCCCTTTCAAGAGAGAGAACTTTTTTCTTTTCGTTTTTTTTCCCTCAGTCGGAAATTTTGTACTCATTTTTTAGTTATGAGTCATGTGGCCATCGGAAATGTACTGGATCTAGATCAGCAGGTGAGTGGATCTCCACTCCACTGACTTGTTTAATTGATTTATTTTTTTTGTTTGCTCTCTAATCGTAATGGATGTGTGTGTTTGGTGGGGGGGGGGGGGGGGGAGTGTGAAGATGTCGCTGCTGTTCCTTTAACCCCCTCCTTCCTTCTCTTTACCCCCCCGGGGAAGGGGGGGGGGGGGGTTGCGGGGGAACTCGCCCACAATGGCGGCTTTTGTCTCCCTCTAAGTCGCCGGGGCTGCAGCTGGTGGGGAGGAGTCTGGGTTTTTCTTTAAAGTTTTTTTTTGTCTTGAGGGGTTTTTTTTGTAGTGGGGGGAAAGGTGGAGGGTGATCCTAACTATAGGATCTCTTTCTCTTTCTCTTTCCCTCCCCCCATTTCGATGTCTTTAGTTCCTGTGGACGGCGGTGGTCCCAATGTGGCTGAAAATAACTGGCTCCACGTTCTTTGTCTACCTTCACCGCGGCGGGAACACAGGGGGAGGGGGGTATTTCTTCCTGCGCTCTCTTTTTTTTTTGTTTCGATAAACGGTTTTTTTTTCCTTGGTTTTATCCCGGCGGAGAGTTTGAGGTGGGGGTGGGTTTTTTTTTGTTTTAAATGTGCGCAGGGAAATCTAGCGAAATGTGTAATGGCGGCCTTGGTAGTAAAGTGATTAAGAATCTCCTGCCTTCTCTCTCTCTCTCTCTTACAACGGCGTTTACTCCTCTTCAAGTCCCATCGGTTGTCATTTAAAGCCTCTATCATGGCGTGATTTGCTCTCAACTTCGTCTCTACTTTTAACAAGCTCGAGTGTTGGTATTTTGAGCATGGAGTGGGGGCGGGGGAGGTGAAGCGTTGGCCTATTTGTATCATATATTCCCTTCGACTTTAATCGATGTGGAAAGTGTCTCTTTGGTTCGGCATTAGGCATCGAGAATTTCAAACTGACACCGCCATCGTTTTAATGGCACGTCGCTTGCATCGACAAATGTGGATGGTTGTATCCTCTTTTTTTTGAGATATTGTGATTAAACTTCTGATCCCAACCCGTAGTCCCGGTGTTGGTTTTCAATGCCTGACGACTCGGTCCTGCTCCTGTCCCGTCTCGACAAGTTTTTCAGACCTTAAAATGTGGGCATGATTTGGGCTTCCCTAACTCCTGAACTAGTTCACGTACAGACTTTGGGGGAATTTTTTTTTTTGCTTGTTGTTGAATACGACCGGAAGAGACTGGTACAGCCGTATGAAATGTTTTTACTTGCTCGGAGGACAGGTTACAGATGGAGAGTAGGCTGCTGGCCTCTCTTGTTTACTCGGCTTGTGTGCGCTAGGAAACTGCGCCATCATTGTGACTGGCGCAGCAGCTTTTTAAGGTGAAGGAGGCTTCAGATTAGGAACCGTTTCGGAACGGTCTTTCACCTCTTTTCTTTTTGAAGGTAACGGTGCTCAGTCCAGGCCATTGCAGAAGTCTTGAGTCCCGGGCGGACATAAGGGTGGGGGGGTGGGGGTTTAAATGTTAAAATCCCGGTGGTTAATTTCTCTGACGAAGACGGGCGTGTTAAAGTCTGACGGGGGTGACTGGAAAGGGTGGAGAAGGCTCGTCACAAAGGTTTTAAGTTTCCTGTAAGCGTAACGAACGTGCGGTGGTGCCATTTTCTACTGCCGTGTTGTGCGGTAATTTTTTTTCCCCCGGAAAAATAAAATTGGCACCAAGATGCGAAAAGTGCTTGCTCAGCAACGTGCGACCGCTTTACCGAACGAGATCGCTTCCCATCGAGGAATTTGGTGCAATCGTACGCTAGTGTCACCACTTAAAAGAAAATGGACGATCTTTTTATACCGAGCAGTTTCGGCACTTCGCAGTCATTATTATTTACGGCCTTGGGCCTGGGATTAGAAAAGGGAGGTCCGGGTGGGTGCAGCGCTGCGCGATTGCAAAATAATGTGTCTCTAGATTAAACCTTCCGTTTCGCAGTTAAATCAATGACAAATACTTAATCAACTACATTGGGGGTGGAGATATTCAACGTAAAATTGTGCAATGAATGCTCGAGTATAAGAAGGGCACATGTTCCATTCACTTGAATGTTAAGATAGTTGTCGGTCATTAGATTATTTTAATGGGTAATGTTTATTTGCCAAACACCTTTTTTTTGTCATGGACTTTTGCATTGCAAGTTCCCTTTGCCAAAACATCAAACGAGCGCTGCCCTCTACAGGGCATGTGGGTTTCTGTACAGGCCGGACAACTGCCTAATACAGGTACAAGGTACTGTTAATGAGCAAGTCTGAATCAGGAGATCGGTTTCGAAAACTACTTGTGGGTTTCATGTTCATTTAGGCAATAATTGAATTATTGAAGAATTGGATTGGTGTTTTAAGTCTTCAATAAATGAATGCATGAGGGCCTCTGCATTTGACTATTGCCAGTTACAGTAACACCATGAAATAATACCAGAATGGACATTCCAGCTTTTCCTAAAGACCTTCGTTTATATATTGGTAAACAAAGGTGGCCTTGTTGAATAGGTCCTATAGGGACAGGATATCCTGATCACCTTTATGATCTTAATGTAATTGTTATTCATGTAGCAATTCATCATTGACTTGATCGGAGGCAACTTAATGTACTTGATTTTCTTTTAAAAAAAGACTTCAGGAAAACTGGAAGCAATGTTCCTCCTCTAAGGAAATTATTCCTCTGAATTTGTGTAATGGCTTTATCTTGGTGCTGATTTTTAAAAAAGTACACTTTGCCTACAAGGCAATTTTACATAGAAGGAATGTAATGGCAAATTGCTTAAGGGTGGTTTGAGCAGATGATGCCTCAGGCCTAGTCGACCCATGCCATAAAGAGGGGGTGGAAATAAAGTCTGTGGAGCCTTGACTGGTCCAGTATTTGGAGCATTGTACAGAATGGCAATCAAAATAAGAAACCTAAAAGACCTCAGTGGTGAAGTATGAACCTAGTATTTCTTGTAAAAAGGGACAAGCCCTGAATTAGTTGACTGAAACAAGGTCCAAGAAGAGGTCCTGCAATAGGCAGAAGACTTTGTCTTGTTCTAGATGAATATTTGGCAACAGTGCTCAATACTGTAGCACTTTGTATGGAGAGATTTGGTCTGCAACCTTTTTTGTGACTTGATTTGGTTGTTTAAGATAACCACACTATATTATAAACTTCATGGTTATCTTGTATTTAATGGTCAGTTCCTTAAGGCAGACATGCCTGTGGTTTAAACCATGTGGCACAGTGGTGCATCTACCCAAGTAAAGAAGTATGGGTTAAAGTCCTACCTGGTCTAGAGGTGTGAAGAGCATTTTGGGGGAGTGGTTGGGGAGAGTTGTGTGGCAGGGGATGGGAACCAGAGGAGTATGGCAGTAGGGAGAGGTAGAAACAAAGGCAAATATGACTAAACAAGAACAGGCTGGGAAATGCTTCTGAAAAGAGGGGAGGTGGTCTGAAATGTTGAAGTACAATAGTTAAGATGAACTTTGGTTAGTGCTTGGAACAATGACTGACTACTTTGTATGTAAAGACTTGACAGAAAGAGGGTTAGGAGTAGCAGTTGAATGTTCAGATATCAGGTGTGATGGAAAATGTAAAGGGGTGAGAGTAGGAGTATTTCACAGTTGTATGCAGAGAGGATACATCAGAGGACACTCAGTGAGGCAATATGAAAATTCAGGAATAGGAATGGTGAAATTGAGGGTATACTACAGGCCTCCCAACAGCCAGCAGGGGATAGAGAATATGTAAACCGATTTTGGCAAGATGTAAAGACAGGTTGTTTTGCAGAGTGATTTTAACTTCCCCCTATGTTGACTGGGCCTCACTTCATGCTAGAGGCTTGGATGGGCAAAATTTGTAAGGACCATTTCAGGAGGGTTTGTTTACACAGTACAAAAGCAATCCAACCAGGAATTGGGTTACACTGGACCTGGTTGTGGGAAATGAGCCCAGCCAGATGAGTGACGTTTCATTGGGGAATTTCAGGCGTAGTGACCATAATACTGAGTTTTAAGATACTCATGGGTAGAGTTAACAGCAGGTGAACTACAAGAATATTGGGCAGGGACTGGAGAATAGAGGCAGTTGTTTGAGGCAGAAATCCTTATCTGACATGTGGGAGTATTTCAAGTGGCAGTTAAGAGTTCAAGGAATGGCATGTTCCAGTGAGAATGAAGGTTAGGTGATCAGAGATGGTATGACCTTTTTTCTAAAAAAAAAAGAAAGCAGACATGAGATCTAGGAGGATGGGAACTGAGGAAGCCCTTTAAGTATATAAGGCGAGAACATAAACCAGAATTAGGCTCATTAAAAGTCATTGGCAAACATAATTAAGAATCCCAAGGCTTTTGATACATAAGGAAAAGGTTGGCCTACTCTAGGACAAAGGGAATTTGTAGAGCCAGAAGAGGTAGGTAAAGTCCTAAACAGACACCTCAGTATTTACAAAAGAGAAGGCATTGGTGGAGGGTGCCCTAAGGGAAGGGAGTGTTGTATTTCCAAGCCAAGTTGCTATTATAAATGAAGAGATGCTGAGTGCCTTAAAGTATTAAGGTAGATAAGTCCTCAGGTCCTGATGGGGTCTATCCCAGAATACTGAAGGAGGCAAAGAGCAAATTTCTGGAGTGTTGACAGATATCTTTGTATCTCTTTAGCTACAGGTGAGGTCCCAGAGTACTGGAGAACAGCTAATGTAGTACCATTGTTTAAGAAGGGTAGTGGGGTAATCTAGAAATGTCAGGCCTGTGTGCCTTGTCCGTACTGGAATAGCACAGCAGGTCAGCTGGCATCTGAGGAGCAGGAGAATCTGCATTTTGGGCATAAGTCCTGATGCCTGAAATGTAGATTCTCCTGCTCCTCGGATGCTGTGTGATGTGTTTTTCTTGCACCACATATGATTCTAATCTCCAGCATCTGCAGTCCTCTCTTTCTACCAGCCTTATGTCAGCGTAAGGGAAATTATTTGAAAGAGTCTCCAAGATCTATATGAATTTTTAGAAGCAAATGGACTAATTAGTAGGAGACAATATGGTTTTGTGCAGGGTTAGTTGTCTCACTAACTTGATCCTTTTTTTAGGTGACCTCTAAGCTCTGCAGTCCTGCTACACCATTGTAAATGATAGTGGGCAGTTGGGTAGCTCGTTGGAGGAGTGTTGTGAAAATATCCTCGTTGAAAAGGCTGGCATGTAGTCAGATGTCTTCCACTGTTTCGTCACTTGATGCTCCTTTGATACTGAACGTGTCTGTTGTTCTGCCCTTCTTGGACTGATGTAACTCTGATTATCTCCAAAAGAATGCTATGTTCTATGACATTTATCATGAATCCCCCACTACCGATCTCCAAGGTTTCACCACTTCCAATTGAATTGGACCAGCCGTATAAATACAGTAGTTATAAGAACAGGTTGACTTCTCCAAGCCTGTCTACCACCTATGGCACAGGTCAGGTGTGATGTCAACCCTTGGCTTCTACAACCTACATAGACACAGTAGAAACATTGGAGCACTGTCACATGCATGTTTCTGTACAGGGCACATGCTGTTCTGACTTGCAACTGTTATTGCAGGATCCAAATCCTGGGAATCCCTCCCTAACCATACTAAATGTAACTACAGTATATGTAATGTAGTGTTTTTAAGGCTAGTCTATGTCCACATGATTGGAAAACAAATCAGCTAATTTTGCGAATTGAAAGATGTGGCTGGATCTGAATCTTGCAATGCATTCTTGGCTGAAATCACTTACTGAAAATCTGACTGTACAGTTAATCCTTTCAACTTGTTTACTTTTATTTTGAATTTTTCAGCTTGCTGGCCTAGACTTGACATCGTCAGCAGGTGATGCTCAGAGTGCTGGTGGGGCAGGCAGTAAGTACCACTTTTGCACATTTTGTATAGAGTACAGTTATTTGTTACTAAACATTAATCTGGCAGAATGACTTATCCACCATGCGAACAGGCTTAAACCTAGGGCATTGTATCTGCCTTTTGTACTGAATTAGAATATTATGTTTTCAATTTCATGAATTACTCAAATGTTGAACCTGACTGAAGCTAATGAATTGAGGTGTTTGCTACAAAGCAAAACTATCTTGTTCCCTTACTTTTAGCTTACTAGGTGTAGACCAAAGGACAAAAAGAATATGATATTGATCTCGCATGCTTTAAATTGAAATTTGTAAATAAGCTGATTGTTTTAGGTTGCCTTGTACCACGGAGTCTAAAAATAGAAACATTTAACAAAGTGAAATAAATTTCTAGGATTTGTAGATCTTTTAAAACAAAGAATATGGGACCTGAAGCAGCTGCATCTCTGTATTTAGACACTTTTAACCAATATCTGAACTTAAGAAATGGCATTTTTAAATTAGAAAAGTTATGTTGACCCCTTAAAACTGTGGGGGAGAAAACAAACCTGTTGGCCTGTCAGTTTGTGATGTGAGAAATTTGAATCTAATTGTGGTGAATGCCTTTGACTGCTGTCTGTTTCAGACCCCAAAGTAATAGAATGGTAAGTTAGGATATGTGCAGATAAAATAAACATTGATTTTAGCTTGCTGAGGCAAGTAATCCTTGAATTTGTTCTTCCTGCAAGCAGAATAGAATTGCACAAAGCTTGCATCTTTACAGATGTTGGAATATGCCTCAGTGTTTGTCTATCAATTTGCCTGATGTGGGGAAGTCTTGTACATTCTGAAATCTGATTCCTTTTGGGTCATAGGACCACTGGAGCTGTGAAGGAGCTTGTTGCCCAAATGCTAATTTTTTCCACTTGTGGCATCATGTATACAAATTTTTGAACTAACAAAAAAACAACAAAAACAAGAAAGGAATATCCATTTCTAGGAAACTGGGAATGGGGAAAGCTGTTTTCAGTTCCAGAACCCTGTTTGAACCCCATCTTGAGTCTATAGGAATGTAGAACTTGGAAGCATAAGTTTTCCAGTTGGCCCTTCTAGATTGTTTAATATTGAATAAAATCATGGCTGATCTGATTGCAGTATTTGTCAGTTTCCCATCTACCCCCAGACTGCATTCAGTTTAGATTCTCTTGCGAAGAGATCTCTGCCATCAGGCATTAAAAATTAGCAGCAAGGAAACTAGCCTTTGAGTAAAGGTGTATAAATTGAAGTCTGACTTTCTTAAACACTATGCCCTGTTAATTTGTATCTGTTACATGCCATTTCACCCAGTTTGAATGAGATCCATAATTGTAACATGGGCAAATGCATTGTTCTGCAACAGGCCTCCTTCACTGTTTATAAAACTGAGGGCTGTTGTCATAACAGTATACTGGTATCAGACTGTCAAGTTAAAAATATCATGTCGCAACACAAAATTATAGTTCAACAGGATTATTTTGGGGACACTAGTTTTTGAAGTGCTGCTGCTTCATGAAGTGGTTGTGATTTTTAAACTGTCCACTCCAGTCCCTTTTTTAAATTAGTTAAGTTAGTTATGAATTTCCTTCAGTGAAATATCTTACACTTACTTCAAACCTTGAACACCCACCTAATTTCACTTGTATTGTTTGAGTGACAATTATTCAAACGATCAAATATGGTATTTCTAGCCTTCTCTTTTTGGATGACATACTGATGTGGAAGGTGTGCACATGCTATGCAAATTTCACTTAAGCTACTGTTTTTTAAAAAAAATTGAGGTTGTTTACTCCTATTGCTAACTTGGGATATATTTAATTACATTAATAATTTTTTTAAAAATCCAGGCTTCCCCACTTTTAATGTCCACTGGAATTTTTATCCTCTCAGCTGATGGAATAGGAAAAATTGGCTAGAAAGTAAGCCTTTAGGTGTGATGCTTATGATTTCTAGAGGGCCAACTGCTTTTAAATGGGTGTGACATTTAAAATTTAAGATTTGTCAAATGGTTTAAATTTAAGTGGCCATTTTTAACTTGGAGAAATAGACTTAACAGTTCTACTTTCTTTGTAGAAGGACGTTATATTCCTCCTCACCTAAGAAATAAAGAGGCATCCAAGAATGGTAAGTCAATATAACAAGTACCTCCTTTTAAATGAGTGAATTGTATTGAGTTTGCATTCTATGTCCTAATGGAAATTTGATTCCAGAAAGTGGGAAGGCTGCTATTGGAAATTGTATGCATGTGTTTGGGAGTATGGATTACAAAATCTGTATCCTTGGTCTAAATGCTCAATTTTGCCTTTGACTGCATGGTACTTCCTATATTACTGATGCTTTTCTTTGATTCCCTCATTTTGTTTTTCACTGCTGTAAGAAAAGTTAATAAAGTGAAGGTGCCAGTTTTTTTTACATAATCTGAGCTAATCTAGCATTTTTTTTTAGAATGAACATTTGTGTACTCATCTGCATGCTATGTCAGTACTAAAATTAACTTTTTTCAACTGTGGTGGTTGTTTTCTATTATGGCATCTCTTCAAAGCTTGTCTCAGATTCTAGCTGATAGATGAAATTGACCAGAAATAGGGCTGATTGTGGATTAGGTCTGGAGGCTTCCTTCCCTAAATGAGAATTAATAATCTGGTATGATCATGACCTTTTCAGGTTAAACTACTGAATCTTCTCCAAATTGAAATAGAATTGGGGTGACACTGGCTCAGTGGTTAGCACTGCCACCTCAGCGCCAGGGTCCCAGGTTCAATTCCAGTCTCATGTGACTGTGTGGAGTTTGCACATATTCCCTGTATCTGTGTGGGTTTCCTTTGGATGCTCTGATTTCCTCCCACAGTCTGCAGATATGCAGGTCAGGTGAATTGGCCATAGTAAATTGCCCATAGTGTTAGGTACATCATTCAGAGGGAAATGGGTCTGGGCGAGAGGCTCTTGGGAAGGTCTGCGTGAAGGGCCTGTTCCCACACTGTAGGGAATCTAATTAATCAGAATTTTTGAACTGACAAATAAGCACATCCATGCTTGGCTGCAGGATCTTGTGATTATTACTAGGTGTCAACAATCTCCTCTATCATCGATAGAATTGTCTTAAGTTTGCTTCTACTGTTTAGGCTCCAGAAAAGACATTGTAGTATGTCAACTTGAGAAGTTCTTTAATCAGCTGAGAAGCTTCATTTAAAATGAAACATATCAATGCAGTTGAGAGCATTGTTTTATTACTGTTTGATTGTCCAATGATTTGGCAGAAGAGCATGTTTCGTGCATGTTAAGCTGTTGCAGGTGTCTTATTACAGCTAGTTGCTTTCAACAGATCTTGGTTACTGTTGGCTGCTTTTGCCATGTTGCACAAGGGTATACGTTGTAATTTGTTTATGCAAAGTTCAGATGTAGTGTTCTCAGCTGTTTAGCTGCTGGAAGCCAAAAAAGAGATGACAAGTCTTGAGGTTGATCGCCATTGCTTTTTTAATGTGCATAGTAAAAATGTCTTGAAACTATTTTCTCCTCTGTCTGAAGTCTG
Organism: Chiloscyllium punctatum; assembly: GCF_047496795.1. NCBI lineage: Eukaryota > Metazoa > Chordata > Chondrichthyes > Orectolobiformes > Hemiscylliidae > Chiloscyllium > Chiloscyllium punctatum. The sequence goes on from NC_092753.1 coordinate 53,427,967, forward strand.
CAAGTAAAGCAATTTTAGAACTTGTTAATACAATCTCACCTAGGCCTGGAATTTCCTGCAAGTGTCTAGCAGCACTCCATAATCTTCAAAGCGTCAAGGTTCATTGCTGCTTAAGTTTAAGAACTGCTCCATCACTGCGTTAAAACATGTATCAGTAGTTCTTATTGTCATTGTTAATTTGTAATTACCTCAGCTAGTTTAACATTTGCAGCAATGTTAAAAACCTGCTGTGCTTTGGAATATGAATGTCCAAGGCTGAGTGTTAGACTTTTGTAGTTTTTTTTTCCCCTCATTTTTCCAAAGGGAAACATTGTTTGAATTCCATCTGTAAAGGTGGGTGGGTGAAGTTTGAGTCAGTAGCTGAAGTACATTTGCACAGAAATGGTGTTGAATGGTATCTCTTTTGTCAAATTACTTGCTCCTAACAAATTGTACAAGGCAAATGTATTTACTTTTCAGTAGGAATATCATGGGACTATGTTCATACTGCACTAAAATATACTGGAGCTACATACTGTTAATTGCAGTTTTGAAGTTTTGTCTGCACAAGGTGGCACTGGTGCCACATATAAATGGTACTGATTTTCAGTTCAGCATTTGGGTAAGTATCAAGAAGTGATAGTATCAATACTATAACCACGTGTTAACTGTAGTTGGCTTCTCCTTTGTAAAGAAAAGACAGCAACTTGCAAGGAGAATCTAATGAAGTAACTTACATTTAAATGTTGTAGATCTTGTAAAGTTGGTCTTGGGTATATCCAAGAGTCTTAATCAATATACTGTTCAAGTCTGAACTTGAATGAGTCAGTGTGAGTGTGATGGATATCGTAAACTGTAATCCATGGACTTTAAGCAATATTGTTACACTGGTGTTTTAGAGCTGAAGGGATAACTAATTATTGATTCTCCACCCCAAGCTCTGAACAAAGTTAGCAGCTAAAGATGGGAAAATATGACCTTTTGTTTAAAGGGCAGAAAATTGGCTTAATATGTACTAGTTCTTTAATGGCAAGTTTGATAACTAATTTATGGTATAGAAGCTTTGTTTAATTAACTATTAGGTCATGCTGTTCAATGTAATCTTGATTTGGTATTAAGACTGCAAACAGCAGCAAGGCAGATATATCTAATTTTAATTTGTGGCTTTCTATTTGTATCTACGCATTTATTTACCAGTCTCGTGTCACCTGTTAATGATGACTGGAAGATCTATGATCATAGTCATAGATGTACAGCATGGAAACAGACCCTTCTGTCCAACCTGTCCACGCTGACCAGATATCCCAATCTAGTCCCACCTGCCAGCACCTGGCCCATATCCCTCAAACCATTCCTATTTATATACCCATCCAAATGCCTCTTAAATGTTGCAATTGTACCAGCCTCCACCACATCCTCTGGCAGCTCATTTTATATATGTACCACCCTCTGTGAAAATGTTGCTCCTTAGGTCTCTTTTATATCTCCCCCCCCCCCCCCCCCCCCCCCCCCTCATCCTAAACCTATGCCCTCTAGTTCTGGACTCTGATCCCAGGGAAAAGACTTTGTCTGTTTATCCTATCCATGCCCCTCAATTTTGTAAACCTCTAAGGTCAGCCCTCAACCTCCCAACGCTCCAGGGAAAACAGCCCCAAGCCTGTTCAACCTCAACTCCTCCAACCCTGGCAACATCCTTGTAAGTCTCTTCTGAACCCTTTTCAAGCTTCACAACTCCTTTCCGATAGGAAGAAGTCCAGAATTGCACGCAATATTCCAACAGTGGCCTAACAAGTGTCCTGTATAGCTGCAACATGACCTCCCAACTTCTGTACTCAAAACTCTGACCAATAAAGGAAAGCATACCAAACGCTGCCTTCATCCTATCTACCTGCAACTCCACTTTCAAGGAGCTATGAACCTGCACTCCAAGGTCTCTTTGTTCAGCAACACTCCCTTGGACCTTACCATGAAGTGTATAAGTCCAGCTAAGATTTGCTTTCCCAAAATGCAGCACCTTTCATTTATCTGAATTAAACTCCATCTGCCACTTCTTAGCCCATTGGCCCATCTGGTCCAGATCCTGTTGTAATCGGAGGTTACCCTCTTCGCTGTCCACTACACCTCCAATTTTGGTGTCATCTGCAAACTTACTAACTGTATCTCTTATGCTTGCACCCAAATCATTTATGTAAATGACAAAAAGTAGTGGGCCCAGCACCGATCCTTGTGGCACTCCACTGGTCACAGGCCTCCAGTCTGAAAAACAACCCTCCACCACCACCCTCTGTCTTCTACCTTTTGAGCCAGTTCTGTATCCAAATGGCTAGTTCTCCCTGTATTCCATGAGATCTAACCTTGCTAATCAGTCTCCCATGGGGAACCTTGTCGAACGCCTTACTGAAGTCCATATCGATCACATCTACCGCTCTGCCCTCATCAATCTTCTTTGTTACTTCAAAAAACTCAATCAAGTTTGTGAGACATGATTTCCCCCACACAAAGCAATGTTGACTATCCCTAATCAGTCCTTGCCTTTCCAAATACATGTACATCCTGTACCTCAGGATTCCCTCCGACAACTTGCCCACCACTGAGGTCAGGCTCACCGGTCTATAGTTCCCTGGCTTGTCTTTACTGCCCTTCTTAAACAGTGGCACCACGTTTGCCAACCTCCAGTCTTCCGGCACCTCACCTGTGACTATCAATGATACAAATATCTCAGCAAGAGGCCCAGCAATCACTTCTCTAGCTTCCCATAGAGATCTTGGTACACCTGATCAGGTCCTGGGGATTTATCCACCTTTAACCATTTCAAGACTTCTAGCACTTCCTCCTCTGTAATCTGAACATTTTGCAAGATGTCACCATCTATTTCCCTATAGTCTATCTTCCATATCCTTTTCCACGATAAATACTGATGCAAAATATTCATTTAGTATCTCCCCCATTTTCTGCGGCTCCACACACAGGCCGCCTTGCTGATCTTTGTGGGGCCCTATTCTCTCCCCAGTCACCCTTTTGTCCTTAATATATTAAAAACCCTTTTTTGGATTCTCCTTAGTTCTCTTTGCCACTGCTATCTCATGTCCCCATTTTGCCCTCCTGATTTCCGTCTTAGGTATAATCCTACTTTCTTTATACTCATCTAAGGGTTCACTTGATCTATCCTGTCTATACTTGACATATGCTTCCTTCTTTTTCTTAACCAAACCCTCAATTTCTTTAGTCATCCAGCATTCCCTATACCTGCCAGCCTTTCCTTTCACCCTGACAGGAATATACTTTCTCTGGATTCTCATTTCTGAAGGCTTCCCATTTTCCAGCCGTCCCTTTACCTGCGAATATCTGCCCCCAATCAGCTTTCAAAAGTTCTTTCCTAATACTGTCAAAATTGGCTGTTCTCCAATTTAGAACTTTAACTTTTAGATCTGGTCTGTCCTTTTTCCATCCCTATTTTAGTGAATTCAGATTTCACTAAAATCTGAACTGGAGAGCTGGCCAAGTGACTAATCTGCAGTTATCAAACACTTTTTTTTACTTGTGTCCTCTAGGGAAGAATATATACCAAGCTTTCTTGGTCTCTCCTCTCCAGAAAGCAGTGTTTGCATAACTGTACTGTGGGCCTTTACAGATGTCAGATTAAATGCTGGCCTGCACAATGCTGACATCACATGGCCAAACAAAAATGATAAACCTTTAAAATTTAAGTTGGATAAGCAGGCAATTCATAACAATAAGAATGCTGGGGAAACCTAGCTAGTCTGGCAGATCTGGTGATGTCTGGAATGGCTTTTCATCTGAGCGAAGTCATAATGGGCTCAAAACATTAGTTCTATCTCTGGACTTGCTGAGTTTATTCAACACTGTTTTCCAGCATCTAGTGTTTTGGTTTTGTAATTGGGAGAAGTGTTTGACCAACTGGGATTTGAAAATTAGGATATTTGACTTTTTTTGGAAGGTTGAAGAGTTGGCACAGCTGTTTAAAGAATGAGGTCGTCTGAGATTATCTTCCATTCTGCCGTTACACATGTAAATCTTGATTTGGAGTGAAGAAATAGCAAAAGAAAGTAGAAGTCATGGAGTGATTTTATAGCCCCTTCAACAGAAGCTTCACTAAACATCATACGTGAAGTAAATGGTCTATTTGAAAATACTTGAATCCTTTTAAGGTGGTACAATCAAGCAGTGTGATGCTTTTGTGTGAAATTGGTGGTTGATGAATTTTGGTTGGGTTTGTTGAGCATGTAGTGGATAGGTTGGCATCATGTTCAGGTGCAACACCAGTCACTGCACACGCTAAGAGTCCCAGTGTTTGGGGAAGGGTAAGAGATGAGCATTCCTAAATTTTAAGATTGAGGGCTGTTGTAGTGCAGTGCACAGAGGGCTGGGTATAAGTCAATCTTCAATTGTCATGACATCTGAGCAAGTTGATTTAAGAACACCCTACCAAGAAGGGGGTACATTATTAAATTGAAGTAAATAATACACTAGGACTGGAAAAGTGCAGATTAGGGAGGAGCAGAAGGGTTGCTGTTTTGGGCATAAGCCCTCCATGCTCCTCCGCTGTCTGATCTGTACTCTTCCAATGCCATACTTTTCAACTGACTGTCCAGCATCTGCAGTCCTCACTTTCAAGATTGTCCACTTTAACTGAAAGAAATGGAGGCAAATACTGGATTTGGGTGTCCTTGGAATTTAATCTGCCATCCTATGGGCATAAAAGTTGATCGGTCTTCTGCAATTGTAAAGGACATGAGATCACACCAGGAGTCTTGCATATAGTTTTGGTCTCTTGGTTAAGGAAGGATATGTCTTCATGAAAACATTCTAAAAGTTCAAGTATTTTAAGATAGAATAATCTTAAGGAAAGTTGAAGTCGATAAGTATTTATCTTAAACCTTTTATCCTGATTGTTCCAACTTCAATTATTCCATGTTTATGTTGACAATAGCTTCAGTTTTCTCTTTGAGAAAGGAAGTTCAGTAAGCTCACTTTTGTGCTTATGGTGCTACCAGAAATGGGATTAGTGTATGGATCTAGCTAAATGATTGTTTGAAAAATCTGGTGTAGATTGAAGTTGAGATCTTGTCCCATATGAGACTGTATTGGTCTATATACAACTTGTTCAGTGCTGTCAAGGAAAATATTTAAACACTGAAGACCTTTCCAGAAACATTGGCTTTTGTCACACAGGGTAAACAGTTTCTTATTTTAAACCAGACACACACACCCACCTCTGCCATAATCTTAAATTGAGTGGCAAAGAACTATCCCATTTGGGAAAAAAATTAAAAACATTTTTATTCTTAAGTCCAAAAGAACACAACGATTTACAAGTCCTTTCTCTTAAATCTATTTTTACTCCTCACTCCACAATACTGATCTGATAAAATCTCTTATGGCAAATCCATTTTCAAAATCAGTTGCCCTCTTTGGATGTCAAACCTCCTCTGTAGATTTCTCTAGATCCTCTTCGGTCTTCTGCTGCATTTCTTTCTTGAGGTACATTTTTCAGAGCTGCTCTTTGCTGTTCCCCCAACTGTTCAGAATATAGTCAGAGATGTACAGCATAGAAACAGACCCTTCAGTCCATGCCAACCATATATCCCAACCCAATCTAGTCCAATTTGCCAGCTCTGCCCATATCCCTCCGAACCCTTCCTATTCATATACCCATCGAAATGCCTCTTAAATGTTGCAATTGTACTAGCCATCTCAACTTTCTCTGGCAGCTCATTCCATACCACCCTCTGCATGGAAGATGTTGCCCCATGTGTCTTTTATATCTTCCCCTCTCAGCCTAAACCTATTCCCTGTAGTTCTGGACCCCTCCCCTCCCCAAAAAGGAAAATAACTCCATCTGTCTATCCTATCCATGCCCCCTCAGAGGTTTACAAACTTATAAGGTCACCCCTCACCCTCCAACGCGCTAGGGAAAACAGCCCAACCTGTTCCTGTTCAGCCCCTCCCTATAACTCAAATCCTCCAACCCTGGCAACATCCTTGTAAATCTTTTCTGAACCATTTCAAATTTCACATCTTTCCGATAGGAAGGAGACCAGAATTGCACACAATATTCCAACAGTGGCCTAACTAATGTCCTGCACAGCTGCAACGTGACCTCTCAACTCTACTCAATACTGTGACCAATAAATGAAAGCATACCAAATGCAGTCTTCACTATCCTAGCTACCTGCGACTCTACATTCAAGGAGCTATGAACCTGCACTCCAATCCAAAAATGTGAATCCTCCTCCTGTATGTCGCTCCTCATCCATGCGTTCATCTGCTCTATCCTCCTAATCCTGCTCTCACTAGCTCATAGCACTGGAAGTAATCCAGATATTGCTACTCTTGAAGACCTCCTTTTTAAATTACTGACTAACTCTAATCTCCCTTCAGAATCTCCACTTTTTTCCCTTCCTATGTTGTTGGTTCCAATGACCTCCTGCGGGGCCCCCCTCCCCTTTTAAGAACATTCTGCACCCTCTGAGACATCCTTGATCCTGGCACCAGGGAAGTGATGCCCCATTCTGATTTTTTCACTGGCCACAAATGTCTGTCTGTACCTCTGACTAGAGTCCCTTAACACAATTGGTCTTTTGGAACCCGGCAGTGCCCTTCATTTCATTATAGCCAATCTCAATATCAGAAACATGGTGGTTCGTGCTACGTTCCCCTGTGAATCAATCACCCACTACATTTTCCAAAGCAGCATGCATGTTTGAAATGGGGCTAGCCACAGATGACTCTTGCACTAACTGCCTACTTCTCTTACCTTTCCTTGAGTTAGCCCATCTGTGACTTTTCTCCCTTCCTATAACTTCCATCCATCACACACCGTTGCTGTTGCAAATTCCTCATTGCCACTAACTATCTCTAACCGATCCATTCAATCTGATTAGGATTCATAACCAACAGCATTTATCGCAGATATAGTCCACAGTAACCTTTCTTCCTCCAGCTCCCCCCCCGCACTGTGCCTCCTTTTAAACTGTTGTTTTGACTTTTTTTCTCCATGTAACTTTGCATTCTTATGTCTTGCAGTATAACTTTGCAGGAGAGAAAATAACTTATGCATGTTATTCGAACTCCTCCTACCAGTTGGAATTACTGTACTTCGATGTTCTGGGGCTGGCTGCTTGCACAATATTTTAAAAATTGGTGTGCTGATTCCTGAGGGATATATATTGCTCTTAATTTAGTTTCTGGTTTGATACTAGTAAATTTGGTCTTTTATGAAGACTGTGGCTTTGAAATATGTCAAGGCTGAAATATTTCAATTGCTATCCTGAACACAGCATGTGGTGTGCAAAGATGCAGGAGGAGAAACTGCAACCTTAATTTTAGAGAAGCGAACTTGAATGTCTTTATTGCATAAATTTCCAGTGTAATGGTGAGTGGAATGTTTTATCTTTTTTGTTTGGAGAGGTATGGAAAGAAGCATTTGAAACATTTGGCAGTTTACTACAGTAAAAATCCTCAATTACAGTTTCAATAAATTGAATATCAAACCTCCAGCACTTTAGCTGAATTTTCTGTTCCTCTGTTTTAGGAACATCCTATTTGTAAAAAAGAACTCTTACTGTGATAGTTGATCTAGTGGGCAGGCATCTTACCTTAAATTTTTTTATTCAAAAAGTTTGGGCCCCCACCCCTCCATGTGCATATCTTGATTCCCTCCCCATGTTGCAAAACATTCCTGGTGTTTTCAACGAAGTCTAAAAGGAAAACATGTGACCCTTGCACTGCACTGCATTAGTACAGACTTTGATCCATGACACTCTATTTTCCAAACAATTATAAATGACTAGTGCTGACTTGTATCCAGAGTTGGCACCATGGCATGAAGGGAAGGTTGTTAATTGGTTTCCAGCAGTGCTATATGAGTGCACATTGGTTGAAACGTTTAAAACTTCATTGCATCCACTTCCTGAAGCTGGTAAGTTTGTTTTTCCAGATTGTGTTCATATAATCAGGAATTGGGGAGGAATGCTGGCTAGGACACTGATCGTTACTACTTTTTGAGTAGTACTATGGAATGTCTATGGTCAGTTAAGATTGATAAGGTTTTGATTTGGTTTCTGTTAATAGAGCACTTCAAGATTTGCTGTGTAGTCTAATATACTTCAAAGATTTGCTATTGCTTTCCTTTAGGAGGTGTATCTGCCAAGTGTTGAATGTTGAAATGGGGTCAGTTTTTTTTTGTGTGAAGGATGAATCTGTCAGGAAACTGATAATATCTTAGATCTCTTGGGTAAAGAGCACTTGGACAAGTTTTTACACATGGGATTTATTGAAATAGGCAAAATATGAGAAACAGTTGAAGAAATTTCTTGGTATGAAGAGCAAGTTGTTTTTGTCATTTGATTCTTGGGAACCAGGATGCTAAATCATTCTCTGATCAAACTTGATACTGTTGTATAAAGGTTTTTAATTTAGTTGTGGGATGAAGAATACCTGGCTAGATAAGCATCTAATGCCCATCCCTAATTGCCCAGCAGGTCATTGAGTCAACCACATAATGGGTCTAGAGTCACATGTAGATCACTCTCAGGTAAGGAGTAGTTTCTTTCCCTAAAGGATGTTAGTGAACCAATAGGTTTTTCTGATTGACAGTGGTTTCGTAGTCATCAGTAGACTCTTAATTCGAGTTTTATTTAATTCACGATCCAGCATCTGATATGACAGGATTTGATCATACATTCCTAGAATGATATCAGTGAAAACACCAATAATCTGTTGCCTCCTTAAAATGCTTTGACAGATTAATTTCACTTTTTAAAAAAAAAATCCTGTTGAGCTTGCTGATGCTATGAGCTGGTACCCCCACACTTAGTTGTAATGGTTGACCATGGTGGAAAGCTTGCATATACAGTCTGCAAGCCCACCAACTTTCTGCTTGCAGTATGGAATTCTGCCCATTGTTGGGGATGGTGGAAAAGACTGGCTTCAGTGCTGAATCTTGTTGAATTCATTGCAGATGGTTTGAAGTTCTTGATCTGTTTTAGTTTTGAAAGTTCCGTTCCCAAATCACAAGTTAAGTTAGCACCAAATTGCAAGCAATTAAATGCTTGCAGTTGACTTGGATGTAATTGTTTTTCACCATTAGGTAAATTGACAGCTACCATTTCTTTTTCAGCTTATAATCCATTTGGAACAAATCGTCCCATTAATTATCCAATGTTGAGAATTTGTAAGTCTGCACTTTTTTGCACTTAAAATAGTGTGTGAAAAGGCATGAGGTTTGGCTTTGAATTAAGATTTTTTCACATGCAGATCTGGTGTCTCATTGTAAGTAACTACCACCGATTTTGAACTAAATGCCCCTAATTACACTTAATGGACCCAAGTTAGCATTGTGAAAATTATTAAATTTTGTTTAATATTACATGATCTGAAGATATTACTTGGGCTAAGGTTGGTCTGAGTAGAATCTTAGCACTTCATCTTTGTCAAAACAAAATAACTGCAATAACCCCTTTATATTGGACATAGCAATTTAGCATCCATTTTTATTGGTTTGTTTAAACCATACTAAGTTCTTGCAAATTGCAGAAACATCTTTTTCTATTGTGGAAGAAAAAGCTGGTTGGAAGTGCTGTAAAACAGGTAATAAAGTATCCCCTTCTAGCTTTTGCAATAAATCCCTTCTGAAAACTGGCTTGTTACTGTTACCTCAGCTTTCCCAAGAGGTCCCTGGCAAGAGGTGGACATGCATCAGAGCTGCAGTCAAATCTGGCTGGACCAAAGTGGTATGACATTTGACATGGTGGTGCATGATTTTCAAGAAAAAAATCTAACATTGCATGTGCCACTAAATTCTGCAGGTTCAGTAGATGCCCAATTTAATCTAAAGTAACTGCACATTTGCACTGTGCAAGTTCATTCTGTACAAATAAATCCATGATCTATGTATTGGGGGGAGGGGACCAAGGATAATACAGTAACTTAAGACAATAGAGATTGTTCAGTGTGTGTGCTATCTTTTGAGCAGTTACCAGTTTTTGGCCATGTATTAGCCTTTGGCTAAAAGCTAACACAATTTTCAGTTACTCGACTTAACTGCTAACTTACACAATCTGGTTGGAAATTGGTTTAATTTGGCATGATAAAGCTTGTTTTTCTGCATGTTAGGAATTAATATTCTAAGACCTTCATTCCACATTTTATACTAGCACAACACTGCAACTGGAAGCCTTTCAATGTTAACCTTTATATGCTTGTACAGGATTTTTGTCACCTTTTTTGTATTCTAGGAATCTGTTAATGTGAACACTTGAAATGAAAGTCTATATTTCATGAACTTGTTACAATATTTGCAGTGATTGGTTTTTATCAACTTGCAGGTACCTAGGTGTCTCAGACTATACCCCTCTTAGAGCTGTTAATTGTGTGCTGTACCCTGTTGAAATGTTGTCTCCAGTACCTGATATCCAGTTAGTATCGTTTTTTAAAGCTTTTTTCATATTAAATCTTCCTGGATGTCTTGATGTTTATTTGAAACAAGGTGTAGTGAACTTTCAGTGACCATTTTTAGCTGGCCTATTGTAGCTTGTTTGCAGTTCGTTTCGTCCAGAAAAAGTTCTTCTAGATTTCCTTGATCTTTTCTGTTTGGCATTTGAGTCTCTCCCTAAATTCTCAATGTTCTGCTACCTCTATCCCCAGCTCCCTTGAAAGAGAAGTGACTCACTGTTCACAAGATCTGTGTTGCATTCCTGCATCCTTATGGTGCCTCTATACTGCTTCCATGTCATCAAGGTTTATTTCTAAGATTCTTAATGCATATGTAATACCTAGGAAATTACTTGTTCTTGTACACCTAAGCCTTCAGTTGCTCTGTTTTACAGGGCAACGGTAAGGACTAATTTGAGTTGCTTTCTTGGCTAGCTTGAACTATTTAAATGTTCATCACCACCTGTTAGAATTCTAGTTGAAGTTGTCAGTTCTCACCTGTCAGTGCTTTGTACAGCCTTAGCATCATAAGCACATCTTGGGGGTTTATGGGTAAATAACCTAGTTATAAAATGCCATGGTTGGTTTCCAGATGGTGGTGTCATGTCAGGGACCCTGAGATTATTGTAGTTGACCAGCCACTGAGAAGATCTAACCTGAAGCAGATGAGAAGTGCAAATGATTGTGTTCCAAAGCCAGCTGTAGCTTCCTTCTGAAATGCAATCTGACTGTTTAGAAAAGTTGGTATTATCATTGTTTTAATTATTTACTCATGCTTTGGTTAGCAGTCTGTTGGGTTATGGAGGGTAATTGGCTCAATGCGCTGCATTGCTCAAGGTTTTGTGTAATGCAAGTTTGCTAGATGTAGCTTACTAGTGACTGTTGAACTTGTAATTTTGCATAAGACTCATGCTGTAGAAATACTACTTCATCTAGATGAAATCCATCTCGAATACTGTTCTTGGGGTAACCTGGTTACATAAAGTGGGTAGTGTAATGGTATGAGATGTAAAATGGACTTGTATGTAAAAGTCCAAATTAGGAAACTTAGTTGTAACCAGATTATAATTTAAAATGTTTTTTTTGGTAAGTACTGACTTTACGGAAATCAACTGGTATTTCCAACAAAAGGGATTGATTTTAAAAATGCTGCTTGCTTAGTGGTGAAACGGTTTGCTTTTGCTATGACTTCTATTCTCTCTATCGGATGCAGAGGTTGTGTAACCCTTCCCATCAAATACTAAACCTCACAACAAGTGGAACCAAAATTGGCATCTTGTTGTTAACTGATATGTTGGTATGCCCTCGAGCATGCAGGTAAGGTGCAGACTACTGTTGGTATTGCTGAAAGCTAACACTCTTTCCTCATGTAAACTAAGATTCAAGCTGGGATTCTGGAAATCGAGGAAGTAGTTCAATTAATGGTTGCCATGATGGAAGAGAAAGTTGCATAAATGGTTATGACCGTGATCGTTTTGAGCTGAACAGTAGAGGATGTACTCGAAATGACACAAGTGGCCATGGAGGCTATCGGAATCGAGCGTTCAATCCTGGTGCCCAGCAAACTGCTGGATCAGGTGTGCCAAACTAATCTCAATGTTCATTTGCCAGTGTTCAATCACTGCTTGTGTGGAGTTGATTGAGAAATTTGTTTTCCAAACTGAGCATGCTAATTATTTGCAATACAATCAATTTGAAGATATTTCCTAATCAATTTGGTCAGAAATATGGTCCACGTCTGGAGCAGATAGGATTTGAATCCAGACCTCTTGGCTCAGATGAGTGTTATTGCTGCACCATAACTACCAACTGAACTGATCTAAATCTTTTTTTTAAAAAAAAATACTCTCAAGATATTTCACAGCTGAAGATCTGCATAAAGATTTGTGGCTCAGGTGCTAGTTGCCATAGTTGTGGATATGTTCACAGAGCTGGAAAGTTGAATTGCAGATGCTGCTTAACATGTCTGTGACGTTTTTCAGTGCTTTGGAGCCTTCTCTGAATCACTGCTGGCTGTCTCCTCTGGAATTTGTTTCGTTCCTTTCCTCCTGCTTTTGGTTGCCGTTCAGATTGTTTGTTGTAGTGGCCTGTATGTCGAGTATAGGTCTGCGTGTTTGATGGAGTCTGTGGATGAGTGCTATGCTTCTAGAAGTTTTTTTGTCCTTTTATCTAAGTTATCCTACAATTGTTTTGTCCTGATGGAATTTGTCACCATGACTAGCTGTCCCTAGCAGCCATATGTGGATTTTAAAAAAAACACACTTGATTGGGACAATATGACAAACATAGGACAAGCTAGATAGAACTTGGAGAAGCATGGCACTTATTCATGGACTCAATCATACACAGACCAAGACCTAATATACCGACCACTACAATGAACAACTGGAAGCAGCAGGAATGGAACTAAATTACAGCAACACTTCAAAGGAAGCTCCAAAGCACTGATTTCACCTAGACAGGATGAAACCTCAGCAAATCAACTTAGGTGTGTTCACTACAACTATGGCATATTTCAGAGCATTAAATGTTGGCACCAGTATGCAAGATTAGGACAGTGACTGAAGTTTGGAGGAGGATTCCAGACATTGACTGATGTACATCCAATTTTTTTAGCTGAGCAACAATATGTAGAAAATAGGAAGATTGACAGGAGAACAAAAGTGAGGAAATGTAGAAATTTGAGACTGCCAAATTGGAAGCGAATGTCTACAGGAAAACACTAGAGATAGCAGGGCTTGATACAATATTTCAAGTGTCTTTTCATGGACACCTCAAGATTGGGACCAGTTGCAGACTTTGAAGAATGCAAGTAGAAACAAGTATGCATGTGAAGGTTGGTGTGAGAATTGCTTATTTTAATCCTTGACTAATTTTTACCTTGCAATTTAAAGTAACACACCTTCAGTTTAGTGCCTTATTGTAAAAGTCACCATCTCATCCAACCCCTTTTGCGTGTGCTCGTAGGCTGTGATCTAACCTTGTATTTTGCTCTGCATTAAATATGGTTACCATTTGTTAATAATGCTATTACTTAAATTGCTTGTAGGCTGGGGTGTCAGTTCATGAGTAGGCCATTCAGCCTGTTTAACCAGTTCTGTTATTCAATACCTGATCAGATACTCCTATGCCTTTTATTCTCTTTATCCTTTTTTAACCCATTATGTAATTTTTCTATCAGACTGTATCCCAAGAGAATTTCAAAGACTAAATTCTCCTTGGCTCAGTCCTAAATATAATATATCCTTAGTTTTAAATGTCCTCAGATTCTAGACTCTGTCAAAGGGAATGTCTTAAATGCATCATTTTTACTTTGAAATTCACTAAATGCTGAAATCAATTCTTCCCAATCTTTAGATTATAGGCCCAGGTTGGCAATTTCTGCATGGAGCAGGAACCAATCCAGTGAGCTTATTTGTTATACTTCCTCTGTAGCAACAAATCTTGCATGAGCTAGGAATATTCCTACGGATTTTTTAGAACCCCATGAGGTTTTATCTCCGATCTCCAGAGTGGGGCTTAACCTGGGATTTAGGATTTAGGAATAGTGGCACAACATGAGGGGTTCCTACCAAGCTCCTATAAATTTATTTAACCAATTTTCCAATCATCTTAATCAGATGTCACTACACATCCTGGAGCAGATGGATTTGAATCTGGGTCTCTTGGTCGAGGCATGGCAGCAGTGATACTGTCCTTAAGAATTCCCACCAAGCTCCTATACAATTGAAGCAAGAACTCTGTACTTTCTCACCTGTCTTACTAATACTTGTTGCACCTACATTCTGACCTTGATTGTCTTAGTGCTAAGGGCCTCCAAGTCCCATTCAACATCTTGGGCATTTATGTCTTAAATTTGTAGGAGGATGAGGGCAACTGCATATTTTAAAGTCTTGAAGGAAAAAAATAATCTTTTTCTCATGGGCTGTGGGCATTACTTAAAAACCAGCACTTTGGCCTCCATCTACACAGCAATTAGGGATGAGGACTATGTTACCACATGACTGTAGCACTGAAGTTGTATGTTGGCCACACTATGCAAAGGCGGTAGATATTGACTAAAAGGCTTACTGAATCAGATAGTTTACCACTACTGAGGCCTTGCAATTTCACACTTGCTAATTGAATTTAAGTGCCCCAAAGCAGCCATGGTGCTCTTTCGAACGCTGTACCTAGAGCACTAACCTACACCTCTGGGATACTTTACTGCTGTGTAACTGCAGTTAGTTTCTTTTAGTTCTGGTAAACTGCCATCTGATTTTAATTCTAGGATTTTTGATCAAAATCCCACTTTTCTAAATCTCATATCTGAATTAGCATTTAAAGCTGGCAGCAGTTGACACTAGTTGTGAATGCTGAGCATTTATCTAGACCTTGTTGTCAACCAGCACAAATCTCTCAAAACGTTGACAGCCTAGACCCAAATTAAGTGTTAAGACATTTTTTCCAGATGCAATTCAATTGGTCAAACCATTGACTTTAAGAAAGATGCACTTTTTAAATCATAGTATGAAAAGGAAAAATACAATGATTGGCTTAACTATATAACTATTGAACTATTCACTAGTCAGAACATCCCCTAACCACCCTTGGCAAAGGCAAATTCTGTAGAATAGTGTCTCCTGCAATTCTAGCAGCAGGAGGAGAACCCATCTTTAGCTGTAACAGAGCTGCCATCTTCAGCTTCAAGACCCCACCACTGCAGGCAGCTAAAAGTAAAACTCCTGGTTCTGTAGGAACTTCACCCCTTTAGGCTGCTTCTGTTGTTTCAACTTTTTAAAGGTTTCTCAAGCTATTCACTTGAGTCGGTTTTCAGCAGATCACTTGGCTTCTGTCTCAAACTCCTTTCAAAGGACAGTATACACTTAAAGCTATGTATTGTCACAACCTTTTACTGACTGGGATAATTGCTGTGGCAAGTTTATTTATTCTCAAATTTTTTACTGAAATGACCCATCACTACAGGGTAGTTTGAGAATAGAGACAAGAACCTCTATGAATTTGTCACAAACAAATGGTTGGTATTTCCAACCAAATCCTAAACAGACACTATTTGGAGGTGCCAGTGTTGGATTGGGGTGTACAAGTTTTAAAAATAACACTGATAGTTAAAAGTGACTACACCAGGTTGTAGTCCAACAGGCTTATTTGGAGGGACTAGTGTGGTTAGGATATTCCAAACATGATCAAGGAGCAATGTTCCAAAAGCTCGTGGTTCAAAATAAACCTGTTGGACTACAACCTGGTATTGTGACTTTTAACTCTAAATAGACCTGTTAAAAGAGCTAGGTGATTAAAAACTGGTTTTTATCTTTATCTGCAAGGTAATTTTTAGACCAGTGTTTATGGTCTGAAACAAGTGAACATGCTGCTGGAGAAATTCAGTACTTCTGATAGCATTTTTGGAGAGGAAATGGTTAGCCTTCCGTTCTGAAGGGCCACTGTAAGCAAAACATTAACTCTGCTTTTCCCCCACAGCTGCTGTCAGACCTGGGTTTCATCAATTTAATTTCACTTTGAATTCCTTATTTGCTGAGCTGTTTTATTTCAGTTTGACATGTTCATTTAGAAATATACTAACTTTCTGCCGTATTATTTGAAAGGCAACCAAAACATTTAAGCCCTATGCACTCGATGGTGTATCTTTTGACATTGGGCAAACGTAAAAGCCAAGTCCACTACCAGAGTATTTGGTATAATGTAAATCCACATTAAGTTGTGAAATTAACACTTTTGCTGACCACTTCTGCAATCTGTATGATAGATACAAATGAGCTTTCACGTACTTGAGAGAATTTCACCATTTGTCACTTAATGTGAAATTACACTACACTGATCTCAGCGCATGTACTGTGCGAATCTTACTTGGCTTATGATCAATTGATTATCAGATAATGGGTTTTGCTTCTAATTTTTTTTTTTGTTTAATGTCTCAACTATTGAAGTTGCTGATGTGACATTACTCAGCAGAATAAAAATCGCCTAAGTTTAGTCAGTGATAACCGTGTTTAACCGTGAGTGCAGTTGCCATCTGATGTTGTACACAATGTTACCAGACAAATTAAAGTTAATAAATATTAACCAATCACTGCCTGCTTGCACCCTGATGTCCTGTAATATCTAATGTCACTGTTTTGTTAGCTAAAGTAGAAATACCAGGGTGTTTAAAGAAGCACTGGCAAGTCTTTGTGCACTCTTGTGGTCTAAGATGAAAGATCTGCAGACTAACACTTAAAAGTATAATGTAAAAGTGTTTTTTATGCTGAGGTTATGATTAATGGTCACTACTCTAGAGTCCTGTGGTCTGGGCTCTAATCCAAAAATGAGATCTCCTTTCCTTTTGAAAGGAACAGGGTGGTTGCTTTCCTTGGGAAGCTGCAAGGAAGTGTCATGGTAGCAAAAGTATGCATGCATCCACCCACTCAGTCCTCTGCACCTTCATAACTACACTGAAATCAGTAAAATAGTCTGGGGCAAGAACTATGTCTCTGGTGATGCTGAGTGAGCAGAATTCTCCCAAAAACACGAACTGGCTTTGTTTCAAATAGTGTACAAACTCCTGCAGACTTTGCTCATGTATTCAAAATTTAGTAGTAGTGAAAAGCCTGCTTTCTGATTTTTTGTTTTCCATTCTGGATTTCATCCATGACTGAAATCTAATTCTAAACTGACTACTCATTGCTGGTAGTCCAGCTACTTATTGCTTAGGGTATTGTGCAAATTCTACACTTTGTCAATTCACACTAGATTAGGAACTTAGCCTGCTTGAACAGCTTGTTCAGTAAGTGCATTTTAGCATGTATTCGGTCTTTGCATGGATTAAATGTATTTTTAGAAATGTTAAATTTCAAATATTTGCACTTGTTTCTCTGCAGTTGTGCAGAACAAAGTGCTATGATATCTGGCTCTAAACAGTTTGGCATTATATACAATGCTTAAACACTCTTTAAAATTTTGCTCCTGCACATCACTGGCTTGGGCTAACAATCATTACCTATCCCTCGTTGTCCTTATCTTCTCTCTCGCTCAGTGGGAGATTTCTGCTTCAAAATATTGACACTTTTTGAAACGCAGCTCAGTAGCATTGATGTCTGTCTTATTTACGTGACAGGCTTTGGTTATGAGAGAGATGGAGGATGGAGTAACAAGGAAGTTAGAGATCCATACAGCAGTTTTGGATCACGAGCCGATCGGGGTAAATCGAGTTTCTTCAATGATCGTGGAAGGGGAAGGTAGGATGATTCTGATTTGAGATAACCATGTGTTTTTTTTTTACTAATTTTGAAACTTTTTAAAATTTTAGTTATACTCTGAACTCCCTTTTTCCCTCCCACTTGAGTAGTGAATATTCTAACTGAAATGCATAAATCTACTTGTAATGCCTCCTGAATTGTGCCAGGTGTCTATATGCCCCTGGGCTCAGTGACTTATCTTCTGCTGGACTGTTATTGCTCACATCAGATATGACGATCGTGGTAGAGGAAATGCTAGTGATAGTGCTTATGATCACTTTGGGAGCCGCACTGACCGTGGAGGATTTGGCAGAATGGATCGTGGAGGATTTGGATCTCGTGAAGGTGGAAATAGTCGTTGGGTGGAAGACAAACGGGATGATGATGATTGGTCAAAACAGCTGCCACCAAATGAACGCATGGAGCAGTAAGTTTTGAATTCTTAGCCACTCAGAGCAAGGCTTTGAATGTAGATACAATGACCTGAATTTCTTAGAAATTGGAGGTGCTGTGCTGCAGCAGAATTTGGTGCAGTTACATGATTGGTGGGTGTGCAATCTGGGAAGGGTGAAGCAGTGGGAGCTAATGAATTGTAAACTGGAGACATTTGACCTGCATGAATTGTAAATTAATCTGGCGGTGATGTTGGCATTTGAGAGTAGGATAGAGACTACAGTTCGGTTGGAGGTGGGGGTTTGAACTTAAAACTGGAAAAATTGAATGTGTTGACTTGAAGGAAATTGTGGGCCATTAGGACTGGATGTCTGGCTGACACTTAAATGGCACAGATAACAGATGTGTCCAAAGTTAGTACTATATTTGTATACATAGAAGCTAATCCAGTCGTTTGGGTGATGTGTCTGGCCATAGTATGATGGTAAACCAGTTTAAATCTTGGGAAGCTAGAGGTGCAAAGTTTTAGAAACATAACACAGCATCTCCAATTTATCATTAGCTAAGTGTTGAACGCATTGAGCATTGGACAGTGGACAGAAGAATGTGTGCATGTTTTGAGGGTGATTTCGAAGATTGAATGATCTGTGTTTTACGTATGACCATGTGAGCATTCTTCAAATATCAACTGGGAACCCTTTTTTTTTCCCTGCTTTGGTACTTGGTGGATTTCAGTCTCATTTCTCTTATCTGACATTTTACATATTGGTTATACAGAGGAACCTCTATCTGAACAAGACAGGTGGGCACTATTTTGTTTGGATAATTGATTATTTGGTTAATTGATTCAATGCATCTCCTTTTGGGGCTCAGTTTTCTGAAGTTTCCTCTTTCTTTACTCTGCCTGCCTTGCTCCTTCTGTCTCAGGCTTATTTCTGAGCAGACACCTGTGTAAGGGACCTGCAGCATTGCTGAGTGCCCCACCTCGGGGGCAGCTGGACTGGAAAGCAACAGTGAGACTGCTGCTGACTTTTGGGGGTGTCTCAAAATAGCACGCACAACTTTTTTACTGCAACATTTTTGACAAGTTCAACCTTTGCCCTGTACTGAACAATGTTAGATTCACAGGGGAAGTGGGGGCAGGGTTTAGGATGCACTCCCGTTGAGAACTCCAGGGAAAGTTTGGGAGGGAGGGAAGGGGAAGAAAGAGATAGGGGATGAGTGGCCAGTCACTTGGAGATAGCTGGGCACCTATCGATGTCCAGGACTGTTCTCTGCAGCATTTCATTAAGCAGAGTTCATTTTTAATCATTGTAAACAAAAGGCGCAATCAGTGTTGGAAACATCTTTGAAACCTTTCTATTGGGACCTTGATCTTCGGATAATCTGAAATTCTGATAATAGAGGTTCCTCTGTACATTGAACTTAAATTCGGTTATAATGTGAAGTGCTGCAGCAGATATTATTGGTGCAGTTGCGTGTTAATTTTTTTGTTGAGATAAACTTGCAGTGCATGTTCAAGTTCTCAGGAAGGCAATTTTCTTGTTTAGGGAATTGTTTTCTGCAAGTAACACAGGAATCAACTTTGAGAAATATGATGACATTC
The DNA here is from genome assembly GCF_047496795.1 of Chiloscyllium punctatum. Taxonomy (NCBI): domain Eukaryota; kingdom Metazoa; phylum Chordata; class Chondrichthyes; order Orectolobiformes; family Hemiscylliidae; genus Chiloscyllium; species Chiloscyllium punctatum. The sequence goes on from NC_092753.1 coordinate 53,447,632, forward strand.
CTGTTGAAGCAACTGGTGCCAACTCTCCTCCTCACATTGAAACTGTAAGTAGACCATGTGATGCAATAGTAGCACTTAAGGAAAACCAGCTTAAGAAATGCAAAGGGCAACATTTAATGGCTGGACCAAGTAGTTTTCAAATTGAATTATGCATTTTAGTTCCAGGACGTAAACATGGGAGAAATAATAATGGGCAACATTGAGCTGAGTCGCTATGATCGTCCAACTCCTGTGCAGAAACATGCAATCCCCATCATTATATCGAAGAGGGATTTGATGGCATGTGCTCAAACAGGCAAGTATATGTTTGAAAGTTTAGCACAAGTGATATTTGTAGCCTGAGCTGCTCCTCGTGCTAATTTGGCACATTCTTGTCTTTGTTCTTATCTACTTTTTTGAATGCTTATGTATTGTCAGTTAGGCTTTATTGTCATACTTTTGTGAAATATGTAAACTATTATTGTGCTGTTTTAAAATTGAATACTCTTCGACAATTGGTCAGAGCCTTTGACTAAATTTTCAAATCTTCTATTTTGAGGAAGAGTATGAATGCTTCATGAAAACTAATTGCAATCCCACAAGCTGCTATTGAGTTTAAATTGGATTAATAACTCTGAAATTGTAAGCTAGTCTTGGTGACCTTTGACACCACTTCAACCAGATGGGTTTTTACAAATCTCCCTTTTTAGGATATGGTTGGGGGAGCGTGAAGAGGGGAAATTTTGACTTTACATAGTCACACACCTATGTGAAACCAGACCCACCGTAATCTTTTGTACATCCATTATCAATCTTGTATAGTTGGTTGATACTGAAGTTAAGTTTTGAACACTTTTTTTTGGAGTTTATTTTTGTCAGTCATCAGGGCAACTTGCAAGAAAAATCAATTACAGAAAGTAAAACCTAGTGAGGAGGTTGGTGGTTTGTTGGAAGATGGACTCTAGTAGAAATGTTGTCTTGGTGAATACACTAATTCTTGACCGTTAACTACCAGACTTAGTAAGTTTTAAGCTAGGCAGTTTGACTTTCTCCATCTTCCCAAAAGATGCAGTGCATGTGCTTGTTAGTGTGTTACAACAGAGTTTGAACCACTGTTAATTAAAACCAAACACCCATAAAAGCTTGCCTGTCCTTCTAACCTGTGAAGTTAGTGAAAGAGAACTCCTAATTTCCCCTATTTAAAGAAAAGCAATTCTTTTTCTAATTCCAATTGTTTAGTGTTCACAATCTGAACACTTTTTTTTTACTACCTCAATTCTATAAAAACGCTGCTCCCATAACAATTAAACATTACATTAACTTAATCTCAAGTCCACAGTCAGTTTTCTCCACTGCCTTAGGTTTTCCATCTGCTGGTCTCCCTGGGTCATCATTTGTCTTTTTACTGAGGTTTGTTTTACTGGGAAATGTCTCTTTTGATAGTGCCACCTTATTTCTTCGAGAGCAAGATGTTAGATGGACAGTTAGCCCTCAGGCTCCATGGCAGTTACGCTCAGAATTCTCAAAGCCCAGATTTTATACCTCTTTAATGTCATACCCTGTAATTGGTCTGATGTTGCCAATATCATAAATTCAAACATTAATAGGTTTTAGTATCCTGGGTGTTGTTTAATTGGTTAAATTTGAATTGTCAAAACAGCAACCAAAGCTCCATATTCATTTAACAGTCACTTGTTATGTGTATGTCTTTTGGAACATCCAGTCTTGTTCTGTTTAGCTGCTGTGGCTGAACTTCAAAATTCAGTAAACGCTTTCTATCTTAAGGTGAGCATACATTCATTTGACTTCATAACATGAGTCTGTGAAGTACTGGCTCCTGTTCTTTTATGGAGCTTCCAAAATGCACACCTCATTGCAAGCTTTGAAGTTCCTAAATTGGTGAGCTATGTAATTTTTCTCTCTGGATTCTTCAGCAAATGTCCAGTTGTGAATCTGAGCTAATCTGAATTTTGCAAGTGCAGGATATTGGATACAGTCAGTGTCTTTATTGCAAGCAACTGAAGAGATCTGTTTAGTGTGATCACCAGTCTTTGGGATATACCGTCTGTAAACCTGGCATCTCACTGGCCTTGGATATCTCCTTACTCATTTGTCAAGATAGCCAGAATGTATGTTTGGTTGTTTTTTGGCTTGATGGTGGTGCTCTGGTATCAACACTTCTATATCCCAGGTTTTACTTTTACTGCCACTCAAACATTGAAGATGCCTTGTCTTTCCAGGATTGAGTGGCTATTCTTAGCTTCCAGCTTTAGGTCTTCTGAATTTCTACAATATGCAGCAGAAATTATCTAATTGGGGTATGTGGGCCAAAAGGGGTGGTGTGGTCGCTCACTGGTTAGCGCTGCTACATCAGTGCCAGGGATCCGGGTTTGAGTCTGTCTCTGGGAGTTTGTACACTCTCTCTCTCCCTGTGTCTGCATGGATTTCCTCTGGGTGCTCTGGTTTCCCCCCTCATTCCAAAAGATGTACAGGTCATCTGAATTGGCCATGCTAAATTGTTCAGTGCTAGGTGTATTAGTCAGGGTAAATGTAGGGAAATGAGTTTGGGTTGCTCTTCAGCGGGTCAGTGTGGACTTATTGGGCCAAAGGGCCTGTTTCCACATTGTGCGTCAGTCTTGGATTAAATTTCCTACAATCAATGAGTGTATCCTTGTTTGCAGCAGGAAAATACTGTACGCAACCAGCCTGTGCTTGGAAAATCTGCAACAGTGACACTGCAGTTAGACAATGAGGATGTTCCATTTTAAAATTACTGACAACTGATTCTAGGATTGTAACCATAACAGCATGAATGACATCTTTGAAGCAAGAATCATTAATCCACAGATCTGTTTGCTGATGAACACACCTGTTTAAACTTCCCAAACTAAAACGAAAGCTGTTCACTGGTTTGGCATTGCCTTAAGAAAAAGTTCACTGCTTGATTTTAAGGTTTAAATGCTGCTTTCCCAACTGCCAATTGATGCATTCTCTGCCAGTCAGTTTGGATTTAAAAATGTATCTTGAATTACACTTTTTGACTGTTGTATAAAGTCCTCCTGTAATTTACTGTTCTCGTAACTTATTGTTGACAAGTTTGGATACACTGATTCCTTAACTTTTCACTATTTCAGTCTAGACATCAGGGCAGCTCCATTTGTTGCAACCTGTGAATTAGTGCATCCCCACTTGCTCCTTCTGACTCCTGTTGGTCACAGACGAAATTGGTTACTCTGCTTTATTAATGTGGGCATTTCTGTCCAGTTTATTTGCAGAATGACAGATCAGTGTAGGTAGGGGAGTATAAGATTAGTATCATTTTTCTGCATACAAAATAATTAGACTTGCTAATTACTTGTTATCCCTTTAGGCTCTGGAAAAACTGCAGCATTTTTGCTTCCTATTCTTAGCCAAATCTATGCAGAAGGTCCTGGCGAAGCTTTAAAGAATGCAAAAGCTCAAGTAAGGACGCTTAATTTTTCTTGCGAATTCAGCCATTCTTCCTTTTCAACACTGAAGTCGTCTAATGTTGAATTTTGATTATTCCACAGGATTCCTCTAAATATGGTCGCCGTAAGCAATATCCAATTGCTTTGGTTCTAGCTCCTACCAGAGAACTTGCAGTACAGATCTATGATGAATCCAGAAAGGTAAGGTTTTTACAAATAACTGGTGTTTTAATATTTAATGAAAAATGGTTTTACATGTTAAACTTTATTTGCAGTTCGCATATCGTTCTAAAGTTCGACCATCTGTAGTTTATGGAGGAGCTGACATTGGACAACAGATCAGAGACTTAGAGCGTGGATGTCATCTGCTTGTTGCCACACCTGGCCGTTTAGTTGATATGATCGAGAGAGGAAAGGTTGGATTAGACTATTGCAAGTATGTTAAATCTTTTATCTAATAGCTTGTGCTTCGAGAGTAATTTGAATGAATTTAATACTAATTTGGACTTGATTTCAAGTAGTGATTTATACAAGTAGTTCTTCTGTAATGCAATGGTTGCATTCTTGTGCAACCCTGCATTATAGAAAATTGAAGTGTTAGGAACAGCACCCCCAATTTAATTGTTATAGTGAATTTGTGTTAACAAAACACATTATAGCCGAACAAGCTGTATTCCTTTATTCCCTGCAGTGTTATTAAAAAGTTGAGGACCTACTAGACACTTTTTTTATGTTGACTTGTTATTGTATGCTGATCATGCTCTGCTCAGTGCTTTTTTTAAAATCAAAACGGTCAAGCCTTCAATTCTGACTGCCAGTTCTCTCACTAGCAGTGCACGGGCTGTCTAATTTTAAGTTGGGTTTTTTTTTGTTTTTATAGTTTGTGGTATAGTGGTGTGATGTAAACACTGCATAATCTATAACCTGAAGTTTAATTGCAACCTGTTTTTTCCACTGACTGTCCCCTATGTTGGAAAATGTGTACAAACTACTTAAGGCCACCAGTTTTTAGTTGATTTTTCATAGCTACTTTATCTTCTGGTACTCTTTATCCTTCCCTTGCTGTTGAAGGAGGCAAGTTAATGTGATAGCAACTAGTTTTATACCTATTCTCTGGCTCCAGAAACATCATTAACTTTGCAAACAAAACATTCTTCCCTTTTTGTGTTTCAATCTGTCTAGCAGTTAAAATCCCTCCTAACACTTGTGGTCTTTTGACTAGCTCCTGCTTGTTTTACGTGCCATCCTTGTACTTGACCCTACCATGTCAGTACAGTTGAACAGGGCCTGTATTTCACACTGATTTGTCTTGACCCAAAATACTTGTTCATGTTTCCTGAACATCCCCCTGTGCTAATACCATTGTTACATCACCCCTCCTAGCATCCTGTCCTTAAATTATGTACCTTTCATTATTCAGATTGTAATCTGTCATCCTGCATCCTGAGGCTATCAGTGCAAATATAAATTTTAATCAGTTTCATCTGTATTATTTCAAATGCTATAATCCAACTGGTTTTGTCGTCATTATTGTAGCATCAAGCCTTATCTGGTTTATAGTTGTGCTCTGTCCCTTCCTGTCATGGTCTATGTATCATTTCTCATGTCTATCTTTTTTGTCTTTATCTTTTTTTTAAACCATTTCCCAACTTTACTCCAGGCCCCAACTATTTATTTTAAAACTACTTCCCAAGTATGAGGTTTTGAAGTTGCTAGAGTACTGGCCCCAGTACTGTTCAGGTGGAGATTGTCCCACCGGCAAGACCCCTGCTTTTCCCAGTAAAGTGATTAATGCCCCACAAACTGGAATTCATGTTCTAACACTGTCTCAGAGCCACACACTTGTTTCTCTAATCTTTTGCCCTATACCAGTCCATGCATGGTTTCTGGTTTTCCTTTTGACTTTTTTAAATTCGGTGCCTGCTCCTCACGACTACATAAGTATGGTCCTGTATTGCTTGTCTTGCCATTGTCATCAGTATATACTTTGACTGCAATAACTGAACTCCACCTGCACTCCTGTCGACTTCCCTCCCTCTCCCACCCAAGTATTTACAATCAACACTCCACTCCCATCCTGAGGCTTGACCACCAGCTGGTACAAGATGTGAGTAAGCTTGTCCCATCCTGATGTTGATATCTGCAGTTCAGGCTCCAGCTTGACTGAATTGAAGTACCTTGAATTGCATTAATTTCCAGACATGCTTGACTTGTACAGCATGTGGGATTTCCAGCATAAGTGTGATACATGTCACTTGAAATCTTCCCTGCTGTACTTCAATATTTGTTTAATTACTTGTAGTTTTTCTGTATTTTGTTAACTAAGTGTCTGTACTAATTAAAACCAGTTCAGTAGAATTGAGCAAAACACCAGTATAGATTTAATGATCAGCAACCTTCCCTGTAGAAAGTTAAACCAATTCAAAGATTAACACTTTCCAAAGTAAAACTTCCTTTCCCCAATTTTGTACAATTCCCAACTTTACTGACTTGTATTTTGACTGCAAGTTGCACTGGGCCTAACATGATATGATGCACCGGAGGAAGGTGGTCTTGAAGCTGGATCTTGTACTCCAGAGGAAGGGGTCCTCACTGCTCTGAGCCCTTGAATACCTCTTAAATGCTAAATTAATTTAATCCCACATCCAGAAAAGAATCCAGCTAATCTGTATACTTTGTAACTAATTTTGGCTGATCTGAGAGCTTGTATGTATGATTTTAATCCTGGATAAGAGCTTAAACCATAAGCTACCATCTTATAAAAGGATGAGTAGATTTCCCTTTCCCAACTCAATATTCTTTGTAGTAGATGGAAACGGCTAACCAACTTGAGTTTGCAAGTGAAGAATTGTTAATTAGCTAGTTCCTGAATGCTATTCAGATGCCTGCCTCAAATGTATGTATTTTAGTATTCCCTTTCTTGAAAGAGCTTGTAACCAGGTCAGAATAGCTTTTTTGATTAAGTCACTTGTCGGATCAGTTTGTGGAGGGAGCACATGAAGAGTTATACAGTGTAGCTTTCTGGATTTGAACGTCCATTGTTTTCAATATTTGCTTCATTCTTCAACTGAATATTTTGTCTGATAGGTATTTAGTATTGGATGAGGCTGACAGGATGCTTGACATGGGATTTGAACCACAGATTCGCCGTATTGTTGAGCAGGATGCAATGCCACCAAAAGACGTGAGGCAGACTCTGATGTTCAGTGCAACATTTCCAAAAGAGATACAGGTTAGTGATTGGTGCTCTCAGCAATACAGTTGCTCGGTTTGGAGTGAGCACAAATGTCTGCATTTCATTTTCAAAGCAGGACTGGGATGTTGGGCTGACAGTTGCTGTGACCTTGAGGCCCCTCCTTGAATTGTTTTCAGGACAGCTAGAGACTTCTATCATTCTGATTAAAATCATTGTTCAAAAGTTTTTACCAAATTACTGCTCACTTCAAGGGTCAGCTGAAATATCTTTAAAAGATATCTAGGAAATACCTGTCCTGTACTACACCAGACATAGCATTAAGACCTAGGTTCAGTTTTATGTAAATTTTTAATGCATTTGGTAGTTAAAACCTCAAATGGCTTTACTGTGTAGGAACTGCAAACAAGACTTTGGGTAGATCTTCAAAGTTGGTTTTGCTATCTAAACCTTTAATATATTTCTGGCAAGCTGTATTAATTTGCTTGTCACTAGGGTTAGGAGTAGCTGTAGTATTTGAAAGTTGAGGGAATGAATATATTAGTGACTAATGCAGTAATTAGCCAATCTTGGATCTGTTGCCACTCTTTGCATTCTGTTATGCTGTGGTTCTGTAGATTTTGAGCACATGACTTGAGTAAACCCAGCTGAAGATCTTCAAAGAAGTGGCCTGACTTTCCTCCTTTCTCCAACATGTAAATCTCATTGTGGCTTAATTTTGCAAGGCAGGCCAAGGAAAGATGTCAATCCCTAAATAAGATATGTCGAGACTGTGACCTTCTACTGTGAAAGATACCTGATTGCACTGTTCCAATGCCTTTCCCAAACTTTTAAGCTTCCTACCTTTGTTCAATTTTCTGTGGCAGTGACAGTTTTCATTGTTTTTCAGTGTTCAAGTCTTGCCCATTGTAGTTAATTGTGGGATGTTGTGCATTATGCAGTCAGTATAATAATTTGCTTCCTGCTCAATGTTGACATTGTGCTTGAAATGGCAATTGTTAATGACTTGATTCACTTAAACTTTAGGCAACAATTTGGACAGACTTTTGGACTTTAATTTTTTTTGTAATATTTGTGGAGAAATGTCAAGATTTGTCATTTGCACCTTTTTTATTATAATTGCCCAGTGTTTGACTACATTTTTCTCATGAAAATTTTATCTGTAGATACTTGCTCGTGACTTTCTTGATGAATATATATTCTTGGCAGTTGGTCGTGTGGGTTCCACCTCTGAAAACATAACTCAGAAAGTGGTATGGGTGGAGGAACAGGACAAGCGATCATTCCTTTTGGACCTCTTGAATGCCACAGGTAAAAGTAATTTAACAGGCTTTTATTTGAAATCCGATATATTTGAAGTGGATCACTGCATGCTTTTATTTCCCTCCATGCTGAGTTGCATATGGCTAAGTTTAAGCCTTAAAAGAATGTTTCCCTACAGTTGAGCTAATTTTCTGAATACTGTCTTGTATTGAGGATGTTATGAAACTTCTGAGCAACATGTGTTCATGATGTTTTAGATGGACAGTAATTTAAAAAGTAGTTCCATGGCCATTGTGATCCAGAAGGGAAATTGAATAACTGTTTTACTGTCAGCACTTCAGGATGTTTGAGTGGTTGCTGATCTAATTAGCTGCATATTGAAATTTTGCAAAAAATGCAAAGATTTGGTGCAGCAACTTGCAGTCACTATCAACTTAGACACTTTATTTCGGCTTTGGATGCAACTGACTTCCTATCTCTTACATAAGCACGCACAACTTGTTTTCAAACAAGGGATACTTTCCTCTTTCTTTTATATCCGACTAATTAGTTTTTGCTTTTTTTAAAGGCAAAGATTCCCTTACACTGGTCTTTGTGGAGACTAAGAAAGGTGCTGATTCATTGGAGGATTTTCTTTATCGTGAGGGTTATGCTTGTACAAGTATCCATGGTGACCGTTCTCAGAGAGATAGAGAAGAGGCTCTGCATCAGTTTCGCTCTGGAAGATGCCCCATCCTGGTTGCCACTGCGGTACTTTGCAAAATTAATTTTTGAGCAATATTGAACAAGTATAAACAAGCAATTGTGCATGTTTTTGAGATTTTTAAATTCCTATTTAAAGACTTCCCAGTTTATATTCCAACCAGCTGTAGCTTTGTTTCATTCGGACAAATAAACTAAATTCAGTGTGAATTACTGATTCTTTTTTATTGGTTAAATGTGACTTCTAATCCACAGGTTGCAGCCCGTGGGCTTGACATTTCTAATGTCAAACATGTTATCAATTTTGATCTACCAAGTGATATCGAGGAGTATGTGCATCGCATTGGACGAACTGGTAGAGTTGGCAACCTTGGTATGTTTCATCAGCTGTAGTTACCACACCTTTTTTTTTTGTATAAAAGGGATTATACAGCAGACTTTGTTTTAACCAGCACTCTTATGAAATGGCACTCTAAACTGGCAGCAACTATATATCTAAAATGCCAAGTTTACTGTATTATTGTGATGTCAAAGTAGTCAGTTGAGGGTAAGTAAGAAGTCTCACTGCTACTAAATTTTTAGAAAAAGTTGCATTATTATTAAGCGACTCATGCTGGAAAATAAAGTGTATACCTTCTGCATTACATTCCTATTGTTTTTACGTATAAGGATCTCTTAGCTGGAATATTTGATCAGCTGGCACATTTTTGTAAATGCCAGAATTTTACTGTACTTGTTTTTGTTTAAACATAGTGGGTATGCCAGTAATGCTACAGTAGCCTTAATGAAATGCAGTGTTTTTTAGGTGAATATAGTTTGGTTGCTTTTGTCCTTATTTAGGTCTTGCCACCTCGTTCTTTAATGAGAAGAACAGCAATATTACTAAAGATCTTCTGGATCTGCTTGTGGAAGCTAAGCAAGAAGTACCATCCTGGCTAGAAAACCTGGCATATGAGCAACAGCATAGGAGCTCTGGTCGTGGACGATCAAAGAGGTAAGTGTGCAGATAAGTCCTGAGTATGCATGCACTCTCTGCATCTCCCATCAACTGAGGTGGTCCAACAGAAAGAACATTCTTTTAACTAGAAAGAAGGTTAGTGGGTAACTGGATGAATCTGCAAAATGTTCGGAGTATAACAAAATTATTTTATGCCTGATATCAAGATTAGGCATTCATTAACATACAGTAGCACTTATGAATCCAGTGAAGATTTTTTGGAGCAACGCCTTCCTAATAGGGTTGAGAAATCTCAGTGCAATCAGAGCTTTGACTGTAACAGTGTATAGAACTAGACTGTGAAATGGCTGCTTTAAACTATATTTGAGATTTTCATTTTACTATGTTCTGTAATTCTAACCTTATGTTGACTGCTACTGTGCTGCTTTTATTTTGGTTTTGTAGGTATTCAATATCTTGGTAATTTCCAAGAGTTTGTGATGCAAATGTATTAGTCTGCAGTGTTTTAAGAGAATGTAAACAAAGGACAAATTTAGAAGTATTTGGGTTCTAAATGAGGGTTATGACAACTACTTGCAACAACCAAGTGTATTTTTCCTTAAGATAAAGATATGCAAACCTTTTAATGAGAAAGGAATAGAAAATATGACTTTGGTTAAAGTAGGATCTGAGTAGGTTTGTGTGGACTCTTAAGTAAAGAAATTGAGCAGTATCTTTTGTGCTGTAAAGTTCTGCAATTGATTTTGTTCATCTGAAACAGCTCTCCTCTTGCTGAAACCTTTTACCAGAAACAATGGAAGCTAAAGGGCTCAAGATTTTGCAAGGCTGTTGTCAGGGTTGGAGGGTTTGAGCTACAGGGAATAGGCTGGGGGTTATCCTCCTCCTGGAGTGTCTGAGGCTGTAGGGTGAGATTTGTAAAATGGCATGAATAGGGTAAATAGACAAGTCTTTGCCCTGTGGTGGGGGAGTCTGAAACTGGAGGGCATAGGTTTTAAGGTGATGGGGGGGGGGGGGGTGGGGGGGAGGTTTAAAAGGGACTTAAAGGGCAATTTTTTCATGCAGAGGGTGGTGTATATGGAATGAGCTGTCTGAGGAAGATAAGGAATCTGCTACAATTACAACTTTTTACTAAGCATCTGGATGGGTATATGGATAGGAAGGATCTACAGGGACATGGGACTAGATTAAATAAAGATATTTGGTCAGCATTCACAAGATGGACTGAAGGGTTTGTGCTATGACTGACTTAAAATAACTAACCACCTTTTAGAGGAACATTTGGCAATCTGATTTGGAAAGCTACACAATCTTAATTGGCAGTATTTTGCCACTTAACCAAGAGACAAAGTGGTGAACAAGTTCTAGCTAAGTTCATCTCAAAACATTGCTAATTTGCTGCAGTAATGCACATTTAAAAAAATTTAAATGAGCATATAGAATGATTAGATTTATGGTTGCATTTGCATTCTTAATATTGGTGACTTCAATAAATGGGGATTATTTGTGATGCAGGTTCCTTTTTAATGTAGTAATTTGATTTCTAGACACTTAAATGTTCATTCTCTAAAGAATGAACACTAACGGTTGTGAAATTTCTAGTCAATTACTTAGTTGATATAGAATTGCTTGTTTTGGCCTTTGCTATAATTATACCACATGTAATTATTTGGGTGAATGGTCCAATTCTTGATTGTATAAAATTGCTATCTAGTTTCTATAATTCATTCATGTTCTAATGACTTCAGTATTGACACTGGCATTCTCTCTAATTTCAAGACTAGCTAAATTCTGGAGGTCAGAATGGCTGTCACTAAACACTCAGCAGTTGCCCCTTCCAGATGGACTATTCATTGCTCATTTATTTGCAGCTTGTTAATTTTTCTGCTTCTGGTCCCATATCTTAGTTGTGTACTTGTATTTGTACATTCAGGTTGAAGTAGTGGATTTGGGATGCTAGAGCTGCATGCAGCAAGTTCACAATTTCTAGTTCAAAGTATTATGAATTTTGCATTTCAGTCGGTTTGGAGCAGGATTTGGAGCCCGCGATTACAGGCAGACCAGCAGCAGCTTCAATACTCGTGGGAATCGCAGCACTGGCCATAGTGGACCTAGAGGGTATGGAGGAGGTAAGATGTTAACCTGCTGAGTACTTGAGATTTATTGGGTAAATTTTTACTTTTGTCTGAAGTTAAAATACTTCACATGGAGAAAAAATGTGCAGCCTATTTTCCAAGTAGCTAGTAATGCATAATTTTCCAATTCATAGAATTTAATTAGCAGAATCTAATATCCAGTTGAGTTGCTGTCCAGCATTTATTTTCATGCCACACTGTTGCAAATTGAACTTTTTAGATTCTTGAATGTGGGTGTCCCTGGCTGGCCAGGATTTATTGGATTCTAGTTGCCCTTGAAGATGGTGGTGAGCAAATTTAAATTGAATTTGTTTATTTGAAGTTTCTGATAAAGTGCATTTGTTTTCCAGGTGGTTATGGAAGTTATTACAATGCTGATGGATATGGTGGAGCTTACAACTCCCAGGTGGATTGGTGGGGAAACTGAAGAGTATATTGCAGTGGATGCCACCTTGCCAAACAAGCTAAATGGAAACCACATGTAACTGAGCCAGACTATACCTTGTGTAGCTTCAAGAACTCACAGTACATTACCAGCTGTGATTCTCTGGATTTTTAAAGGGAGCTCAAATGCAAAGAGAAAGCAGTAGCAGAGGAACACAAACCCTAGACCATGAAGAAAATGTGGCCATAAACAGCACTAGAATATTGGCTATAGATGTTTAAACTGTGTGCTGTATTTAAGTTGATTTCTCTGTAACTGAGGATCATTTGTATGTTAATGTACTGTGCCTTTATAGAGGAACTTTTATTTTTGATGTCCTACTGGTTCATTGGGCCTGAGTTCTCACAATCATTCTCTAGCACAATCTGAGAGAGACTTGGGCAAAACAAACCTTGGCAGAAGCAGGGTGAAATGGCTTTATCAGGAGTCATTTCCCCAGTTGCACTTAACAATGTTACAAGGCTGAAAATAAACAGCAACCTCCATTACGGCCTTGACATGCGTGACCTGTAAAGACAACTTGGGGCATTTGCAGCATTCTGATCCCTACTGTGGGAAACCGATGTTGCTCACTCTATCCTGGATAGATATCTGTTGGGGACATGGTAGTTTTACAAGCCATTCCAACAATGTGTACAGTGTCAAGTTCTAATACACTGCTGTTTCAGATTACTACACCTAAGCAAATGCAAAAGTTGAGAACTTGACATCTACTAACTTGACAACATTAAAGGCAGCTAGTTAACTAATTCAGGCTTGCCTGGAGTGGGCAGAAAGTAGCTAGGAATGTATTTTTTTAGGGGAGTTTGAAAACTTGAAACTTTTTAGGTGTGGATGAAAATCCATCCATTAGAAATCTAAATGCCTGCCGTATCTAAAAGGAAATTGAAATTTCAGAATGGCTAAATGGACCACTGCACCGAGCGACTGTACAGACGGACTCGGCTGATTTTTGGTCTGATACGCATGCTAGTGTTGTTTTTTGGTCAAGGGGAACGAACAGAAAGATCTCTGCAGCAGGCTTCTTTACTGAAAAAAAATTACATTTGTGTATATTCAAGCTGCGTTACAAAGTTCAGAAAAGCCGCATTTAACTGTTTACTGTAGATTCTGTAAAGTTGCTCCACTAGGGTCTGAAGTTTGATGCTTGGAGATCACAGAGAATGGAAATGTACACATTACTGCACAAGGTGCCAACGCTGGTAATCGATTGCATATCCACTACGAATAGTGGTTTGGGTTTCCTTTTGCACTGTCCATTATGTGGGCAAATTGTCAGTTTATTCCGCTAAATCTGGCCAAAGAAGTTTCCCACCTCTAAATGTTGGGCTGTATAATGCTGCAGTCAGGTGAGTTGACCTCAAACTGCCAAGATAGGGTAGGTTTTTCCTTGGCTTAAATGGCCAGACTGCCAGTATAAAAACTACTGGAAATCTTAGTCGGCGGAGAACGAACTGAAAAGTAGCAAAAGAACTTATCACGTGCAATACATCTGAAGTGTGTTGTGCCTTCTTGTACTGAAATTCTCATCAATGGAAAGTAGATGCACTGACAGTATTGAGCTAATCTCTTGTGATGAATGGTGCTATACAGGTAGGTTTAGGCCCTTATACATTGTGCCCATCAGGTTTTATATAAGAGATCTAAATACCTTTAACAAATTTATTTTAATGCACATTCAGAAAGAATATTTTATATACAGATGTCTTGTCTTGCATGCATTTTCTTGAACCTCCAAGTCTTTTTTTTGCAGTGATTGTCAAACGCAGCTTAGTTAGAAGGGGAGGGGGTGGGGAAAGAGGCTAGATACCAAACCAGGACTATTTTGGGACCATGGGGGTCTAACAGTTGGGAATTAACTATTTGCACACAACAAATCTAGGTATTTTTGCTGCTAGTTTTGTGTAATATTTATTCATTTGACAAATATTTAATTTTTGTGTTTTTGTTTTGTAAGCCTAAAGTGATTCTTTGAAAGTTCATAGAAAACCCGAAAAAGTAACTTGACCAAAAGACAGTCCAAAAACACTGGCACTTGAATGTTGAATGTCAACGTATGCGTGAATATATATACATATATTTCGGGGTAGCGTGAGCTCTTATTGTTAAGGTCATATTGGACCCAGAGTCAGAAACTGAACCACAACCCACCGTCGGCCTTGACTGCCGCTAATTCCCATTGTCCTATCAAATTCATTCATGTGGGTAATTTGATCAAAACTGAAATAAAATATGCCAAGGTTTGGACAGAGTTTCTTAAAATTCTAGAGGAAAATGTTTAGAAAATGGCAAAATGTTGAGGTACTCCAATTTGTTTTTTTATGTTTAGTGAATGTCTGGCAAAGAGCAAATTTAATACATGTGGTTATCAATTTATTGTTGCATTTAGTTGCATTTGTGTATTAAGTGACTTGGGTATTCAACTTGACACTTCTAAGCAAGTGGTAGTTTTTAGACCTAACATTCTCAAATTATAGAAATGCTCTTCATGCTGTAACTTCCAACAAAACTATTGCAGTGCATGAATGTCCCAGTCCTTGCTCAGTGCATTGAATACCTCTTAGTCACTGTAGATCTAGAATTTGCTTTCTATAATAGTTTAGATGCTATGCTCCACATTGCACGAGAAGACTCCGCTGTGCATTACTTGTATGATTTTATCAATAAAAGGTTTGAGCTGCATCAACTAATGGTTTCTTTTGTTGACTTGTGAAAATGGAGAAAATTCTGGTCCCAACCTTACTTGATCTTTTAGGCTCCTGTTTAATAGAAATGTTGCAAGTCCATTAAGGTTTGAAATGTCATCTAGTCTTTAGATCATCCACTAATTTTGCAATTGTCACTTTGCACTGGAAGCTTTCTGGATCCTGAGAAAATGTAGTTTTAAGTCTAACTTTTAAAATCTGGATCCATATACTATTGAATTCAACTGGTACTTGAACTTCAGAGAATAAGCATTTAGTGAAAAAATTGGTACCAAGCATGTGCAACCTAGGGCGCTCATACTTTGTGGCTTTGGAAATGAGACTGCATGGGGTTATGAGGACTCTTCAGTTCACTTTTATTTGCCAATCACTTAATGCCATATGACCAGTACAGTGTGTGACTTTTTGACAGATTAACCTCCAAAGGAGCAGCATTTTTTTGTTTCAAATGTGTCCCAGCTTGCCCCTCTTGTTTCAGTTTCCATGGCACTAAGCACTGAACTAGTTTTTGGCCAATGCTTTTCCTTTTAACCGCTATAACTGTTTGCTGTTAGGACATTGTAGCCAATTGCTGGCTGTGAATAGATCTTGAAATTGAAATTGGAAGTAACCTGTTTACTGTGCTCTGCACAAATCTGTATATGGATAACTTTGTTTTGTTTAAACCTGTATACAGTATTGGTCTTCTGCCTTAAATCCAACATGTTCAAGGCCTTATCAGGTGTGAAGTTTAGTTACAGTTGGGTAAGCATGGTTTTTCATCTGAACCAATAACAATGTGGTGGCAGGAGTGCGTGTAAATTGAGATTCTGCATTTTTAAGCACTAGTGTATGCCTTAACATAATATACCTGCCGTTGGCCCATATCCCTTAACTTTTGCTTAACATTTGTTTCTCAGCCTTTTAAGGCTCTAATTCTTTCGGACTGGAAGGTTTGATTTGTAGGGAGAGGCTGTGAATAGGCTGGGCCTTTTTACCCTGGAGTGTTGGAGGCTGAGGGGTAACTTGCAGTTAAAACTGCTGGGGGTGTGGACATGGTGAATAGCGAAGTTTTCTTTCCTGGGGTGGGAGCAAAAGTAGAGGGGATAGGTTTAAGGTGAAGAGGGAAAGATTTAAAAGGGACCAGAGGCAATTTTTCACACCATGTGCAATGAACTGTCTGAGGTGGAGGAATCTGGCACAATTCCAACATTTTTAACAAGCATCTGGAATATGGACCGATGTTGGCAAATGAGCCTAGGTCAGATCTGGGATGTCTGGCCAGCATGTTCAAGTTGGACAGAAGGGTTTGTTTCTGTGCTTGGTGACTAACATTTAACACTAAAAGCTTTCCTTGCTCACATGACTAGCAATGACCAGAACATAGCAAGATCATATAGTCTATACCAGCACTCTGCAGTGATAAATCTTCTGTAAGTCAATAGTCTCCAACCGTGCCCCCCACCCCCCACCCTTCCTATTCATATATCCATCCAGATGTCTTAAATGTTTCAATTGTACTAGTCTCTACCACTTTTTCTGGCAGCTCCATGCGTACACTACCTGTGTGGAAAAAGTTCCCCATAGGTCCCTCCTATAATCTTCTTCTTTCTCTCTTCTTTTTTTCTTCCCCCCCCCCCCCCCCCCCCCCAAACTCACCTTAGACCTAATGTCCTCTCTAGTTCTGGACTCTTTCACCCCAGAGAAAAGACATTGTCTATTTATCCTAAGCATGCCCCTCATGGTTTTATAAACCTCTGAGGTCATCCCTCAGCATCTGATGCTCCAGGGAAAACCGTCCCAGCTTATTCAGCCCCTCTACAGCTTCAAATTGCTATGGGACTCTAAGCTAGGTGACAGCAACAGATTTCCTTCCTAAAAGACAAATCTATTTGGTTGACTATATTAAAATTACTTCATGAGCTCTTTAATTCTGATTCCACTGCACCACTTTTTCTTCCTGTTCATACATTGTTGAAGTATTCTGTGGTGGTATTTTGAGCAAGGAGAATTTAATTGTCCAACTGTCTGGTATAGATGTTTCGTGAATTTACTGATCATATTACATTTTTCAAATTTAGGCAGCAGATGAGGTTTTCATCCAGTGGGTGGTTTTGACTGTAATGAAGTCTGATACCATGATCCTGATGAAAGCCAAATTGAATAGAGATGAGTGAGCACCGTCTAAATGATTGGTCAATTTCATGAATAGATTCTGTAGTTTGTGAAATGAGTTTTTTTTTGTGTGGGCCCCTTACCTGACCATTGTTTGCACAGATTCTGGTGTTGTATAGTTATACTGGAACATCTTGGTTTAAAAAAGCATCCAGTGCTGGAAAGTAAGTCTTTGCTACAGCCAGGATGTTGTCTGAGACCTTTACCAATCAGAGTAAATTGAATTTAAAAAGTAGTCATAATTCTACAAGACCACAAGTTGCTCTTGTGAGAGACAACTGGTGGCAGTTAAACCTGTGGGTCATTACAGCAGTCTTTCATGGTTACCTCAGCTGGTGTGGAAATCTGGTGGTGGATATCTTTTGATTCATCTCTGCTACTTTGCAACATTTTTCAACTAGAATTGCAAACTCTGGCTGTCATTTGCATCGAAGCTGGGCTCTGCCTTCTTTTGAAGTTATGAATGATTTGTGCATTATTTAGAGTTTGGTTACTTTCATGTAGAGGACTAGATGCTATTAAGTACACTTTTGTAATTACTGAGTGGCAACCTGCAGTTTTTAAATTGCACTAAGTTTAAGCTTGGCAATTTATGAGCCAAATCTATTGTTTGTAAATTTTTGATTATGAAAGAGGCTGTAGAACTGCAAGGGGGGAAAAATACAAAACGGTGCAATTTGTCTGGTTGCAAATGGCAAACCAACGTGAGAATTGCGATGCCGCAGCTTGCATTGATACGAAGAATCAAGTGTTGTAGCTGCAGTTTAACTTTCAGGGAGAAAATTCACAGGCTCGTAACTAGACTAGTAAATGTTTGGGAAAGGAAAGCTTTGCAGAAAGGAACTAAGCTGAACTGATTCTAATTCCAAGATTGTATCCTTGGAAAGCCATGGTGGCAACGGATGAGCAAGAGGCCCTTATCCTTATCAGCTATGTTGTTCACCTGGATCATTTGATGTATGCCCCAACTTCATATTTTTTTAAATACTGCTCAGATAACCTTTTTATGACTGGAAATTTTTTGTATTCTTTGCACCTTGAATGAATATTGCAGCTTAGAAAGCTGACTGAAAGTGTGTGAACTTGTGTGCTACAAATTCAAGCTGCTGCTTTTTGGCAACTGACTGAACATTACCTCTCTGTTTCTAGGTCCTATAATTAATGTATATGCATGTTAGGTTGGTTCGGGTATCTAAGTCCATACCATGAAATATCTAAAACTACAGCTCATTTGTTTGAGGATCGAATATTCCAGCATGACCTTAAGTTTTTGATCTGCCCTAATTGCTTTTCAAATGCTGTTGGACTCTGTTTGAGCTGTTGCTGTCCACATGGTAAACTTCTACAATATGCTTAGTCTGTTGGTTAGTTCAACAAAACTATAGAGCAATCCAGATTTGTGCCTAAGATGCACTTTGTAATGCTGTTTTATCACTCCTTTTTTTCTCTTGTCCCCATTATAAACACAATCTTTGCTAGAAAGAGGATCAGAAATTTTCCATCAAGGTGGTAACTATTAGACTAGTAATGAGGTGTCACCTTGAAATTAGGATCCCTCCTGTTAGGAGTGTCACTGCTGCTTTTTGATGGAAACACTTCCTCCAAGTGGACCATAGTAAATATCTGAGGCAAACAATTTGAAACTAGTCAAAAAAAAACATCCCATTAGCTTTGGGAAAATTCTCAAATGTAAAAAAAAAACCTTCAAATAAGCTTGCCTTTTTTACACTGTTTTTTTGCAAATAGGACCTAAGGAGTGAGAAATTGCCAGAGACTTGTTGGCCCTTTGAACATGCACCACTGATCAATAAGGTCATGGTCTGATTTTTGGCCTTAATCTGCATTCCTGCATATCCTGGATAATCTTTCATCCCTTTAGTAATCAAGAACCTATCTGTATTAAATATTTAAACACTGCGTTCACTGTCTTCGCTCTCAGATGAGCAATCCCATAGTTTAAAACCATGACCCTTAGGTTGCACATCCTTCCACCTTCACCGAGACATGTCCCCTTAGGATCTTGTATTTTGATTGTCATCTGACTCCTCCAAACTCCAGAAAATAAGAGTCTAGCCTGTTTAGCCTTCATAAGGCAATCTGCACATTCCAGCTTTGGTCCTGCTTCCAATGTATTAATGTATCTACTGTACTGGTAGATGCAATCTCACCGATGTTCTGTATAACTGAAGCATAACCTCTTTACTTTCAATTCCCTCTCTTCTCTTCTCTCCACCCCCCCCCCCCCTGCCCCCGATTTAAACCATATCATTCCATTTACTGATTACTTACAGTACCTGCACTAACCTGAGTCACACAATGAGCCGGCCTGATCACACTGCATCTCACAGCACTGCAATTATCACCATTTATTAATGTACTTTTTTATTTGTTCTTCCAAAACTGACAACTTAACATTTTCCCATATACTGTACACTTTCCAGATCTTTGCTTACTCACTTAAGCTAACATCCTCTTTATAACTGACTTTTCTAACTATCTTTTGTCATCAGTCCATTCACCCAAATCATTTATGAATTATAAACAGTTGAGACCCTGGCACTGATCTCTGGAACATCACTAGTGACATCCTGCCAGCTTGAAAAGGCCCATTTATTCCTTTTCTCAATTTCCTGATAGCTAGTCTATTCATGCTAGTACATTATCCAAACACCATTTTGTAAATATGCTGAAATGTCTGTTCACATAACATGTTGTCATTGCCCATTTTGTGAGTAAATAACTGTCATTACTTTAAAGCTCCTGCTGTTCAATGCTATGGCCTCCTGTACTTCGAGTAGAAGCCAAGATGAAAAACAAACAAATTGCCCTCACTGCAAGTAGCAGAGGTGCTTTGATGAAAAGAAATCAAAAGATGCCATTGCTGCACTGAAGCAGGTATCAGTAGAACAAATTCACCCGAGGCAAGAAGTTTGCCTTGTTCTCCAGCCTAAATGAACCTGAGTGCCTTAGATGGTAGGAAATGCCTTGAGCTAGGAATATAGACTCCAGAAGAAACCAGCAGTCTCAGGAATACTTTGTTACCTTGTTTCTTCCAAAGCATTACAATTTGTGGTGCATTGTGTTATGCAGCCTTCACCATTTTTAAAATATGAAATGGTGGGAAATATTGGTGCTGAAAAACAATCTGACAAAAAAGAAAGCTGGAAGCTCTAAACATGTTCAAGTTAACAAAATTGAAGTAGATTTACTCATTCCCTGCATTCCTGAATATTATGGGGTGGGGGAGAGAATTACTTCTACATCCTATAGAGCCTTGTACAGCCAGAGAAGCTGGGTTCCAAAACTTAAGAAATAGTAGGAATCCTATAGAACTTTTTTTCACCAAAACCCATTGGTAATTGCTGAAAGGTTTAGATTCCACAACCATAACCAGCATGATAGTGAATTTATCTCCCAGTTTCTATCAATTTTAAAGAAAATAGCAGCATTCCATGAATTCAGAGACACCTTAAATGATGCTATCAAAGACAGACTGCAGTGTGGTTTAAGATGTGAAGCAATCCACAAGAGATTACGGATGGCAAGGAATTTGCAATTAAGGAAAGCACTGGAAATAGCAGTCTTGGTGAAGCTAGCAGCCAAGGAATGTCAACAGCAAAATTAGAGCATGAGATTGCATTGGTGCTTGGCTCTGTCATTTTGTAAACTCCATGGAGAGATCAGTAATTTGACCTTAGTCTAGCTAATCTTCAGATGAAAGTAGATCCTATGTCACACAAATACTTGAGTGTAACACAAAACAAAACAACTGTTCAAATATAAGAGACTTCCATTTGAAATCATATCTGTACCTGCATTATTCCATGGATGAGTTTTAAGTGGAATGGAAGGAATCCAGTGTTACTTTAGTCTCTGGGAGAAATAAAAAAGAGCATCTCCACAATTTAGGTGTTACCCTGCAGAAACTTGAAGATTATGGCTGAAGAGTGAAGAAAGACAAATGTGAATTTTTAAAACTATTCCATTGAATATTTAGGCTATGTCATTGATGCTAAGGGATTACACCAACAAAAATGAAAGCCATAAACTGCCACCTCAAAATGTCAACCAACTATGATAATGTTTGCATTTGTTACAATGGCAGGTTTGTCCCAAATCTTGCAGCCATTTTCAAGCCATTCCACAATTTATTGTACCAAAGCAAGAATTAGAAATGGGAAGATCAATGTAAGAGAGACCTTACATTGGCAACAAGGCTTTAATTCAGAAACTCTCTGACTTTTTTTGACAGAAAGCTACTGTTACAACCAGTATGTGGTGCATTACTGGAGTGAGAGAAGTCATTTCTCACATATTACCAAATGGTGAAGAGTAGCTAATTGTTTTTACATTCTGCTTTGTTTAACTATCTTAAATCATTCTAGAATCATATTGGACATTAGTTGGCTTCACCAGTACCAATGGCTGGGAATATACCTTATTTACAGACCATAGGCCAAAATACTTGGGCCTCATACTGGGATACCTTCTCTCGCACTGAGCTGCAGCAGAGATGGGCATTGTTGCTATCAGTTTACATTTGTACAATTAAGCATTGGCAATCCAACTTCCATGGGATAATGATTCATAGTTTATATCACAATTGTTTACAAACTACTTAAAGCAGTGCAGAATTCACCAGATCTGATCAGCTTCACATCAGCCATTGACAAATGGTTTGACAGAAAGATTTGTCTAATCTTTAAGAGTAGCTTTAATCATACGCCATATGGTTAAAACCCTATTCAGTGCACAGTGGGAAAAATGGTCAAGCTGTTTTACTAGCTTCAAGACTAGTACATGCCTCACAAGAGTACAGAAGTAAGAAGCTGTGATGACAGAATTGTAAAATCTGGCTGATAATAGAATAATCAACTAACAAAAGAGATAATCACAAGACAATGTCTTAGCAAAAGTTGAATGGTGATTGCCACACCTGTAACCAATAGTTAGCAGCTTGCAGCTGACCTGTGCCAATTTCAAACCTAAGAAAAAGGGTGTAAAAGACTGGTGCATCAACAGATTATCAGCAATAACTGCAGACAAACCTTTGTGAAGAAGACCCCAAGCAACAAACAAAAGAGCAACCCTTACATCAACATGGCCCGAGCCGTTACCTCGTTATGGATAATACCAGTTTTTCTTGGGATATTTAGTTATATATTAGTCTGAGCATATAGATCTATAAATCTAACTTGAATACTGCAATTCTACATTCCATCATTATGTCAGTTGTCCATGTTTTTGAGATTCTACTTAGACTGTATTCACAAATGTAATAATGTAGTTGAATTTATGACAGAATTTCACATGTATTTCTGGCTCTTTGTCCTGCTGCATTTATTAGCCATGGAGCAGATTTTTGAAGTCAAGAGAACTTGGGAAGAAAAGTCACTGTCCAAAAGACTGAACCAATTTTTATTAACTTACCAGAACACAACCTACTTGATGACTCTGTTCTCTGGTCTTGCTAAATCGTAAAGCGTTAATTACATATAGCATTTGATTTGCTGCAATCACACACAACAAGCGACAATGTTGACATGTAAAGCGGTGTTGGCAATGAATCAAGGAATCGCACCACTGGCTGATGTGCGTACCAGCCATTCTTGTAGCACAGACTGGACTGATCTCCTACACTGTAGGTGCAGAGCAACTCTTTGCAATCAGATCAAATGTGCCAGAGATTGAGTGAAGATCCACAACCAACTGTGTTAAATAGAGACCTGATTACATCTGAGAACATAACAGTAACTGGAGCATTTGAATGAGACAATACACTAGAATACTTAAAAGAAGTGGTCCTAGAAATTGTGAATGCACTAAATGTCAGTTTTCAAGATTCTATAGATTCTGAAAGAGTCCCTATGGCTGAAGGGTTACTAATATCACCCTGATACTTAAAAAATGAGGTAGAGAATTGTGAAGAGAATTGTAGCGGTTGGAGAGAATTACAGACTGATTAGCCTGACTTCAGTAATGGTGAAAATGCTACAGACCATTATAAAAGATTTAACAGCCGAGCACAGTGACACAATTGGACAGATTCAGTATGGATTTTTAAAAGGGAAATCTGGAATTTTTTGAAGGTGAAACTTAGTGTTGATAAGTGAGATGTGATTTACCTGCACTTTCAGAAGGTTTTCAGTAGGGTCCCGCAGAAGAGACAAGAATGTAGAATTAAACTGCATGTGACCTGGATAGAGAAAGGGTGGCACAGAGGAAACAAAGTGTTGAAATAATTGTGGTTTTTTCTCAAGTGGCAGGAAGTGACAAGTGGAACAGCACAGAGATTAGTGCTTGGGATTTCAGTATTTGCAATATATATTAATGATTTAAATTTATCTTTAAGTTTATAGACAACACAAAACTGGATGGGAGAGTGACGAGTGAGGAGGATGCAGAGATGCCTCAGTTTGTTTTGGACAAGCTGATTGAATGGGCAAATGCATGGCAGATGAAATATAATTACAGATATATGTAAGGTTTTCTACTTTGTTAGCAACAACAGGAAGGCAGTTATTATCTGAATGGTTAAAGACTGGGAAAAGAGAAGGTGCGACCATGCAGGGGCAGCAGGCAGTAAAGAAAACAAATAATACACTGGCCTTCATATTGAAAAGATTTGAGTACTGGTGCAACAAAGTCTTGTTGCAATTCTAAACATGAGACCACACCTGGCGTATTGTGTGCAGTATTGGTCTCCTTGTCTGAGGAAGGATATTCTGGCTATGAAGAGAATATATCAAAGGTTTGCCAGACTGATTCCTGACAGACTGATGTATGAAGAATGACAGGATCAGTTAGGACCATTTTTACTGGCATTTAGAATAAAGGTTTCTATGAAAGTCCTCCCTTAAAGTTCTAACAAAATTAGACAGGGTAAATGCATGAAGAGAGTCCCCAGAACCAAGATCACATTTCAAAGACATGGGATAGACTATTTAGGTCAGATTAGAAGAAACTTCTTCACCCAGAGAGTGATGAACCTGAGGAATTCTCTTACACAGAGTGAGGTTAAGACCTAAATATTGAATGTTTTCAAGGAAGAGTTACATATAGGCTAAAAGGATCAAAGAATATGGGGAGAAAGTGGGAATAGAGTACTTGTTGGGTATCAGCCATGATTAAGTTAAAAGCTGGAGCTGATTTGAAAGGTTGAATTGGCCTGCTCCTATTTTCTATGCTTCCATGTTTGTTTAATTGGAGTCAGTTATGGAATACTTTCTGTAAGAAGAAAAGTCATTTAGCCCATGTCAAAAGTAAGGTTGTTGGTTTAAGCGTTTATTGCTGTTTGTGGCTTATTAATGTAAATTTATGTTAACACATGCAAATGCATTAAAAAAAGGCAAAGGCACAGTTATGTATCAAAATGATTCCGGTTTGTAATTTAAAAGTATATAACAGGCCTATGGGTATATACATTTGTATGTGTGAGCATACATATAGTATAGATTATATATGTAAAACTTTGCAATTAATTCTATAATGAGTTGGTAACTAAGAGGACCAAACTGATACAAGATGTATGATCTCACTGTGTGGAATTTGCATGTTCTCCCCGTGTCTGCGTGGGTTTCCTCCGGGTGCTCCGGTTTCCTCCCACAGTCCAAAGATGTGCAGGTCAGGTGAATTGGCCATGCTAAATTGCCCGTAGTGTTAGGTATGGGGCAAATGTAGGGGTATGGGTGGGTTGCGCTTCGGCGGGGCAGTGTGGGCTTGTTGGGCTGAAGCACCTGTTTCCACACTGTAATGTAATCTAATTGGCATTTCAAAGGATAAAGCAAGAGACAGTGAGAAGTGATGTCATGATGATCATCATTACTTTTAAAGAAACTGATCAGAGATTGGTCACAGTTTGGTCAGTTAACCAAAGGCTGGAATCTGGAATTACGACTCTACTTGCTCATGGAATCATTGTCGATTGTCAGAAAAACCCAGTTCAGTAATGTCCTTCAGGGAAGCTAAACTGCCATCCTCACCTGGTCTGGCCACATGTGACTCCAGACCCACAGCAATGTGGTTGATTCTGAAATGACCTAGCAAGCTATTCAGTGGTACCACTCACTCCAAAGTCTCAAAGAAATGAAACCGGATTGATCACCTGGCATTGGTCTAGACACTGGAAAAGATAACGGCAGAAACAGCTCAGTCAACACTGCAATGTCCTCCTTCCTAACATCTGGGGGCAAGAAATAACCTGACATTGTCATACTCATGGAATTATACCTTACAGACTGTTATGAAGTTGAAGGCATGCACTGTACCTTTTTAAAGAGAGAGTGAATGCTGTTCTACACTAAGGGCTTTCAAACACCTGTCATATGACTAGCTAGCATTCTCAGAGTGCACTGGAAATATGAAAATATGTAACAGTTGGCTGTGAAATGGATGCCTGAGTTGGTTGTTGTTTTGACAACAATTTTTTTTTAGATTATTTGAGATTAGATTAGATTAGATTACTTACAGTGTGGAAACAGGCCCTTCGGCCCAACAAGTCCACACCGCACCCGCCGAAGCGCAACCCACCCATACCCCTACATCTACACCTTACCTAACACTATGGGCAATTTAGCATGGCCAATTTACCTGACCTGCACATCTTTGGAGTGTGGGAGGAAACCGGAGCACCCGGAGGAAACCCACGCAGACACAGGGAGAACGTGCAAACTCCACACAGAGAGTCGCCTGAGGCGGGAATTGAACCCGGATCTCTGGCGCTGTGAGGCAGCAGTGCTAACCACTGTGCCACCGTGCTGCCCTAATTTAACCCTAATTTGAATTTAACCAGCCAAATGAGTGTTTGGTTTAATTAACAGAAGGGTTCACCTCGGTGTCATAACACAGACAATGTCCCAGACACCATCATCACCATCCCTGGATGTGTCCAACAGGACAGACCCAGCAGACGCATTGGCACAGTGGTATACAGTCATAAGGGAGTTCCCTGGGAATGCTCAATATTGTCTCCAGACCCCATGGAGTCTCATGGCTTCAGTGTGAACACAGGCAAGGAAACCTTCTGCTGATTACCATGTGCTTTCCTCCCTGGGCTGTTGAACAACACTTGGAGGAAACACTGAGGATGGCAAGGGGCACAAAATGTACTCTGGGTGGGTTTTTTTTAGTATCCTCCACCAAGAGTCATTTGGCAGCAGTCCTATTGATCGAGCTGGTCAGGTCCTTAAGGACATAGCTGCTAGATTGGGTATGCGGCTTGTGATGAGGGAACAAGCAAGAGGAAAAAACATACTTGACCTTATCCTTACCAATCTGCCAGCTGCAGATGCAACTGTCTGTGATAGTATCAGCAAGAGTGACCACCACACTCATTGTGGAGACAAAGTCCTGCCTTCACATTCAGAATAACCTCCATCATGTTGTGTGGCACTATCAATGTGCTGAGTGGGACAGACTTCGAACAGACCTAGCAACTCAAGACTGGGCATCCGTGAGGCGCTGTGGGCAATCAACAGCAGCAGAATTGTACTCCAGCACTTATCTGTAACCTCATGGCCTGGAATATTCCCCCACTCAACCATTACCATCAAGCCTGGGGAACAACCTCGGTTCAATGGAGAGTGCAGGAGGGGATGCCAGGAGCAGCACCAGGTACACCTGAAGATGAGGTGTCAACCTGGTGAAGCCACAAAACAGCATAAGCAGCAAATGATAGACAAAGCTAAGCAATCCCACAACCAATGGATAAGTAGTCATGACACATTCAATTGCAAATGGTGGTAGATGATTAAACAACTCACTGGAGGGGATCCAAAATGGCAGCGATCTAGGAGGATCGTGGTGCAGAGCTCCACACCACAGCACAAGTGGGACGAACGTCTAACCCACCTAGCCTGGACCATCGTGATATCCTGGGACTCTGGAAAGGTCGTGGAGTCCCAGGAAACTGTAAAAAGTCAACACCTGCGTTTTTGCTGTGCAGAGATGCCGAAGAAGGAAGGAGGAGTGTCTAAGGCCAGGCCTGTGGCCCAACCTGCAGGATCCTTGGACTAGATTACCTACCAGGCCCTGGTGAAGGAGCTGGCAAAATCTTGCGAGATGCTGGGTAAGCAGGTAGAGGAGTAGCTGGCCCTGATCTCTCTCATGCTGCAGAAGCATGAACAGCAGCTGGGAGACCTGGAGAAGAGGACGTATGAGGTGGAGCACAGGGTCACAGTGGTGGAAGCTAATGCCAGTTCCTCCAAGGATAGGATTGAAGTCCTGGAGATGCAGGTTGTAATTTGCATGACCAAGTGGATGATCTTGAGAACAGGGGCAGGAGAAAAAATATTCAGATCGTCGGTCTGCCTGAGGGTAAGGAAGGTGAGCGGCCTGC
This sequence comes from Chiloscyllium punctatum, assembly GCF_047496795.1. Lineage (NCBI taxonomy): Eukaryota > Metazoa > Chordata > Chondrichthyes > Orectolobiformes > Hemiscylliidae > Chiloscyllium > Chiloscyllium punctatum. The sequence goes on from NC_092753.1 coordinate 53,474,948, forward strand.
GGAATTTATTGAGGACTGGCTTCCGAAATCCCTTAACTTGGAGGCCTGCATGAGAGGCTTGAAGATCGAGAGAGTTCATCGGGTCACGGTGCGGAGATCAGATCTGGGTCAACATCCTCGTCCTCTCCTGGTGCGGTTTCATCACTATAGAGATAAGGAGAGAATCGTGGAAGCTTTCAGAATCCAGGGGAAGGATCCGCAGGCCCTAATGTACGAGGGCTCTAAGATCATGCTCTTCCAGGACCTCTCAGCGGTGGGGATCCAGAAAAGAAAATCCTATGACGGTGTCAAGAGAAAACTGAGGGAGCTTGGGATTCTGTACTCCCTGAGGTACCCAGCTGTTCTACGGTTCACCTTAGATGGATCCGTACATCCCTTTGGCACATGGGAGAAGGCAAGAGACATTGTGGACCAATTGACCTAATCTGAACAATTTAGTATGTACAAATAGTAGTATTGTTTGGGTATGTCTTTTTTTCTTCTTAAAAAACAGAGGAAGTCTGCTAGGGGCTTTCTTTTCCCTTTTTTTAAATTGGTAATAATCTGGTTTAAACTATGGTTGGCGGTGGTTGAGATATGTACTTTCAATTTCTAAGTTAAATTATACCAAAGGATGGGTGGATTATTTATCCCTATTTTTTAAAAAAATTCTTGATTCACATTGCTATTCCATGGTGTATATTCTTTCTTTTCTGCTTGGGTTTGGCTCTAGCTAGGAGGAGAGAAAATGGTTGGGATGGCTAGATGCATACCTTTGGGCAGTTTGTACCCGGTTCAAGTATTTAAATGCAGTTTTGGCAGTGGGATGGGAAGTTGGGTTTTGGATGGGTAGTTGCCCCCTTTGGGCTGAGAGTGAGTTCCCCTATTAAACACTGTTGACGCTTTATATGTTGGTTTGTTTTTTGGTTTTTGTTGTATATAATCTTTGATAGCTTTGTAGGTTTTAGTTTATGTAGTTTTTAAATTTGATGAATCTTGTGACATGAAGGCTCAATGATTTGTGGTTCGAGTTCCTCCTCTCTGGAATTCACCCTTCAGGCAGGGATTTTACGTTTTTTTCTCAATCTACTAAGATGTTACATCAGGACTGATTTTTTTTCTGACCCCCGTGGCAATCCTGGACTTGGTGGCATCTTGTACAATTAGTAACATTACCATCTCCGATCACACTCCAGTGTACGTGTTGGTTAAAATTAAGTATTTTACAGTGGGTTTGAGATACTGCCAAATGGATAATAAGTTTGTGGAGTACTTATCTAGGGAACTTCTGGCGTTCCTGGACATTAATTCAGGCTCGGTTAGTAGCCCATCTGTCCTTTGGGAAACTGTCAAAGCCTATGCCAGGGGTTAGTTATTTCCTACTCTGCCAATAGGAAGCAGCAGAAGGGTGAGCAGCAACGTCTCCTCAAAACGTGGTTGAAGGCAGCCGAGAAGGCTTACTCTGACAGACTCTCATTGGTCAAGCTACAGAGGATTACGACACTGCGGTCTGCATTAAATTCCGTGCTCAGGCAGACGGCAAAGAAGGAGTTTGCTTTTGCAAAACAAAGGCTATTTGAGCATGGTGACAGGCCAGGCAAATACTTAGCATATCTCGCCAGGAAAAGGAGTGCCCCACAAGCCATTATGGTCATTAGGGAAGGGTCTTGGAAACTTAACTTGTGACTCCAAAAAGATTAATGTGGTATTCCAGAGATCTTGCTCTAGGTTATGTCGATCTGAGGGTTGTGAGGAGGGGCGGGCCAAAATGGAGTCTTTTTTAAGGATCTGGAACTCTCAGGTGTGACTCCTGAACAAGAGACATAGAACATAGAACATTACAGTGCAGTACAGGCCCTTCGGCCCTCGATGCTGCGCCAACCTGTCATACCAATCTGAAGCCCATCTAACCTACACTATTCCATGTACGTCCATATGTTTGTCCAATGACGACTTAAATGTACTTAAAGTTGGCGAATCTACTATCATTGCAGGCAAAGCATTCCATACCCTTACTACTCTCTGAGTAAAGAAACTACCTCTGACATTTGTCCTATATCTATCTCCCCTCAATTTAAAGCTATGCCCCCTCGTGCTCGCCGTCACCATTCTTGGAAAAAGGCTCTCCCTGTCCACCCTATCTAACCCTCTGATTATCTTTTATGTCTCTATTAAGTCACCTCTCAACCTTCTTCTCTCTAATGAAAACAGTCTCAAGTCCCTCAGCCTTTCCTCGTAAGACCTTCCCTCCATACCAGGCAACATCCAAGTAAATTCCTCTGCACCCTTTCCAAAGCTTCCACATCCTTCTTATAATGCAGTGACCAGAACTGTACACAATACTCCAAGTGCGGCCGCACTAGAGTTTTGTACAGCTGTAGCATAACCTCATGGTTCTGGAACTCGATCCCTCTATTAATAAAAGCTAAAACACTATATGCCTTCTTAACAACCTTTCTCACTGCCCCCTTATCAGAGCAAGAGATACAGGAGACTGTTAACCAGCTTCAGAATGGAAAGGTGCCTGGTCCTGATGGACTTCCCAGCAAATTCTTTTAGGAAATTATCAACATATTGTTAGGCCCGATGTTCAACATGTTTAATGACTCATACAGCCATGATTGTCTCCTGCCATCTTTGAGAGAGACCAATATTTCACTTATTCTCAAAAAAGGGGAAGGTCCCTGAGGACTGTGCTTCATACAGGCCCATTTCACTCTTAAATGTGGACTTTAAAATCCTCTCTAAGACTCTTGTGTTAAGGCTGGAGACTGTGTTACCTTCTAATGATAAAGAGGACCAGATGGGCTTCATAAAGGGCTGCAGATCCTCCAATAATGTTAGGAGGCTGCTTAATGTAATTCAAGTGTGTCAACAGCAATTAATACAGGGATGGGTGATTTCTGTAGATGCAAAGAAGGCATTTGACCGAGTTGAGTGGCCGTAATTTTTCTATACTCTGGAATGGTTTGGCTTGGGTGAAGTCTTTATAAGATGGGTGAAGGTTCTGTACAGTGACCCTCTTGCTGCGGTCATCACCAACGGGGTACGATCAAGCAATTTTAACATTTTTAGGGGTAGCCGGCAGGGTTGTCCCTTCTCCTCACTGCTTTTTACTTTGATGATTGAACCATTGGTGGAGGCCATTCGTGGGGATCCTAATATATCAGCTCCAGGAGTGGAGTCAAAATTACATCAGATAGGTAGAGGGAAAGGTATCATTGATTATGCACGGAGGCCACAGAAGGATTTGGACAGGTTAGGAAAGTGGGCAAAGAAGTGGCAGATGGAGTACAACCTGGCAAAGTGTGAGGTCATGCACTTTGGTAGGAGGAATAGAGACATGGACTATTTTCTAAATGGGGAGAAAATTCAGAAGCACAAAGAGTTCTAGTCTAGGATTCTCTCAAGGTAAAATTACAGTTTGAGTCAGTAGTTAGGAAGGTAAATGCAATGTTGGTATTTGTTTTGAGAGGACTTTAATATAAAAGCTGGGATGAAATTCTGAGGCTCTATAAGGCTCTGGTCAGACCTTATTTGGAATATTCTGCACAGTTTTGGGCTCCATATCTCAAGAAGGATGTATTGGTCCTGGATAGTGTTCAGAGGAAGTTCACAAGAATGGTCCCAGGAATGAAAAGCTTAACATATGAGGAATGATTGAGGACTCAGAATCTACAGTCGATGGAGTTTAAAAGGATGAGAGGGGATCTAATTGAAACATACAGTATATTGAGTGACCTGGACAGAACACATGTTTCCACTGGTAAAAGAGACTAGGACCTGAGGGTGAAGCAAAGACCTTTTAGAATGGTGTTAAGGAGAAACCTCTTCAGCCAAAGAATGGTGAATCAATGGAATTCCTTGCCACAGAAGGCTGTGGAGGCCAGGTCAATGAGTATATTTAAGACTGAGATAGATAGATTCTTGAGTATCAAGGGGATTCAAGGGTTATGCGGAGAAAGTGGGAGAATGGGGTTGCGAAACTTATCAAGCACAATTGAATAGTGGAGCAGGGTGGAATGGCCTAATTTCTGCTCCTTTGTCTTATGGCTTTACGGTCTTGACATCAAGGCTGCATTCGACCAAATGTGGCATCAAAGAGCCCTAACAAAACAATGGTTATCAGGGGGCAAACTCTCTGGTGGTTTTAGTCATACCTGACACATAGGAAGATGGTGGTGGTCGTTGGAGGTCAGTCATCTCAGCTCCAAGACATCTATGCAGGAGTTTCTCAGGGTAGTGTCCTTGGCCCAACCATCTTCAGCAGCTACATCAATGACCTTGCCTCCACCATAAGTGGGGATGTTCGCCGATGTTTGCACAATGTTCAGCACCATTTGCGACTGCTCAGACATGGAAGCAGCCTGTGTCTAAATGCAACAAGAACTGGACAATAACCAGGATTGGGCCGACAAGGGGTAAGAAACATTCATGACACACAAATGCCAGGCTATAACCATCAAAAATAAGGGACAATCTAACCACCACTCCTTGACATTCAATGGTGTTATCATCACTGAGTTCCATACCATCAACATCCTGAGAGTTGTCATTGATCAGAAACTCAACTTGACTCATCACATAAATGCAGTGGTTACAGGAGCAGATCAAATGCCAGGAATACTATGGTGAGTAACATCCCTTCTGACTCCCCAAAGTCTGTCCACCATCTACAAGGTACAAGTCAGGATCAATGAAACCCCAACAACAGTCAAGAAGCATGACACCATCCAAGACAAAGCAGCCACTTGATTGGCACTACATCCAAAAGCATCCACTCCCTCCACTACCCAATGCCCAGTAGCAGCAGTGTGTACTATCTTAAAGCTGCACTGCAGAAATTCACCAAACATCCTCTGACAGCACCCTCCAAACCCACAACCACTTCTGTCCAAAAGGACAAGTGCAACAGATATATGGGAATATCACCACCTTCAAGTTCCCCTCCAAACCACTCACCCATTCTGTTTGAAAATATATTGGCATTCCTTGACTGTCGCTGGGTCAACTCCTGGAATTCCCTCCCTCATGGAATTTTGGATCAACCACAGCAGGTGGACTGCAGTGGTTCAAGAATATGGGAACACCACCACCTTCTCAAGGGCAGCTAGGGGCGCACAATAAATGCTGACTAGCCTGTGATGCCACAATCCACAAAATGAAAAAATAAAAAAACTGTTGATGGATTGCTGATGTATAAAAAAAATAAAAATTGAATAAATCAAAATAGACTATTGATGGATTGCTCATGCAATTACCAATTAGAGCTTAGAGGATTGTGATCACGCACAGGGGCTAATGACTAGTAAGGGTTAAAAAGGCCTTGTTTTTAGTGTTTGATGTCCAAGGAAGGAGGACTTCTGATAGCAGAGAACAAGAAATCTGTATCCAGTCCATCAGTTCTTTGAACTGGCATCCACTGATTTATTAAGGATTATTCTAAAGCTTGTCAATCTGCATTTAAATGTTGCAGTCTCCATGGTAATGCTGTACCATGCAGAGGCCACTTGCCAATCAACAGCACTATCCTCTCATGCAATTAAAAAAATCATAGTATGTACCCAGCAGCCAATTAAGAGTAAATTACATTGCTGTGGATCAGGAGCTACATGTAGACCAACAAGGTAAGGACAGCAGTTTCCTTCCCTAAAGGATATTAGTGGACCAGGTGGGTTTTTCCTGCCAATGGCTTCTGTTAGACCCTTACCCAGATTATTCGTGAATTGCAATTACACCATCTGCCATGGTAGGATTTGAACTGTGGTCCCCAGACCATTACCTGGGTCTCTGGTTTAATAGTCTCGGGTTAATATCACCGAGCCATTGTCTCCCCAATGAATATTGATTCTCCACCTGAATTTGTATTCTTGTGAAATTTCCTGATACATACAAGACAAAGGGCTTTGGCAAAATGTGTCTTTTTTCAGTAATACTGAAGCTATGTAAATGAGATTGAGTATTTGTAATGACTTTCCCAGAATATTTTACTGCCATGCCTTTCTTTCGGACTCCAGAATAATCCCTCCTCAATGCTCCAATGACTATTTGTAATGGTAGACTCTAGCATTTCTACACTGCTACAGTGTTCCAGGGAGAAAGGCTAGAAAGGTCTAAAAGCTATTCAGCTTTTTACTTAAACTGCTTCCCACCACTGAATCATTAAAGCATAGAAGGAGGGCACTTAGCCCAGTTTGTCTCCACTGGCTCTCAGAGCATTTTTACTCACATGTTAGTCTCTTGTCTTTTTACTGAAACCATGCACATTATTTAAATAGAAATAATCATCAAACACCCCCTTGAATGCCTCAATTGAACCCGACTCCACCACCATTTGACAGCAGTGCATTCCAAAGCTGGGACACTCACTGTGTGAAGAAGATTTTCTCTCACCTTGCACATGCTTCTTTTGCAAAACATCATAAGATTGTGCCCCTTGGTTCTTGATGCATTTTTGCATAGGAATAGTTTCTCCTTATTCCTCTGTCAAAACTGCTCATGAATTTGAAAACTTCTATCAAATCTCCTTTTAGCCTTTTTCGTCCAAGGAAAAAAAATGCAACTTTTTCAATCCTTCCTATTAATGGTGACACAGTGGTTAGTACAGCTACCTCACAGCACCAGGGACCCGGGTTTAAATCTTTCATTTTGCTTTTATGGCTAGATCTTTCCAAATTGTCTTGTATAGCTTTGTATTTATTTTAAATGTGTGTAATAAGGTTTGTTCTTCTGTTGAAATAAGGATCTGTTTTGGGACCATTGCTGTTTGTCATTTTTATAAATGACCTGGAGGAGGGGCTTGAAGGCTGGGTGAGCAAGTTTGCGGATGACACGAAAGTCGGGGGAGTGGTGGACAGCGAAGAAGGATGTGGCAGGTTACAGCGGGACATAGATAAGTTGCAGAGCTGGGCAGAAAGGTGGCAAATGGAGTTCAATGTAGCTAAGTGTGAAGTCATTCACTTTGGTAGGAGTAACAAGAAGATGGATTACTGGGCTAATGGTAGGCTGCTTGGTAGTGTGGATGAGCAGAGGGATTTTGGTGTCCATGTCCACAGATCTCTGAAAGTTGCCACCCAGGTAAATAGTGCTGTGAAGAAGGCATATGGCGTACTGGGCTTTATTGGTAGAGGAATTGAGGTCCAGAGTCCTGAGGTCATGTTGCAGTTGTATAAGACTCTGGTGCGGCCTTATCTGGAGTATTTTGTACAGTTTTGGTCACCATACTATAGGAAGGATGTGGAGGCACTGGAACGGGTGCAGAGGAGGTTTACCAGGATGTTGCCTGGTATGGTAGGAAGATCGTATGAGGAAAGGCTGAGGCACTTGGGGCTGTTCTCATTGGAGAAAAGAAGGTTTAGGGGAGATTTGATAGAGGTGTACAAGAGGATTAGGGGTTTAGATAGGGTTGACAGTGAGAACCTTTTTCCGCGTATGGAGTCAGCTGTTACTAGGGGACACAGCTTTAAATTAAGGGGAGGTTGGTATAGGACAGATGTTAGGGGTAGATTCTTTACTCAGCGGGTTGTGAGTTCATGGAATGCCCTGCCAGTATCAGTGGTGGACTCTCCCTCTTTATGGTCATTCAAGCGGGCATTGGATAAGCATATGGAGGTTATTGGGCTAGTGTAGGTTAGGTAGGCTTCGGTTGGCGCAACATCGAGGGCCGAAGGGCCTGTACTGCGCTGTATTTTTCTATGTTCTATGTTCTATGAAATATACCCTCAGCCTTGTGTGCCAGGTCACCATGTTAGCTCAATAACATAGCTAAAACTCATGGTCTATCAAGCCAAATTTCACTCAATTGTGTTTTGTCTATTATTATCAGCTAGGATAACAACAATGGGGGTCTCAATTTAATCAGTGTTCCCTGGTAACAGCTCATATATGCAACATTTTGTCAGTGCCGTGGATCTAAATTACGTGCTCCAATGCTGCAAACCTTAGTACTCAGATGCCTCAGGACTCTTACTGAAGCCAGACTGATCATTACAACGGTAAAGATATTGCACAATTAGTACAGAGGGGGAAGACCATTCAGTCTGTGAAACTCAGACTTTCCTAGTAACGGCGGGGGGGCACTCCCTTATCACGTTGGGAAATCCAATAACTGCTGCATTAACCGACTTAACAACACCACTGCTGAGCCGCCAAACAATTCCTCGCACTTGGAGCATTGAGGAGGGATTATTCTGGAATCCGAAAGAAAGGTATGGCTGTAAAATATTCTGGGAAAGTTAAACAAAGACATTATTTTGTCCAAAAACTTAGTAATAGACAGTTTGGTCATCCTTCGACCCGAAATGGAACGAGTATAAAATGACATTAATTTCCCTCTTTGCTCACCAATTCGCAATTGAACGACATGGAGCATTTCCAGAGTTTTTTTTAGAAAAGGTAAAATGCATTTATCAGTGTGATTCGCAGGAGATGTTTCAGCTGGATTGTGACTAATCCCTTTTCACACTGCAGATTTGTCGATGCATTAAGTGATGGATTTTGGAAAAATTGCCGGAAGCCTTTTTTTTTAAAACCTGTGAATTCAACCGAGACAGAAGTCACTGCTTTGGACTTGAAAAGCGAAGAACAACAGGCTCTCTGTAAGGTAGGTGCTGTGTATAGTAACTGACTTTGATCAATCCGTCACAAATGTTTGTTTAGGTTCTCACTGTTGATATTTCAAATGCCTGCATTATATGCTGGAAATACAGACAAAGCAGACATTGCTGAAACGGTTGACCTTCCCCATATTTTATTTTCTTTGTATTTTTTAGACAGTGTTCAGCAAGAGGAACCGCAGTGTATCTCTATTCTGAGATGCTACAGATGAAAAAGCACAGAGATGCATCTGATCGTTTTAAACGGTATTTAATGTTACTATCCAATCTGGTTAACAGGCGATTAAAATCTAATTTCTTTGCAGCCGTCTGAAAAATCTCTGACAAATAAGAGTTGGAAGATTTGGATTGTTATCACTTGTCCCTCACTCTCTTTCATTTATTTCATTAACCTTGCAGGCTGTACATATTCTGATCATTCTCGCATGACCTTCTTTGCTCCGCCTGTTCCTACCTGACCCGCTAGTCCTTTTATTTTCGCTGTAACTTTCTTCCGAAAATCTTTCATCCTGATCATTTCTTTTTTGATTCATATCATTCCCCTTCTAATTCACGGGGGCTGTTACACTCGATAGCGCTTCAACCTATCTGCTAGTTTTATTTTTACAAAAGGCCATTTGCACCTGGTTTTGGGATTGAAATCTTTTCTCCCTCGTTCCTTGGGCCCCTCAGTCCTCATGATTGAAATAGTCAATGCCCTTTGCAGTCCCCAGGCTTCCTGGAAACCACTTCGAACCGGGAAGTATTCGGCCTCAAATCTCAGAGACAAACAGTAAAACATCCAATCCAATTTCTTCCCCGATCTTCTGCAGACCCCGAGGGTAAATACAGAGCATTGTAGAGTCAGGACACCACAGCTGATCGGTTTGTTGACCTTGTAGTTTCAGGTTTTGAGAAGCCTGAGAGGACATGTGTAGTTCACTTCCTAACATGGACCACCAGCTCAGGGCAGGAGGTGGCGATGAAAGCAATTTGCCCCAAAATGAATGGCATTGAGTTGACAATGACTGTAAATAGCAGGACTTGCTAACGAGGTCGGGTCAAAGGGTGTGGGAGGGCGGGGGCAGAGGATTCTCTGAGTGAGATATCCGCCTGTCAAGGGAAGGCTTTGGCAAGTGTGACTTTCCAAAGTTCAAAGATACTTAACCTATTTCATGACCTTTGTCCACACATCCCTGTTACTTCTTCAAAGCATTCCCTTGTGGCGAACTGGTATTGCCCCAGCCTCTGAGCCAGGTTTCACCTGCTCCAGAAATATTATCTCGGAACAAATTGATTAGAAAATACTGACGAAGCATCACTGTCCGTTCTGAAATACAAACGGGCTTTTCTTTGCACTTTCAGGTTCTAAACGTTCTGCTTTTAAAAAAAGAAATGTGTGCCATCGTCTGTTTCCTCTGTCGATTTATTTTTCAGTGGTTTTGTTCGCGATTCTGCGTGCCTCTGCTCCCTGGGCCTGCTCTCGCCTCTGTCCCACAGTGTGCACTTGTTCTGCTGAGAGAAACTGTGTCGTTCTCTGTGACCGAGCCGGATTGCAGCAAGTCCTCAGCGAGTTCCCATGTGAGGCCTCCCTTATCAGTTTGGAGAAAAATAACATCAAATTTTTGTCAGAGAAGGCCTTCGGTGCTCTTCCAGCCCTCCGCTCTTTATCCTTAAACCACAACAATATCTCTTTCATTACCCCGGGCGCATTTAAGGGGCTGCCCCATCTCAGCGAACTCCAACTCGCCCACAACGAGTTTATTAAGTATCTGCACACCAGAACGTTCACTAATCTCAAACGACTTAAGAAGCTCGATTTGTCTAATTGCAATCTATTTAATATCCCAGACCGGATCTTTATAGCAGTCCCCGCTCTGCAAGAGCTAGCTATGTGGCAGAATAACTTCAGGAGAATCCCTGCAGCAGTGAGGGCCACAGAGACTCTCAGGCTTTTGTATCTGGAGCGGAACAGAATTGAAGCAGTGGCTTATAACTCTCTGCAAGGATTACGCCGTTTGAAATATTTAAATTTACAAAACAACAAAATTGCGGTAATCCACGAGAAAGGTTTTAAAGACTGCGTGGAATTGGAATATCTCTATCTTAATGATAACCTCCTGAGGAACCTTCCCGAGTTTGCTTTTCAAGAACTCAGGCTTCTGAAGATGTTAAACCTGGGAGGTAATGCTTTGGTGAACGTCTCCAGTACTTGGTTCAGTCAGCTCGTTGAGCTCGAGGTTCTCTATCTCGACAGAAACGCCATCAGTTACATTGAGGAAGGGACTTTTGAAAACCTGACCAGTTTGATCTCCTTACATCTGAATAGCAATAACCTGACCTCACTGCCGTTTTCCGTTTTTCAACCTGTATATTTCCTCGGCAGGCTCTATGTCTTCAGGAACCCATGGGGGTGTGACTGCAAGATGGAATGGTTGAAAGAGTGGATGGAAAACTACAAACTTGTCCGGGACATCCCGTGTGCCTCTCCACCGTCAGTAGCGGGTATGGATCTGAGTCAAGTGTTCTTCCCCAAATCTCCAGAAGGGACTTGTGTCGATCCAGTGGAACAGAACGAGACAGTTTACACTCCAATTCCGACAGAGCGTGCCCGGTCCACCGCCGACAATAGATTCAGTAACCTTATCTCGAAATTACTTTTCCCCAAAATGTACGAGGATGCGGAGAACACCACCGAGATCTTCAGGAATGTGTCAGTCCCGGGCGGAGCTAACCGGGAAACGTCTACAGCGGTTCCTATGAACAGTAATCTGGATCCACCCATCCAGGTTGTGTTCATACCCATTATAATGTTCTGCTACAATATCTGAGACAGCGTTCAGCTGCTGCAGCATTTGCCGTGTATTAATACAGCTGCAGGACGCAGGAAATCTCTTCGAATACAATCTTTATCATTTCAAACAAAAAGACACGAATTGCGAAAGTTGAATTTGAGTTTGGCTCCCCTCCGTTTGGAACCATAACAGAGAGAACTGATCTTGTGTTTGTTTGAACCGCTGGATCCGTTCTCTGCCGACTTTAGTTTTAAATCATCGTGTTCCATCTGTCACCTTCTGGGACTGAGCCCAACAATAAGCCTCCTCGATCGCTCTGAAGCTCTACTAGAGGTTGGTTAAGTCTTGTACAGGATGAAGAGTCTTTAGCTCACATGCTGTATTTGGAAATTTCATAGCACCCACATTTTTTTAAACGAGAATACTTTGTAAAATGAAGACGGAATCACATGTTGCAGACAGCGATTCCCGAATTAGTCGACTTTGGTTAGACAAATATTAATAACTTTTACCGTTAGCATCTTCAATTAATGAATAATGGACGTATTGTATCTGACCATCGTGTGTTTTTGTAATATGTACATTATAAATATCATTTACATGAATGTATTGCATAAGCACATTCCTCTGTACAAAAAAAACCGGATCTAGACAGAATGTTGGCCACAATAACCCTTTTATCTTTGATGCCGGGATTTAAATTTTGATCTATTAGAAATCGTAATCTGGGAGGATTGTGGCAATCGTGTACAGAGTTAGAGACTGTTTGACTATCCACAAGCAACAAATGAAAGGCATAATCAGTAATGTTTAGACTGAAGTAATGAGAAGCATTGGCGTCATTTAACTAAGTAAAAATGACAGAAATTGCAATGAAAATGTTGAGATTAGCCTTGTCATGAGATTTTTTAAAATCAAAAGTGCTATCACACCTTGATAAAATATGATTAAAAGTTAGTAAAAGAAACAAAGTTATTTGAGGACAGAAGATTTCATGGACAATAAATTTGACTTTTCATAGTGAAACTTACTTTGTGTTACAAACGTTCTTTATCAACCTATTTAGATGGATTGTGCACTTCTCTGGAATAAGTAAGACTTGAAACAGTGACCAGGTAAAAATAATGACTGCAGATGCTGAAAACCAGATTCAAGATTAGAGTGGTGCTGGAAAAGCACAGCAGTTCAGGCAGCATCTGAGGAGCAGGAAAATCGACGCTTCGGGCAAAAGTCCTTCATCAGGAATACAGGCAGAGAGACTGAAGGGTGGAGAGACCCTTCAGTCTCTCTGCCTCTATTCCTGATGAAGGGCTTTTGCCCGAAGCGTCGATTTTCCTGCTCCTCAGATGCTGCCTGAACTGTTGTGCTTTTCCAGCACCACTCTAATCTTGAAACAGTGACCTACTGGCTCAGAGTTAGTGACAATACCACTGCCAGATGAGTCCTCAAAAGTTGAACATGGTTAGGTCCAGTGACAATACCACCACTTCCCTTGTGTTGTGTGCTGAGTATATATCATCTGGGTTATTAGAATATTAAAGGTAGCTAGCACAGCACAAATTCCATTTAATGAATTGATCCTTTTACAGCTGTAGAAAACTGAGCTGAGGAGAAGGACATGAATGCTGACATTAGAGATAGAAGTTTGTTTACTCTGGATCACATTGACATAAGGAGGGAAGATGTGTTGGGTAGGCTAAAGGATATTAAGGTGGACAAATCCCCAGGACCAGATGGGATCTATGCCAGATTGCTGAGCGAGGCGAGAGAGGCAACAGCTGGGGCCCTGACAGATATCTTTGTAGCATCCTTAAATACAGGTGAGGTGTCGGAGGACTGGAGGGTTGATCATGTTGCCCTCGTACAAGAACGGTAGTAGGGATATTCCAGGTAACTACAGACCAGTGAGCCTGACGTCAGTGGTGGGAAAGTTGCTGGAGAAGGTACTGAGGAATAAAATCTATCTATATTTGGAAAAGAGTGGCCTTATCAGTGATAGGCAACATGGTTTTGTGCGGGGGAGAACATGCCTTACCAACTTAATAGAGTTCTTTGATAGATGAAGGAAGGGCTGTAAATGTCATATACATGGACTTTAGTAAGGCATTTGATAAGGTTCCCCATGGTAAACTAATGGAGAAAGTGAAGTCACATGGTGTGCAGGGTGTTCCAACTAGGTGGATAAAGAACTGGTTGAGCAACAGGACACAGAGAGTAGGAGTTGAAGGGAATTTCTCGCAATGGAGAAAGGTGACCCAGTGGTCTTCCACAAGGGTCAGTGTTGGGGCCACTGTTTGTTTGTGATATATATAAATGATCTGGAAGAGGGCACTGTTGGTCTGATCAGTAAATTTGCAGATGACATGAAGATTGGTGGAGTAGCAGAAAGCATAAGGGACTGTCAAAGAATACAGGAGAATATAGATAGACTGGAGAAGTGGCTGATGGTGTTCAATCCAGGCAAATGTGAGATGATGCATTTTGGGAAGTCTAATTCTAGAGCAAACTATACTGTAAATGGAAGAGCCTTGGGAAAAGTTGATGAGCAGAGAGATCTGAGAGTTTAGGTCCATTGTACCCTGAAGGTTGCTGCACAGGTGGATAGAATGGTCAAGAAGGCATATAGTGTGCTTGCCTTCATTGGAGGGGATATTGAGTATAAGAGCTGGCAGGTCATGTTAAAATTATACAAGACTTTGGTTCGGCCGCTTTTAGAATACTGTGTACAGTTCTGGTCATCACATTACCAAAAGGATGTGGACACTTTGGAGAGGGTGCAGAGAAGGTTTACGAGGATGTTGCCTGATATGGAAGGTGCTAGCTGTGAAGAGAAGTTGAGTAGGTTAAGATTGTTTTCATTAGAAAAAAGATCGAGGGAGGGATCTGATTGAGGTCTACAAAATCATGAAGGGTATAGACAGGGTGGATAGAGATAAGCTGTTTCCCAGGGTGAGGGATTCACTGAGGTCACACATTCAAGGTGAGAGGTGAAAAGTTTAAGGGGATATACGTGGAAAGTACTTTACACAGAGGGTGGTAAGTGCCTGGAACACATTACCAGTAGAGGTAGTAGCAGGCACGGTAGATTCATTTAAGGTGCATGAGTAAGTGGGGAGCAGAGGGATACAGATGCTTAGGAATTGGACGATAGGCTCAGTCAATTTGGATTGGCTCAGGCTTGGAGGACCAAAGTGCCTGTACCTGGGTTGTAGAGTTTCTTTGTTTTTTGTTCTAAAACGTGGATAAATAACTAAACTGAATGATACTTTGAGGCAAAGTTTGAGAGCAATTGTTCACATACTGGAAGTTTAGTGTTTATCACAACAATATTTCAGACGACAAGCAGATGCTCCTAGATGGAGAAGCAATGGCAGTATATGATACTTTTTAATGGTATGTTGCTTGGTATTAGCTAGTTCAGGTCCACTTGAATCTCTAATCCTTTATCCAATCAACTTGTCTCATATGAACTTTCTGAAGATGAAAACATTGACTTTAACCTCCAGTGAAACCACAAATTGGTTCCGGTCCCTGCCTAACTGCTTATTGAGGCTTTATTAGGCAATACTGGACTTTGATCTCCTGTTTCGTAAAAACATAGTCTGAACTTACCGTCAACAGAGCTAATTTCCACCTTCACATGGTTGTTTACTTGTATATGGTTTGCAGCAGGCTGGGAGCATTTGGGATACAAGCTTCCTTCATCCCCGCTTTCAGTTTCTCCAATATCCTTCTTGCCAGTCTTTTAACATCCATTCCAGGAACAAAATCTGAAACTCTGCTGCTTGTATCCTGTTCCATATTAAATCTTAGTCATTTTGGGTGCTGATGAATGAGTACCAAAATCAACAATGTTTTGTCCCCTAATATATGATTGGAGCTGGGAATTTTGCAGCTGCTGGCAGCAGACCCATCTGTGAATGGTCCCATGTTAAAGTGTTTATTTGTAATTTCTAATTCTCTAAATCTGGCCTTCTATGCATTTTCCTCTTCACTCACTAACCTCTCCACCCCCATTGCCATGCCTCAGGCAATCAACCATCCTCCTAAGCAGCCAACTCCTCTTAAAGGGTTAAAAAAGTGGCCGTTAATAGACGGGTATGTGCATCCATTACCATTGACAGATGTAGTTCAATCATGCTAGGGTTACTTCATGACATCGTACATATAATACAATTTCAATCCCTGAAGACCAACAAAGTACACTGTCAAACTTATTGTGCCATTCAGCAGACACTAGAAGTGGTAGAAAAGGGAAGTGCAGAAGTTGGAAATGGAAACGGAAACGCTTTGTTATATATGGAATAAATCTGGGTACTTTGTGCTTTTTGTCATTGAGATGAACTATATTAAAATGTCTAATAACTTTTAAGATGGTATTTTGGTTTAGTGAAAGGAAATCTAAGAGCTGTGCAAAATGATTGATTTGTCCACAGATGCCAATGACAGTCTGATACACTAAACGTTTGGCCTACACATATTTCTTTCAATTTCAAAAGTGCTTTTGCTCCTATTATACAATGGATTTCTACTATTGTTCACTGCATCTTTATGTTGAAAGTAAGCACATTGTGATTACTTTGGCATAGCTGTATTCTACTGCCTGACTACAATCATTGCCTTATCATACAAATGTCATATTCTACTGTAATACTAAGACAGTTCTTACCCTGTACCTTCATTCTGCTTTTGCTCATTCATTTCCCAGTAACCATCCATTTAAACTGTGAAAGCCTTCAAATAACATAGGTATTTTGGACTACTAAAGACATAATAGTTGTTTTCTTGATGGGAGGATTCTGGGTAATCCAAGATGGAGGATGGGAAAAATTTCTGGCTGTAAGAGCTGCTCCTTTTTTTGCGGTATTTTAGGTACTGGAGGTGATTTCCTCGAATTCCAGGAGCAGCAATTACTGTTTTATATGCTGTTGCATTGTTTTGGAACTTTGGTAAAAAAAATCAAAACAACAGCAGATTAAAAGGTAGAAGAGCAGACAAAGGAAGCACATGGTAAGGACAGTGCAGGGGAGAGAGAGAGAGAGAGAGAGAAAGAAAGAACGAAAGAACGAACGAAAGAAAGAAAGAAAGAAAGAATCTGCACAGTTACTGCCTTTGCTGTTTGAATTAGTGTATCGCTGGACATCGGAGTGCATCTGGGAAAATTAACAAACAGTGAAATTCACAACTAATCTTGGAGGAACTGTTGGGCGAAGTTCACAGCACAGAGTCAGATAAGTTAATTGTTGTTTTAAGTCTGTCCAAGAGAGAGGCTGCAGTAGTGAGTATAGTGTATTCTTTCTTGATTATATGTTTTTGGAAATAAGTCTCTTGATTAAACTTAAAATATAAGCCATAGCTATTAATTTAACCTGAGGCAGTGTTTGTAGAGGAATAAAACGGTGTTGTTTTCTGGGTCTGTAGATTGTGAAGGAGCAAAAATTGGCCTTTGCAGTGATAATGTACTTCTTGTTAGATGTGGGAGTTTAAAGAGAGTTTAAGGGTTACTGTGGATTATGGGATGTGGGAGTTTAAAGAGAGTTTAAGGGTTACTGTGGATTATATCTGCCATAAATGCTTTTGGATGTGAATCTTATCAGCTCGAGCAGATCGGTTGGAGAGACAGATAGAAGCGATGAGGAATTTGCAACAGCAACAGGATATGATGGGGGGGGGGGGGGGGGGGGAAGTCTCAGATACAGTTACATAGATGGGTTAACTCCAGGAAGAGTGAGAGGGGTCTGCACCTAGGGCAGGAGTCTTTTGTTGATATACCCATTTCAAACAGGTATGCTGTTTTGGAAAATGTAGGGGGTGATGGCTGTTCGTGCTATGTTCCCCTGAGAATCCAAGTTTCTGGTATTGAGACTGGCTCTAATGCAACGAGGGGTACGTCGGCTTCCAAGAGATCGTGTTAGGGGATTCTGTAGTCAGAGGTATAGACAGATGTTTCTATGGCCAGCAGAGAAAAAGAATGTTTCCCTGGTGCCAGGATCAAGGATGTCTCAGAGAGGGTGCAGAATGTTCTCACGGGGGAGAGGGGCCAGCAGGAGGTCATTGTCCACATTGGAAGGGAAAAGGTTGAGACTCTGAAGGGAGATTACAGAGAGTTAGGCAAAAATTTAAAAATGTCCTCGAGTAGTAATATCCCAGTGCTACGAGCTAGTGAGGGCAGGAATAAGAGGATAGTGCAGATGGATGCATGGCTGAGGAGTTGGTATATGGGAGAAGGATTCACATTTTTGGATCATTAGAATCTCTTTTGGGGTAGAAGTGACCTGTACAAGGAGGACGGATTGCACCTAAATTGGAAGGGGACTAATATACTGGCAGGAAGATTTGCTAGAACTGTTTGGGAGGATTTAAACCAGTAAGGTGGGGGGGTGGGACCCAGGGAGATAGTGAGGAAAGAGATCAATCTGAGACGGGTTCAGCTGAGAACAGAAGTGAGTCAAACAGTCAGGGCAGGAGGGACAAGGTAGAACTAATAAATTAAACTGCATTTATTTCAATGCAAGGGGCCTAACAGGGAAAGCAGATGAACTCAGGGCATGGTTAGGAACATGGGACTGGGATATCATAGCAATTACAGAAACATGGCTCAGGGATGGGCAGGACTGGCAGTTTAATGTTTCAGGATACAAATGCTACAGGAAGGATAGAAAGGGAGGCAAGAGAGGAGGGGGAGTGGCATTTTTGATAAGGGATAGCATTATAGCTGTACTGAGGGAGGATATTCCTGGAAATACATCCAGGCAAGTTATTTGGGTGGAACTGAGAAATAAGAAAGGGATGATCACCTTATTGGGATTGTATTATAGACCCCCCAATAGTCAGAGGGAAATTGAGAAACAAACTTGTAAGGAGATCTCAGCTATCTGTAAGAATAATAGGGTAGTTATGGTAGGGGATTTTAACGTTACAAACATTGACTGGGACTGCCATAGTGTTAAAGGTTTAGATGGAGAGGAATTTCTTAAGTGTGTACAAGACAATTTTCTGATTCAGTATGTGGATGTACCTACTAGAGAAGGTGCAAAACTTGACCTACTCTTGGGAAATAAGGCAGGGCAGGTGACTGAGGTGTCAGTGGGGGAGAACTTTGGGGCCAGCGACCATAATTCTATTCGTTTTAAAATAGTGATGGAAAAGGATAGACCAGATCTAAAAGTTGAAGTTCTAAATTGGAGAAAGGCCAATTTTGACGGTCTTAGGCAAGAACTTTTGAAAGCTGATTGGAGGCAGATGTTCGCAGGTAAAGGGACGGCTGGAAAATGGGTAGCCTTCAGAAATGAGATAACAAGAATCCAGAGAAAGTATATTCCTGTCAGGGTAAAAGGGAAGGCTGGGAGGGGGTATAGGGAATGCTGGATGACTAAAGAAATTGAGGGTTTGGTTAAAAAAAAGGAAGCATATGTCAGGTATAGACATGATAGATTGAGTGAATCCTTAGAGTATAAAGAAAGTAGGAGTATACTTAAGAGGGAAATCAGGAGGGCAAAACCGGGACATGAGGTAGCTTTGGCAAATAGAATTAAGGAGAATCCAAAGGGTTTTTACAAATATGTTAAGGACAAAAGGGTAACTGGGGAGAGAATAGGGCCCCTCAAAGATCAGCAAGACGGCCTATGTGTGGAGCCACAGAAAATGGGGGAAGACACTAAATGAATATTTTGCATCAGTATTTACTGTGGAAAAGGATATGGAAGATATAGACTGTAGGGAAGTAGATGGTGACATCTTGCAAAATGTCCAGATTACAGAGGAGGAAGTACTGGATGTCTTGAAACACATAAAGGTGGATAAATCCCCAGGACCTGATCAGGTGTACCCGAGAACTCTGTGGGAAGCTAGAGAAGTGATTGTTGGGCCTCTTGCTGAGATATTTGTATCATCGATAGTCACAGGTGAGGTGCCGGAAGACTGGAGGTTGGCAAACGTGGTGCCACTGTTTAAGAAGGGCTGTAAAGACAAGCCAGGGAACGATAGACTGGTGAGCCTGACCTCGGTGGTGGGTAAGTTGTTGGAGGGAATCTTGAGGGACAGGATGTACATGTATTTGGAAAGGCAAGGACTGATTCGGGATAGTCAACATGGCTTTGTGTGTGGGAAATCATGTCTCACAAACTTGATTGAGTTTTTTGAAGAAGTAACAAAGAAGATTGATGAGGGCAGAGCAATAGATGTGATCTTTATGGACTTCAGTAAGGCGTTCGACAAGGTTCCGCATGGGAGACTGATTGATTAGCAAGGTTAGATCTTATCGAATACAGGGAGAACTAGCCATTTGGATACAGAACTGGCTCAAAGGTAGAAGACAGAGAGTGGTGGTGGAGGGTTGTTTTTCAGACTGGAGGCCTGTGACCAGTGGAGTGTCACAAGGATCGGTGATGGGCCCTCTATGTTTTGTCATTTACATAAATGATTTGGATGCGAGCATAAGAGATACAGTTAGTAAGTTTGCAGATGACACCAAAATTGGAGGTGTAGTGGACAGCGAAGAGTGTAACCTCAGATTACAACAAGATCTGGACCAGATGGGCCCATGGGCTGAGAAGTGGCAGATGGAGTTTAATTCAGATAAATGCGAGGTGCTGCATTTTGGGAAAGCAAATCTTAGCAGGACTTATACACTTCATGGTAAGGTCCAAGGGAACGTAGCTGAACAAAGAGACCTTGGACTGCAGGTTCATAGCTCCTTGAAAGTGGAATCACAGATAGATAGGATAGTGAAGAAGGCATTTGGTATGCTTTTCTTTATTGGTCAGAGTATTGAGTACAGGAGTTGGGAGGTCATGTTGCGGCTGTACAAGACGTTGGTTAGGCCACTGTTGGAATATTGCGTGCAATTCTGGACTCCTTCCTCTCGGAAAGATGTTGTGAAACTTGAAAGGGTTCAGAAAAGAGTTACAAGGATGTTGCCAGGATTGGAGGATCTGAGCTACAGGGAGAGGCTGAACAGGGTGGAGATGTTTTCCCTGGAGCGTCGGAGGCTGAGGGGTGACATTACAGAGGTTTACAAAATTATGAGGGGCATGGAGAGGATAGATAGGCAAAGTCTTTTCCCTGGGATGAGGGAGTCCAGAACTAGAGGGCATAGGTTTAGGGTGAGAGGGGAAAGATATAAAAGAGACCTAAGGGGCAACATTTTCACGCAGAGCGTGGTTTGTGTATGGATTGAGAGGGGAAAGAGACTTAAGGGGCAACCTTTTCATGTAGAGGGTGATAAGTGTATGGAATGAGCTGCCAGAAGATGTGGTGGAGGCTGGTACAATTGCAACATTTAAGAGGCATTTGGATGGGTATATGAATAGGAAGAGTTTGGAGAGATATGGGCCGGGTGCTGGCAGGTGGGACTAGATTGGGTTGGGATGTCTGGTCGACATGGACAGGTTGGACCGAAGGGTTTGTTTCCATGCTGTACATCTCTATGACTGCCATTGATAGAATTATAATATGCATATCTAAATATTAATTGAATGTAAGCTTCTTCTATTTGTCTCAACATGGTTAATGGGAGGAGCCCTAAGGTTTACATGAGTGCCATTATATTTAGCCTGGGATGCTCATCAACCCTTGTCTGGTTGGTTCCTTTATCTACCTGGAAAATGCTGCAGGTTGCCCTGTGCTTGATGCATCACTTGCCACCAATATCACTTGCTTGACGCATGTGTGTATTTTAGACTGAATGGTCCGAATTAGGAAATTAATCATCATAAAAGTTTATGGAGCAAGCTTTACAGTTATATCACTGGACAGTGATTTTATAGAGCACCTGCTGCATAATAAGACATCTCAACTTACTTCACAGGAGGCAAACCACATTGCAAATAGTAAGATGTACGAAAAAGAATTTGGTAAAGCAGCCAATAACCTGTTTAAAAGTGTATGATTTAAGAAGTGTGTTAAATGAGAAGAGGTAGAGAAGCATGCAATGGGAATTGTTCAAAGCGGTGTAAATAAATCATAGGTGTACAAGAAATCAAAATTGATGAAATGAGAAGTTTTTGGAGGATTATAGGATTGTTATAGGTTACAAAGATGGCGAGGCCCAAGTATGTGAGAAGATTTAAACACAGGATGGGAATTTTACAATTGAGGTGCTATTGGGTCAGGAGTCTGTAAGATAAGCATGCACGGAGATGACAAGTAAACAGAACTTGGTGCAAATTAGGCTATGGGCAGCAGAGTTCCAGGTGAATGGAAGTTTATGGAGGTGTGGAATATGGGAAGTCAGGGATACTGGAAAAAGAATGAGGACTTCAGCTGCAAAAGGACAGTGGCAGAGTTATTATAAATAGGCAAAATTACACTGAGCTGAAGGTTGGGTCAAGGTGGTCTTGGTGATTGAGAGAATTTGGAGCCAGAAGTATAGCTGAATGTCATATTAGGACACTACATTCATAATCAGACTAATTCAGCTTCAGACAGTAGCCAGTGGGAGGACAGAGGCAGGAAATTAAAGGAAATGGATGTTCACAATGTTTAATACAAAAATATTTCTGCTTATCCTGTTGCTGGACATCAGATAAACTGGCAATTGAGAAAAAATGGAGGAGTTGAGAGAGAGGGAGACCTGGTGATTTAGAGCTGAGTGTCAGCTGCATACAATCTGTCATTGTGCTTCAGATGACGTTGCTCAGCTAAGCACATATATGAGAAACTGAGTGGACCAATTCAGTAATCCATTGGGGATCAAAAAATTACAGTACAAGGCTGGGAAATCACAGCAGAAAGTAGAATTAAACTTAAGAAATAATAAAATCAGATGAATGGAATCTGACTCAGATGCACGATACAGAAAAATATTGTCAGAAGTCACACAATACCGGGGGGTTATAGTCCAACAGGTTTATTTGAAATCACAAGCTTTTGGAGTGCTGCTGCTTCATCTGCTCACCTGATGAAACAGCAGCACTCCAAAAGCTTGTGATTTCAAGTAAATCTGTTGAACTATAACCTGGTGTCGTGCTACTTCAGAATTGTTCACCCCGTCCAACACCAGCACCTCCACACCAGAAAAATATTGGAGGGTGGTGTGATCAATTGTGTTCAAGACGACAGATTGATGAAGACAGAGGACTGTGTACCATGTTCAGTTACATAGCTCATTATTTATGAGTTTGCTAAGGGTCTGTTCAGGGTTATGGTAGAAATAGAAATTGTGTGGATATTTGCAAGAATAGATGGATCCAGGGCAGGTTCTTTTGAGAGGAATGACAATGGCTTATTTCAAAAGGAAGTGAACACGACTACAGAACAGGGAACTATTATTAATTTGCAATGTTTGCTAGATTAAGCAGGGATAGAGTATAACATTACAAAATTCATGGATGATAATAAAATAGGTGCGAAAACAGGCAGTAATGAAGAGTTTACAGATAGATATTGATAGGCTAGAAGAATGGGTCAGAATCTGGCAGATGCAGTTTAATGTGGAGAAATGCTGGGTTGTCCATTTTGGCCAGAAAAATATAAGCGCATTTTATGATTTAAATGGGAAACAGATTTAAAGTACATCAGTGCAGAAGGATTTGGGCATGAAATCGCAGAAAATGGGTATAGGTGCAGAATATATAAAGAATGGAAAATGGAATCCTGCCTTTTATTGCCAATAGTTTGGATTTTAAAGAAGTGTTGGTACAATTACATAAGGCATTGGTGAGACCACACCTGGAATAATGTGTCCAATTTTGGCTTCCTTGCTTGAGGAAGGATGTGGTGGCACTGGAGATAGCTCAGAGGAGTTTTCACTGGGTTCATTCCAGGGATGAAAGGGCTACACACAAGAATTGGTTGAATAGCTTGGATTTGTACTCACTGGAGTTCAGAAGAATGGGGGAGGGATCTGATTGAGATATATATTCTTACAAGGATTGATAATGTTCTCCCTTGTGGGACAGTCTCAAACAAGAGGTTGTAGTGAGAAGAGGTAAGTTCAAAACTGAGATGAGGAGAAACTACTTCTCTCAGAGGATTGTGAATCTGTGGAACCCACTGTCCCCCAGAGTACAGGAGGCAGAATCAATCAAGTTTCAAGAAATAAATAGATAAGTTTCTGATGAAAAACAGGATAAAGGGCTATGGGGAGCAGATATGCAAGTACAGCTGAGACCAGGATAAGATCAGCCATAATCATGTTAAATAGCAGAGTGGGTTCAAAGGGCTCAGTTGCCTACTTCCACTCCGAATTCCTATGGTGACCAGGAAGGATACTTAGTCGGGAATTAGTTTAGTGAGAAAGCACATGAACAAGTAGACGGTGGCTGAGACACAAAATGAGCTGAGCAACAATTAATGGTCAAAGACGGAATAGAACAATAATACTTTGATTACCGTAGTTAGTGTTTTGGTGTCATTTTATCTTGTTTACTATTATACCATAATCAAACATCTCTCTCTGTAGAGAAAACTGGTACATACCAAGTCTATTTCATCAAGTTTAGTGGATGCACTCATCCATCCATGAGTTTACGTAAGGTCAGCAGAAACAAAAGAATAGAAGTGAGGCATTCAGTCCATTGAGCCTATCCTGGCACTCGGGGGTCTTCAATGCCATATTCCCACACTGTCTCCATATTCCTCAAAGTCATTTAGTCTTGAGAAACTTATCAATTTTTGTCTTAAATCTACTGATTGATTGAACTTCCACAGTGCCCTAGATATTAGAGATTCACCATACTCTGAGTGAAGAAATTCCACCAAATTGTACTCCTACATGGTCTGCCCCTTTCTGGAATCAATATTCAGGAAAAACCTGCTACTGATATCCAAACTGTCAGGTCCTATAGGAATTTTAGAATAATATTTTAAATAAGATTTCCTTGGAGAATACAGGCCCAGATACCTTAACCTCTCATCATAAAACAATCCTGCCATCCCAGGATTTAATGTATTAAACCTCCTTTGTATGTTCCCTATGGCAAGTATATCCTTCCTTAGATATGGAGACCAAAATTGCACACAGTACTGAAGGTGAGGTCACACCAAGGCTTTTTACAACTGCAGCAAGATATCTTTACATCTGTACTGAAATCCTCTTGAAATGAATGCCAATATACCATGTATTTTTAATTGCTTTGTGGATCTGTATACTAGCCTTTTGTGACTCATAGGTGTGGACACCATCGCCCTTTGAACATTCATACGTCATAACCTCTCACCATTTAAGAAATATTCTTTTTTGTTTCTTACCAATCTTCACACTTGTATTCCATCTGCCATGCTCTAGTCCATTCACTTAGCTTGTACAAATCCTCTTGAAGACTCCTTGCATCTCCTCACAAACTGGGTGGGACCCAAAGTTATCATGAGCACCTTTGGAAATGTTACAATTGGTCCCCATAAATAAATGATATATATTGATTGTGACCAGTTATGGACCCAGCATGTATTCTTGCAGCCTTCCATCCTAAGGATGATCTATTTATTTACACTTTCTGCCTTCTGTCAATTAACTACTTCACAATTCATATTAGTATTGTTCTTCCCACCTCAATCTCATTGACTCTAATTTTGTGTGGGACCTTATCAAAAACACCTGAAAATCCAAATATGCCAGATCCACAGGTTCTCTTTTGTTAATGCTGAAAGTAACATCCTCAAAAATCTGCAACAAGTTTGTCAAACATGATTTCGCTTTCACAAATCCATGCTAACTCTACCCAATTTTGCCATTATTTTCTGAATATTTAGATATTCCATGCTTTATATCCTTGAACATCTTCTCCACTATGGATATCAAGCTAACTGAAATGTGGATCACACTTGCCTCCTTGTGAAAATCATGGGGATAAGGACCCTTTCAGAATCAAAGATAACCACTATTTTTCAACAATCTGTTTTGCTACTTACTTCAATGTTTTGGGATGAAACTAACTGGGTCCAGATTTATCAACCCTCAGTCTGATTAATTTTTCAAGCACTACTTCTTTACTAATTTCTGTTAGCTTTTCATTTACACAACTCCCTTGTATTTCTGGAAGATTTTCTGCATCTTCTCCCGTGAAGATAAATACCAATAACTGTTTGGTTTCTCTACCACATATTATTTCCTATCACCACTTATAATGGGCCCACATTGATCTTTGTTAATGTTTTCTCTTTCACTTGTCAATAAAAGCTTTTACAACGTCTTTATGCTGTCTGCTAGTTTACATTAATCACTTTTCCTTTTCACTTTCTTTGTCTTCCTGTGCTAGGTCTTAAATTGCTCCCAATCAAGATAACAAGCCACCTACTTTTGATCTAATCCCTGACATCTTTCATTAAACATGGCTAATCCACTTTTTTCTTTGGATATCTGTGCCCTATGCATTCCTCAGCCTTCTGTGGACCCTGTAGTATTTCTTTAAATACCAGCTCTTGTCTACTATCAAATTTTTGCGTATTTTCCCAATTCACAAGTTGACTTGCCTCTGTTTTCTTGGTAGATTTAAGATCTTAATTTCAGAATGGACTACACTGTATCCAAACAATGTAAATTCTAATATATTACAGTTTCTATTTCTTAAAGTCTCACCATGTTTATTATTTAGCCCTTTCTCATTTCACATCAAATCCAAAATAGTCCAATCTTTCATTGGCCCCTCAACACAGTTTCAAACCACACACTGAATTCATTCTCCACATTACTGCTGAATTGTTTAATCTATTCTGTGCATATGTTACAGTATTATCTATGTTACCTGTATCTTTAAGTTCTTGAATTATGATTTGCCTAACTTTAGTATTCACCACTCTGCAGCCATGTCTCTGATGTAGCAATTAAATCAGATTCTAATTCGCAATTTGTGAACTTGAATCAATGTTTTGTGAATTTTCTATCACTCCAGAAGGGGTGCCTTGAATTCAGCTTTTTGATAATATTAATTTCCATTTTGATCATATTTGATGCTTGCCGTTGCTTCAGCAGCCTTGTTTTGCTTACTAGCTCACTTCCTTTTTCTAGTTTTGCTTTTCTTGAATCTGAACTCCATCTTAGGTTCCTATTACACAGACAAGTTAATTTAATCTAACAGCACTAGCAAATGTCGTGAGGATGTTATTCTCAGTCCTGCTATTGTGAGACTTATTCTATGCTATTTGTAATCACATAAAGCAAGTAATAAGGATCCTCATTACTTAAAGAATTACAGCAGTCCCAACACACTTTTTTTCTGTATTTTGTTTGAGATGTACTCCAAGATGATGGCTCAGTCAAGGGGTAAGGAATTGAGAGACATGAGAATTTTCTGATTGCCTGTCTATTAATGCATCAGTTTCCAAATTGGTGTAATTTGAAATATCTCCATTGACAAACTACTGTTTTGACTCAAAATCAAACTTTCAAAACTGACAACAGTGGACATAATAAAATGAACTCAAATGTGTATTGTGCATCCTCTGGGAAGCTAGGGAGGAGATAGCGGAGCCATTGGGCCTTGATTTTTACGTCGTCGTTGTCTACAGGAATAGTGCCAGAAGACTGGAGGATAGCAAATGTGGTCCCCTTGTTCAAGAAGGGGAGTAGGGACAGCCCTAGTAACGATAGGCCAGTGAGTCTCACTTCTGTTGTGGGCAAAGTCTTAGAGAGAATTGTAAGGGATAGGATTTATGAACATCTGGATAGGAATAATGTGATCAAGGATAGTCAGCATGGTTTTGTGAAGGGCAGGTTGTGCCTCACAAACCTTATTGAGTTCTTTGAGAAGGTGACTAAGGAAGTGGACGAGGGTAAAGCAGTAGATGTAGTGGAAATGGATTTTAGCAAGGTGTTCGATAAGGTACCCCATGGTAGGCTACTGCAAAAATTACGGAGGTATGGCATTGAGGGTGCATTAGAACTTTGGATTAGGAATTGGCTGGCTGTAAGGAGACAGAGGGTAGTAGTTGATGGTAAAGGTTCATCTTGGAGTGCAGTTACTAGCGGTGTTCCATAAGGATCTGTTTTGGGACCATTGCTGTTTGTCATTTTTATAAATGACCTGGAGGAGGGGCTTGAAGGCTGGGTGAGCAAGTTTGCGGATGATACGAAAGTCGGTGGAGTGGTGGACAGCGAAGAAGGATGTGGCAGGTTACAGCGGGATATAGATAAGTTGCAGAGCTGGGCAGAAAGGTGGCAAATGAAGTTCAATGTAGCTAAGTGTGAAGTCATTCACTTTGGTAGGAGTAACAAGAAGATGGATTACTGGGCTAATGGTAGGCTACTTGGTAGTGTGGATGAGCAGAGGGATCTTGGTGTCCATGTACACAGATCTTTGAAAGTTGCCACCCAGGTAAATAGTGCTGTGAAGAAAGCATATGGCGTACTGGGCTTTATTGGTAGAGGAATTGAGTTCCGGAGTCCTGAGGTCATGTTGCAGTTGTATAAGACTCTGGTGCGGCCTTATCTGGAGTATTGTGTACAGTTTTGGTCGCCATACTATAGGAAGGATGTGGAGGCACTGGAACGGGTGCAGAGGAGGTTTACCAGGATGTTGCCTGGCATGGTAGGAAGATCGTATGAGGAAAGGCTGAGGCACTTGGGGCTGTTCTCATTGGAGAAAAGAAGGTTTAGGGGTGATTTGATAGAGGTGTACAAGATGATTAGGGGTTTAGATAGGGTTGACAGTGAGAACCTTTTTCCGCGTATGGAGTCAGCTGTTACTAGGGGACACAGCTTTAAATTAAGGGGAGGTTGGTATAGGACAGATGTTAGGGGTAGATTCTTTACTCAGCGGGTTGTGAGTTCATGGAATGCCCTGCCAGTAGCAGTGGTGGACTCTCCCTCTTTATGGTCATTCAAGCGGGCATTGGATAAGCATATGGAGGTTATTGGGCTAGTGTAGGTTAGGTAGGCTTCGGTCAGCGCAACATCGAGGGCCGAAGGGCCTGTACTGCGCTGTATTTTTCTATGTTCTATGTTCTAAAATCAATTAAGACTTTAAAAGAAAACTCGCAACAGTTGAAATTTGGAATTTAAAACTGAAAATGTTAGAAATGCACAAGTTCATTAGCACATGAAAGGGGAAAATAAGGGTTGATATTTTGGGGTTAGTCCTTTCATTAGATTCCTGATAAAAATGACTATTAGGGTGCAAGTTGCACGTATTGTACATCAATAAGGCAAATTGTTTGCTATTGCCAGAGGTTAAATTCCAGAAATTTAAAGGGAAAAACTGAACCTTTGCAATATATCTGATGATAGACTGAGATGGTGAAAAAGTGTGATGCCCTATTGATATTTTGTATAGCAGAATGGCACTATTTATTAGCTAAGGCTGTACTAGGTAGTTCATTCTGACCCAGATACAGATGCCAGCATTTCTGAAAGAATAAAATTTTATGCCTGAAGTGAGAGACACACTGGGTCATGAACTGAGCAGTCTAGCTCTGTTCTGAATTTGTATGTTCACATATTCATAACTTTATGTCATTCATGTTGTATGTATTCACCATTTATGTTTTGCTAGTTTCTCACTGGTAGAAATGTTTTTGCTACCATACACACACAATTTTCTTTTTCTGGCTTCACTAATGGCTGTCTCATTGTGTATGTTCTATATTTTCTGGATCAAAGTGCATCTTTCATTCCTCAACATTATAGCTCCAACAACAACCTCAATTTATAAAGTACTTTTAACATAGAAAACAAATATGTGATAAAAAAAAGACGCTAAGCCAAAGCTGACATAATCAAAAATTTGGTTACAGTTCCAGATCACAGTATCTCCTGCTACTGATGGTAGAACTACAGGAGGTTCATAGAGACAGGAAAGCTAATTTAAATACTTGTATACTGCTTATTTTCCTGATCCCTGTCATCTTATCATACTAGCACAGAAAGTCAAAATCAAAATCTACTATAAACGTTTAGGTCACTTTTGTTCAAAGCAAGTAGTGACTTTCACTAGGTCAGACCTCTATCCAAAACCATGTGACAATAAACTATATCAAAAATAAGTAAAAATACAACAGCTTGCATTCTTATCATGTCACGACCATGGGTCTGAACTTCAAAGTACTATTTTAAATTTGTAATCCCAAATTTCTTTTAAAAGACTGATACAGCCAAAGATAGTTGTGGATTTAAATTAAGTGTCTTTTTGTAGAAACAGACACCCACGAAAAGCCACAACTACAGCTGCAATGGAAACTTCAAACAACAACACTTCAAAGGGTGGCCATGGTGGGGGAAGGGGGGGGGCTGCGAAAGCTAAATCAAAACAGACTGGACAGTGTTCTCGTGGCTACAAAGTTAACATGGAGTTGACAATCTCTTGCTCAAAAGTAATCAACCTTCTGTGGATTATGTCATAAATTGCAGATACATTGTGATTTTCCTTTGAAGGAGGAGGAGGACAGGTTTCAACTTGACTGAGTGTACCAGTGGAACTGAGCATTCTCATTTGAACCAGCCTTGGTCCAAGTTTTGTAAAGGGTCACAGTTGAAAGAATATCCTCTGGACACTATTTTCACTTTGTGTGCTAGAAGTCAACTTGCTAGCAGCCAGGTAACAGGTAACAAGGGAATCAGGAAAACAAAAGGACTCTTACTTACCCTGAATGTTGGAATTCCGTCATGGTTGAAGGAATTCAGAACTACAGAAGCTCAACCATTTTGCAAAACTAAAGATTATGGAACCCACAATTCACCTATCAAAGACAGGTATTGGTAATCCAACAGCTGTAACATTCAATGATCAACACTTCACAAACAATTCAGACTGAACCATATATTTGTTTTTCTTTTATCCTTTTGGACTTGCTTACTTTTAATGTAAGCATGTCATATTAAAACACATGAAAAACACGCGTAATCAAACTCACTTTTTGTTAACTCAAGAAAGTTTGGCTAAATTAGTTTCTTTAAAAAAAATGTCAATTCAGTTTGGAAGAAAGCTCTGAGACACGGGAGGGGATCAATTTTAAAATTCCCTTAATATGTCAAATCAAGGGGATAGGTGAATGAAGAAAGGGAGTCAGTTCATCTCTTCTCATGTAGAACCGTAACCATTTGTGGACTTCCATCTTGGACTATAACAAATCTGGGCATAACAACAATGCCTTTCATATTATCAGGAAATCATAAAGGATTATATTGCATCGGTAATCATTGTAATGCAGGGAAATAGGGCAGGCAATTTGTGAACAACAATATTTTAAAATGATAAATAACTACGCAATTGTTTTTTCATGTTACTTTGAGTGATAAAGTTTGTCTGGAATATCAAGGGGATTCCTTTGATCTTTAAATGACACCATGGTATGTTTAATGCCCAATTGTAAGGGTAGATAGGGTTAATGATTCATTTGAAAAATGACACCTCATCCACTGCAGCACTATCCCAGTGTTTAAGCTTCAATGTGGATTATTTTGTCTCTAGAGTGTAGCCTCAGAACAATCTTTTGACTCAGAGAAGTGGTGTACTACTGAATCAAGTGCTACACTAAGTATAAATGTTTTCATATATAAAAGAATTCTTCCAAAATAATTTTCAAATTGAGTGAACAGCAGAGAACTTGGGAACATTCTTTCTGTCAATCATCAACAGACAGAATATTTTAATATTGCCTGTTTCAGAGTGTTAAGCAACTTTGAAGTGATTCAAATACTACTAAAAGAAGCAATTTGACTTGGCCTTCATATAGTTTGCTTTTTCACTCATGTGGTGGTAGTAATGTGTTCTGTTTACTTTCAGATAGACTGATGTGTGAAATTAAGGCGTCATATCTTGGGGAAGAAAAAAGATTTAGCTTTAAGCCAGTTGTGTCACATGAAACATGTTTCTTGTTGCCTAAACAGAAACATGCCAATATTGAGAAGTTAAGACTACAGACTTTCCTCTTACTTGCAGACGAGAGAAGAGAATACGTCAAAGCAATGTGAAAATTACACTATTTGGTAATTAGCATACAAATTATCAATGCCGTATGATCAACTTCACATGCTTATGCACAAATACATTTTAAATTGTGTACTCTTTTGTTGTAAAATACAAAGGGTGCACCTGATATGACCTGAAACTTTGTACATTTGGTCATGATGAATGATGAATTTCTATGAGATTCACATATTTTGTCTTCCATAATATGAAAATCAATGACTTCATGTGCACTGAACGCTTAACTATTGACATACAAATACAGAAAAAAACAGGGGACTGAATCAACAGCATCTGGTTAATTAATATAGTAAAACTGAACTGTTTCAGTTGGTGTTTATAGCTGACATATTAAATACCAAATTATAAAATATTCAGAAAAAGACAATTAAAGTATTCACGATTTAAATAGCTCCCATTATAATTGATTTATATTTTCAATTACTCACGGATTTCAGCTGTATCACTTGTCCTTTAATACAGATTTCCATGGCCAATTGTGTTTCATCAAAGCATTCATGGCATTTATGCAATATTAAACAATAAGCAATTTTTGAAATGTATAACATATCTAAATATCCTTTCAATACTGTTAGGAATGGTATTACATCAAAGAAAGCAGGAATTAAGTTACAAAATGTCTTAAGGCAAACAATTCATTCCTCTGTGCTCTAAAATCCTGGTGGGAACAGGTCTATAAAATACCATTTCTCTCTATCTGAATGGACTTGCCAGAAAATATGAAAATGTTCAATAAATTCCAGTTGTGAAGTTGTGCTTCATTTCTGTTTACATTTTTCCACAGTATTTTCATTTTTATATTACATGTTCAGAGGTACTATTCAGTTTCCAACAGCCAGCACCATACTGGTCTTACCATGGACCAGTTACAAAAGTATAGAACTTACAGTCCTGTAACTGAAACACAATATTGTCTTAGGCAGCTGTGTTGAAAGTCAATATTTGCAGCTATTCAATTTTACATGACTGGGTTTGGATGTGTTCAATATAAGCTTGTAGAAAGACATTTGGGTATAATATAAAAATGATAAAAAAAACACATAAAAGGAAGTATATTTTAAAAAAATGCCCAATTGCAGTTGCTGTGTATGTTGCTATCTTCAGAAGCACTGAAGCCAGTTTGAATGAAGTTGTGATGTGACCTAAACTGTTTATATCTGACCACAAACTATTTCTCTTTTGCACACTATTTTAGTAAAATTTGTGCATTTTTAATACATATACTTCAATGATAAAAATTAAACCATTTTTTCCAGACGGAACGTAATTAAAATATTTATATTCAAAGACAACACACATTTGAAATGGCAAAACTCTTAATTCTTCCCCTTAGAACAAATTAAATTGCAACAAAGTACAAACACATTTCACTACATGATTAAAAATCAGTCATTTATAAACTTGCCCACAATGCAAGAGATGTGCATAGGTTTACAGTTTTTTGAACAATAATTCCCTTGGGTAATTTTCCAACAAATGGAATGTACGTTGCTGTAGAATACAGTTTCCAACACAGATACACCAACAGCATGAATGCTTGTAACTGTCCACATGCAGTAAATCCTGATTCAAATCCTAAAATGTTTGTACATCTTTAAATTGCAAATGACGGTATCCCTTTAATAGCCCTGATTGGTCTATGTATGAAAAAAATCAAATCTAAATTTACTTCACGCTCTGACTACTGTAACTTTGCAGACTCAAAAACTTCAATTAATGCTTGTGCTCATGTTTTTTGATCTTCATTTGGCGACTAAACCAGAAGATTTTATTCTGCACTTGCTATGTTTTATCACCATAATGAAATTAAATTTCAACTAGCCAGCAAGGTTGTTGGACTCCATTAATGATAAATTAAATATTTATATTATTTTAAAAATATTTTCCAAATAAATCTGGATAGGTTGGTGGCATTTAAAATTTACTTGAAAAACTTGGAGGTAACAAGAGTTTGCATAAGTTTTGAGGACCATGTGGAATTATTGGATCCATACAGATCAGAAAGCATATGTAGATCTGAATTTTTAATAACAATTGCAAGCCTCACACAGCTTTAAAAAGGGACACTGTCACTGTAAGAGTTTGGTAATTTTTATCTCTCCATCCATCTAGTAGGACATGACAATAGTCAAAAAAAAAATTAGGGCACACTAATCCTAGACTGTCTATAAGGGGTAAGACTTGATG
This sequence comes from Chiloscyllium punctatum, assembly GCF_047496795.1. NCBI lineage: Eukaryota > Metazoa > Chordata > Chondrichthyes > Orectolobiformes > Hemiscylliidae > Chiloscyllium > Chiloscyllium punctatum. Next base: position 53,508,365 of record NC_092753.1, read on the forward strand.
CGAGGTCATTTACAAAGTCTAATGTCAGGGTGGTGCTAGGGAATGATAAAGTTCATGATTTTTCTGTCTGGTCCTTAATATACCCAGGATACAGGGACCCACTGTGGTGTGGTACACACAAGTTCAATGGCTTCTTCCAGATGCCTGATGGTCTCATCTATTTCATTGTTGATTATGGTTAGATCGAAGTAGTGTGCATATGTTTTCTGTAAAATTTCTGATTCCTTCTGCAAACGCTGGAGAGATTCATCCTGAGGAACAGAAAGATATTAAATGATAATTAATGTCTAAGAGAAGACCATTTACCTTGCTGTCAAGTGGAATCTTCCTACACATGGTGATGCATCAAACAGATTTACATATGGTAAGTAATGCTGAACCAGTACAATCTGAGTCAAGGATAAATAGACATTTGCTTTCTTAAAACAACAGTGTTTCTTTGTCAGCGTAATGTATCAGAGTTTCACTGTAGTTTTATGTAGTTGCTCAAGGTTGGTCTTTTGCACCATTTTTGGTTGGATGTAAATTAATTGGTAAACTGAAGGAATATAATTTTGATTACATGCTTGTTATTCACAGAATGGTTCTTGTAGAATGGTGGTAATGCTCCATCATTTAGGTCAGAAAGTCAGAGTTCAAGTCCCACCTGCCCAGACGTGTGCCATAACATATCTGAACAGGTTGATTAAAAATATCTAGAATCATACATTCTTCATAATGTACTGAACAGACAAAGCATTTCAGTCTTAAAAAAAATCAGAATATCTTGTTTCCTACAGTTTTAACCAACATACATACCCTGACTGAACCAAAACTACTTGTGTATTGTCATCTGCTTTTTCAGCTTTTCCCTCAATGTTCCAGGGAATTACTATGATGCTGACTGACCACCTTTCATATCCACTGTATTTGGTGGATTTGATGGGTGCTTTTACAAACAGATCCCTTACCCTTCCTATTGCTAACCTACCCCAGTTAACAAGGTTGAAGACTGGCACCAATATGCACTGAATTGCCTGTAACAGTGGCTGGGTTCTCCCAGAGCTAAGCTCTGAAGTGGGACTTAAACCCAGAGCAGTCTGGTTAACACTGGTGCTCTGCAATATTTGTTTTAGGCATTTTTCATCAAGCTTTTCAGACATGTTAGATGGGACTTGAACCCAGGCTGGTTCAGAGGTAGGTACACTACTTATGCCAATGTGCCTCATCAGCGACAGCTTATTGCAAATCAGTGCTTACCAAGCTTGTGATTTTGAGAAATTTTCTTGAGACTGACTATGCAGAACCAATTTGGCTAACAGATGATAAGTCAAATGCAATGTACTCTAGAAGGCAGAACATGCGTGTATTATTGCACATACATAATAAATATGAAAAGGCAATTAAAATCCTGTCTGGTCCAGATAAAGTATGTGGCTTAGAATAATATTTACTGCCTAAATTCAGAAGTCTGGATCTAATTTCTGAGGGAAGGAGCTTGCCAGAGCAACATAGGAAACAAAACATATAGGCTGCTACATCCACAGAATCATAGAAGGATATAGCATGGAAACAGACCCTTCAGTCCAACTCATCCATGCCGACCAGATATTCCAAATTAATCTTGCCCCATTTGCCAGCATTTAGCCCATATCCCTCTAAACCTTCCTATTCATATATCCATGTCTTTTAAATGTTCTAATTGTACCAGCCTCCATCACTTCCTCTGGCAGCTCATTCCATACATGCACCACCCTGTGTGAAAATGTTGCCCCTAAGGTCCCTTTTCAGTCTTTCCCCTTGCACTTAAACCTATGCCCTCTAGTTTTAGACTCCCCCACTCCCCACACAGATACCCTCTATCTATGGCCCTCATGTTTTTTTCAACCTCTATAAGGCCATCCCTCAGCCTCCGATGCTCCAGGATAAATAGCGCCAGTCTATTCAGCCTCTCTCTACAGCTCAAACCCTCCAATCCTAGCAACATTCTTGCAAATCTTTTCTGAACCCTTTCAAGTTTCACAATATCCTTCCTATAGCATAGAGACCAGAATTGCATACAGTATTCCGATAGTGATCTAACCAATGTCCTTTATTTCTGTATTTATTCTAATATCTAAGAATAAACCAAACTATACAATGTTTCTATGATTTTTAAAAAAAAGTAGTCCATTCAGCCCTTTGCATCTGTGCTAGCTTTCAGCATCAGCACAAGTTCCTGTTGTCAAGATGGTGGCGGAGTAACAGTACAGTATACAGGCTTCTACCTGGAGCTCATCGACTGTGTCCACTTTTACTTTTTTTTTACCCCTTTCACAGCTTCTTTTTCCTTACTTCAATCTACTTAACTTCTGTGGAGAGATCAGTGGCTTCAAGGTATCCAGGCTGAGGCAAGGTTTCTTCCCAGTGGCGGTGGCACAGGGAGTCAACTTTGGTGCAGAGCAGGGGAAAGCAAGAGATTGAGCCCAACACGAAGGAAATCGAGCCAGGCATGGGAGGCAGGGAGCGCATGTGGGGGAACTTGAGTGAGTGAGCCCAATGTGGAGGAGATTGAATCCTTGTGGGGAGTGCAAGCCTAGCATGACTAAACACTTAAGATGGAATGGCTATGCTGAACTTTTAACTTTATTACTTTGTCTAATTCATACCAAGAAGGAATTTAATGTTGAATTTTTAACTTCCATTTCAATGTCCCCCCTTCTCTATGATTCAACAGTTTTAAAAAATTTTTCAGATAATTCCCTTTAGAAATACATGATTGGATCTCCCTCCATGACACCAAGGACCAAATCTTATCACAAATCAGCTAAGGGTCAATTTTTGCAAGATCCATGGAGAGTTTCTCTCTGTAAGGCCTAGTGTGCTTTCTCACGATACCTCCCCAAACGTTCTTCCTTGTCTATGCACCAGAACTCTATGGCACCCATAGATCGTACTTTAAAACTTGTTAAAGGCATAAATACTTGCTGCTGCTGGCAACTCACTGTGCACATAGTGGCAGTGCAACTATAAACGGATGTTTCTCAGGCCACATAGGTGTCATATCTGATATTTCAATGTGCATATAAATGCATATTCTTTATCTGTTGCTACTTAAGAACCAACCACACAGCTTACCCATCCTTAGCCTAATCTCAATAATATACTGTCTCAGTTAGTGCTATTTGTTTTCCCCCATGCCTAGTGTAGCCCAGCACCTTCTCATTGCTCCAAGTTGGACCATTGAATATTGGAAAGCCTTCAAACAGTTCAAAACATTCACTTTTATTCAGCAATGTTAATGAAGAAGAAAAAAAAAGACAAAGCTTCATGGAACAGAAATGAACTGCTTGCCTTCTGAGTACCAATGAATTTACAGTCAATGAATGATCACTGCACCCAGTTCATTCTATTGAACATCATTTTCAGCAGACCCAGTGTCTGGTCTATCATTCCCCTTGGTGAAGAATGAGCTGCACTGTAAATACATTCTGCCTCAGTCAGGAGGTCGTATAACAGAATTTTCAGCCATGGTCACAGAGGGCAGACCTTGTCTATCAGTAACCATCCTTGTAAAGCATCCAACCCTTGAAATTAAGGAAATGAGAGTTCTTAAGGGTATAGGCATCATGGTGGCTTCCATGGCACTTGGCAGAGGGCTCTAAGATGTGGTACAGATGATCACAGATTACTTGGACATTGATAGAATGGAATCTCTTTCAATTGAAGAAGTCAACTATTTTATGACATAGCCATCTCATTTATGTTGCCCTACACCTGGAGGGAGCCAAAGACTACTGGCCAGGCTGAAGCACTGAATACAACACTGGAAAATGACATGAAATAGTGTGATCTGGCCAAAGCTGCATTAATGATCTTAATTCGTTTGTGGGTTGAGGATCAAGAGATCCCCAATGATTTTTGGAAACTGCCAGCTGCATAAAAAATTAGTGCAGATGTGATAGGATGGCCACCAACTCTTCCAAGTCACTGGCCCCACTCCAGTAGTAGGCAGAGCTCTATGAGTAGTCTAGGACATCCACAGCCTGCGACAACCATGCACCTTGAGGAAATAGTATTGATAGATCTGGTACTGCTACACTACCTGAGGGGATCTTCAGTGGCAGCTTCTTCATATGGAAAAGTTTAGCATCTGCTAGATTTGCTCCTGGCCCTGGACTTGCAGGTGGATCTGTTCTGTCTCCATTTCTCTACACGTTGCTACATTACAGCAACAAATGATTAAAACTTCTTACTGTGACTGGTTCCATCAGTGATGCTTGCAACGAACCCACTTGGGGAACATAAATAAACAAAATAGATCCTTCATAATGTGAACAGTCAGCATTCACATCACTCACAGTGATGGTTTAGCGAACTCCAGCATACAGTGGGAAATGGAGGAATCTGATGACAAGGGCCATGGAATGCTTCTACTTGCAACTTTCAAATGGGGGAATATTGAAATTATTGGAAAAACTCAGCAGATCTGGCAGCATCTGTGGAGAGAAGTTAGAGTTAACTTTTCAGGGCCAAATGATCCTTTGTCTTAGCAAACCTGCGACAGAGATGCTGGGCAATGCTTTCTTATCTACCATCAGTTCTGAGGTAGCATCACTCAACCTGAAACTTTAATTCTCCACAGATGCTGCCAGACCTGCTGAGCTTTTCCAGCTATTCCTATTTTTATCTGTCTCAGGCTTGTTGCAGTGCTCCATCGAAGGTCAGCACGAGCTGGAAGAACAGAACCTCATCGTCCCCTTGGGACCCCGCAGCCTTCCGGACTCGATATTGAGTTCAATAATTTTCGGGCTTGAGCTCTTCCATGTTCTTATTCCAACCTCATTAGCTGGCCTTGTTATCACTTACTCTGCTATTACACACAGGGCAGAGGTGGGTACTGCAGATGCTGGAGATTAGAGTCAAGGTTAGAGTCATGCTGGAAAAGCACAGCAGGTTAGGCAACATCCCAGGAGCAGGAAAATTGACTTCCTGATGAAGGGCTTTTGCCTGAAATGTCAATTTTTCTGCTCCTCCGATGCTGCCTGACCTACTGTGCTTTTCCAGCACCACTCTAATCTTGACTGCTATTACACACAACCCATTGAGAACCACTAATAGTCCCCATTAACAGCCATTTGCTCTCTCAGCCAAATACTTATCCTCACCTTTGTCTGTCTAACTAGTCTTCTCTCTCTTTGAGCTCTATCCCCAACTATTGTTTACACCTTACCCTCCCCCCTCACCCTATCTTCTACATATAAACTGACATTTTCCTTGCTACCATCAGTTGTGAGGAAGGGTCACTCAACCCCAAAACGTTAACTCTGATTTGTCTCCACACATGCTGCTGAGCTTTCCCAGCAATTTCTATTTGTTTTCCTGACTTACAGCATCCGCAGTTCTTTAGGTTTTTATTTCAAATGGGGACCTTAGGCTGAGGATTGCAGCGTGAGTCATACTGCAATGAGACAGGTACAGATTGTTAGTGCTGTATGAGTACTGTGACTCTGTTCTCCCAACCAAAAAAGGCATTTGCACTATAAAGTTATAGTGGTGAATACTAACAGTTCAATAATGACAGAGAATCAGACCTGTGCCCTTGCTCCCTTGAGACTTTGCTGTATCTTTGTGCTTTGTGGTCCTCAGGTGCCCTTTCTAAGGTTTGCTATGATTTGCTTTTCTTTCATAAAGATTACTATCTTCAATGTGCAATGAATGACCAAGAAAACTTGTGACCAACATCTGTACCTGACATAGTTTAATTATGAATGCATGATGTTACAATTATAAATAACTTTAACATGTAATAGCCCTTTGAAATACTTCATTTTTTAAACAGAATCCCTATAGAATCGGGCCATTCAGCCCATCAAGTCCATCAATCTCTAAACAGCATCCCACCCAGATCCATCCCCATCCCCCAATCCGAGCACTGGGACCCTGCATTTCCCATCGCTAAACAACCTAACCTGCACATCTTTGGAGTATGGGAGGAAACCTTAGCACCCAGAGGAATCCCATGCACACACGGGAGAATGTGCAAACTCCACACCAACAGTCACCCGAGCCTGGAATCAAATTGGGCTCCTGGTGCTGCAAAGCAGCAGTGCTAACCACTGAGCCACAGTGACAGATTGCTCACAAGTAATGTCCATGTGCTCAGAAAGAAAAAAACCCCACTAACTCTGTTCACTCCAGGTGTGGTCAAAGCCGTTTTCCTTTTGCAGTATGTATTTATGAGTCACACGAGTACGGAAGGAATGCAGGTCGCATTTAGCATGGTCTCAGACACAGCCTGGTAATCAAAGGCACCCCCCACAAAACTCCATGTTACTTTGTTGCTGGCACTCACTGGCCAGCCCAAGACTTAAGCCTCCACAGGTTCCCACACACCGTGTGGTCTTGTGCCTTCAGCACTCAGTAAAACCCTAAGCCTACAGTTTAGTAATGCCCACTATAGTGTTCCACTTTCTTTCTCCTGTGCACCCATTGAGGCTAGACTGGTGGTGATCAGTGATAACCTGCATGCCCCCAACTGTGGCAGCATTCCACATTCTCTTGTTTCTTTCCATCTCAATTATTGTCCTCTCTGCATCCCTGGTTGCTCCCACCAATTCAGAGAACTGATTTCCCCAACTTACCTATCACAGCAGTGGCTCCTGTTCAACATCCCTTGACATTTATGGAGTTGACCCCCAGAATGACCATTGCCTAGCTTCTGACCAATTTCAACATACAGCCCTGACTAATGAATGATCAGACTACTGATTGATCTGTGTGCAATGCTCTGACAGACTTATCGTGAATTCCAACTGCATGCACTGGACCTGCAGGACTGCCTGTAACCTGCTCTCCAGACTGTGGTAATGTGCAGGCTGAATGTGTTCAACCTTCTGGACTTTGATCAGACAATACCCTTGAGTTCTCGTACTGGGTACACTTGATTTCAAATGTCCCTCCTTAATATTACTGAGGATTACACCTCTTATACTTTAAGACACAGCCACTTAGTTGATGCATATGGCAATATATCTGTAACATGTGCTACCAATGTAAAACTGAATTAGCATGATGCCATAGAGTAACATCTCCCCTTTGTCGGATGACTGCTGACAACCATGACAAGTTGCCTCGTTTTGCATCTGCACTAAACAGCAAGGCAGTACAGAAGTACTATGAGCATTTATAAGCTGAGGAGGCAACTCAAGGCAGAGGTTCTATGAACATCAAAGCAGGCCTGAAGTGACTGAGCGCTAAAAAAGCAAACAAAGAGCCTCTAGTTGCACCCTAATCAAATCCATGAGATGATTGTCCATTCCTATATTAAATTGTCCTGGAGGCAGCAAGAAAGGCAGTGTTTGCTGACACCCATAATTGTAGGCAGCTATACATGTACGTTAATCTGCAAATATGCATGAACACAATTCCAGACACTATATCATCATGTAGAATGTGTGTGTGATTTCATATGTAAGTACCACACTGTGCATGCACATTGAAACACACGTTCTATTGAAATAGGATTCTGTGGCAGAGATTTAGGATGCTGGTGGTGGTGGTTGGGGTAGGGGGCAGCTGCATTTGGGTGGGGTTAGGGATGGGTTGGGAGAAAAGAGAGAGAGAGACAGACAGACAAAGTGAGAGAGAAAAGTCAGAGGTGGATCCCTATTTCCATTCAACAACCAGTACTAGTTTTCAGCTGCCTAGGCTCCAAGTATTAGAAATTTTGCTAACCTTTTCTTAGTGAAAACTATAGCATTATTCATTGCTACAGCTAAGCCACCAGTTTCATAAGACAACCTTGGCAAATGCAAATACTTACAGGTAGCTTTTTGCACCACCTTGGGAGCTATGTTAAAATCAGAAAGGTTGCAAGAAAATTAACAAAATGTGAGTTTAAATAAAAACAATTACAACAGACAAACAAAAGAAAGAGAAATTGAAACAAAATCTACATATAGAAAAAGCAACTTGGAAAAATTAAGTTTACCACTTACAAATCATCTAGTTTGTGAAGCATCTTTGCTGCAAATTCTTTTGTCAAGGATTTAATTTTCATAACCCATCAGCACAGATTCTCATTGCTTCATTGTTGCTTCCTGCAATCATGCTTCTTTATTCTTTTAAGTTGACAGGTCTACAACCACATTAATGCTGGTCCACGTTTGGCTATTGAATCAGTGCTTCTTTTAGGGGACTGGACAGCATACTAGATTGGGGATCTTGTCCATCCAGCTGTCGGATCTATGATCCAATCAAATGTGAAAGTATTTCGAATGTTGTTATCTTACAATAAATGGGTAAATGGGCTTTGGACAGTCTGAACTTGATTTTTGGTGGGCATGGATTTACACCACAACGCTGACCAGAATGAAGAAATAGTTCAACAATCTTATTGAGACAGAGAGCAGAAGGCTGGCTAGAGTCGGAATTACAAACATTAGATAATCTTCTGAAATTAGAGGGAGGGCTTATGCCTGAAACATTGATTCTCCTGCTCCTTGGATGCTGCCTGACCTGCTGTGCTTTTCCAGCACCACACTCTCGACTTCTGAATTTCGAGCCAAGGTGAAGGTATTGAGAAAAGTAGTGATTTTTATTTATTCTTTTTTGGAATGCAGGTTTTGCTGACAAGGTCAGCATTTATTGTCCATCCCTAATCCCTTGAACTCTGCAGGTTGCTAAGCTATTTGAGGGCCAGAAACTGGAAACTGGAATATGAGCCAGGCTGGGTAAGAATGACAGATTTCTCTTTCGGCAGGACGTTCGTGAACCAGATGGCTTTAAAATGAAAATTGTTAATACTTTCATGGTCATAATTAGACTAGCTTTTAATTATCATTTATTCATTGGCATGGAGTTCTACCAAGGCTGTGGTGGAGTGTGAACCTGTATTCCCAAAGCAATAGCTTGGGCCTCTGGATTACGATTCCAGTGACATCACAACTATGCCACAATCTCCCCTTAAATTTGGTCTTGTACATGGACTGTTAACTCACCCGTAGCTCCTCCTTTTAATGTCCTCTCTTCCTGCATTTCATCATTACATTTGAACTATCCCAAAGGTCTATACAGAGTTCCTCCCATGTCTGATTTATGCAGAGTTCCTCCCATGTCTGATTTCAACAAAATTGTCTGAAAACACAATGTCAGTTTTCACACAGTGGCGTCCAACTATACTAAACACTACTCCTCATTACACTGTAAAAATGCTCTTCCCCAGTCATGCATTCCATTCCCTGCCATGTCACAATCTCAGGTTGAACTCGATTCTTTTCAACATTGGCATCCTATATGGCTCTGACCTGAGCCTTTGGTTACATGCCCTCTTTCTCCAAAACAATTTCATTCACCTTTGCAATAATACCCATCCACACCACATCTCAGCTTTCACTTTTGCTTTTGTTTCTGGTGACATAATAATTAAATGCTCTCCAGACCATGTTTCCATCTTACACCCACCATAATTGTGAACTCATCCAAACTTCACAATATCTTAATTTGCAGTATTCATCCATAACCCTTGCACTCATGGACCTACACTGCTTCCTGGTGCAACAATGTTTCAAATTCAAAATTCTACTTTAATATTCAAATTCCCTCATGGCCTCACTAAACCATATATTGTCTATTTTAGCAGGAAGAATAAAACAGAAGCTTAATATACCTAAATGGTAAGAGATTGTGATTCAGAGTGATCTGGATGTCCTTGTGCGTGAATCACAAAAGGACAGCATGCAGATACAGCAAGTAGTTAGGAAAGGTCAGAGAATGTTATCACTTATTTCGAGGGGGAATTGAATACAAATGTTGGGAGGTCATTCTTCAACTATACAGAGCATTGGTGAGCCCACATCCAGAGAACTGCTCAAAGTATTGGTCACTTTATTTAAGAAAGGATGCAAATGTGAAGATTAAAAGATGTTTTATTTGGTTGTAGCGGTGGCTCCAAAGCAACAAGTTTAACAGGAACAGGTTTTTAAGAAGCACAGTAAAGATTTACTATAATATTAAACTGATAATCAGATATTCAGTTAAGCGTTTAACTCAGGCAATTTCAGTGCAGTAAGAAATTAAATTGTAAGGCAGTACATATAAAATCTGTAATGTAAACAAAGATAAAGCTTCAGAATTGTTGTCTTACCTCAGTCATGCCTGGAGTAATAGTTGGTGCAGCAATGAAAACGACAAATGGGGCAAACTCAGCAGTTCGCAAAACCTTTAGAGCCTGTGTCAGATCAAGAGTTAAGAGGATTAGTTAAAAACTGGAGTTGAACATCTAAACCAGTGATGTGGATAAATCACATCTCATATGTTTCATTTACATAATGTCCGAGACTGGAAACCTTCAGCTCTACCAAAAGAACGAAGTGAATCCTTTATCAAATGTAGAACACTATTTACATGAAGGGGATAATCTTGTCACTCACTTACTTGGTCTCTTGTATGCTGGTTTGAGATTTAAGGAAAATAAAAAAAAAACAGTAATATGATAATATTTAAGATGAATATCATTATAGTGAAGCTTGGAGAACAGGGAATCTCAAATAATTAATTAATAAGTTATATCAAATATGATAGCAATGACAGAACATGTGGAACCTGTTGGACACCAATGTGATCAAGAGTGAACACACCTATATTAAGTGGATGCAGCTCGAGGAACTTTGGATCCAAGTTGAAGAGCTGCAGACACAATGTCACATCAGGGAAGGGGAAAGTTACCTGGACAATTTGCATTAGACAGCAGTCACATCCCTCAAACTATGCCTGTGACTAGAGACAGAAGGGTGTGACTGGAGGTAAGGCAGGTATGAGGGTTAAAACTGAGGAGTCTCAGCCCCTTCAATTGTCCAAGAGCTATGAAGTTCTTGTAAGCTGTGCAAACAAGATTGGGGACTGTAGGTAGGATGAGCAAAATGACCACAGAAACTTGACACAGGGAGCCAGTTAAGTGGGGGAGAAAATAGGAATGTAGTTGTGTAGTTAAGGACATCTAAACAGGGTTGGAGGAGAATTTGAGATGGAGGGGCCAGACTCAGTAGTATTCATCCATGTTGGGTCCACTGACAATAATAGGACTAGGAAGGAGGTTTTGCTGAAAGATTTTGAACAGTTAAAAGCTAATTTAAAAAGCAGAACCTCCAAGGTAATAACCTCTGGATTATTACCTGTGCTGCAGGAAACTGATATTGAGAAAATAAAGTCAAGCAGTTAAATGTTTGGTTCAAAGTTTAGCATGGGAGGAATGTCTTTCAGTGTGTAGGGCAGTAGCACCATTATGGGGGCAGAATGGAGCTGTGCTGGTTGGATGAGCTTCACTTGTACCGTGCTGGGATTAGTTTCTGGTGAATCAAATGACTAGGGCTGTATAGGGAACTTTAAATTAATTCATGGGCAGGGGGAGGTTTGGAATGGGGAAAATGGAAGCTCATGAAGACAAAGGATTACAGAGCACCTATTTGGATAACAACTCCCAAATTAGTTTGTTAGCTTAACATCTGTTATTGGGAAACATTAGAGTCTGTAATAAAGGATGTAATAGCAAAGTATTTAGAAATACATATATGATCAAGCTGAGTCAGAGTGAAAAGGAAATCCTGTCTGACTACATTTACTAGAATTCTCAGAAGGTACTGAATAAGATGTCATATCTTAGCTAACTTATAGAGGACAGATAGTTGGGATATGTTTGGAAGATTGTAGAATTGATTTTCAGGATAGCAACCTGCAATTACTTGTGTACCACAAGGATCAGTGCTTGGAACACAATTATTTACAATATACATTAACAACTCAGATGAAGGAAGTGAATGTACTATTACTAAGTTTGCAGATGACATAAAAAATGGGTGGAAAAGCAAGTGGTGAAGATGATGCAAAGAGTAGGCAGAGGAATTTAGAGAGGTTAACCAACTGGGCATAAAACTTGAAACATAATGTGGGAAGTTGTGAGATTATGCATCTTGACAGGAAGAATACAGTGCTAAATATTATTTACAAAAGGAGAAAAAAACCACAGAAAACTACATAACAGAAGGATTTGGGAGTCTTTGTCCCTGAATCACAAAGATAGTATCCAAGTTCAGTGAATAAAAGGGAAGATAAATGGAATGTTGGGATTTTATTTCCAAGGGAATGGAGTGTAAAGTAGGGAGGTTTGCAAAAAACTGTATAAGGCACTATTCAGACTACAGTTGGAGTGCTGCAAACAGTTTTAAGACAATAAGACATAGGAGCAGAAATTAGGCCATTCAGCCCATCGATCATGGCTGATAAGTTTCTCAACCCCATTCTTCTGCTTTCCCCCTGTAATCCTTGATCCCCATGACAATCAAGAACCTATCTATTTCTGTCTTAAATATATTCAATAACCTGGCCTCCATACCTTCTATGGCAGGAAATTCCATTGATTCAGCGTTCGCTGGCTGAAGAGGTTTCTCCTTATCTCTGTCCTAAAAGGTCTTCCATTTACTCTAAGCCTGTGCCCTCAGGACCTAGTCTCTCTTACCTCTTCCCAATGTTCACTCTGTCCAGGCTATTCGGTAAGTTTCAATTAGATCCCCCCACCATTCTTATAAATTCCATTGAGTACAGACCCAAAATCTTCAAACGTTCCTCACATGTTAAGCTTCTCATTGACTTTCTCTAAGCATGCTCCAGGGCCAGTACATCCTTCCTGAGATATGGGGCCCAAGACTGTGACAATGCTCTAAATGTGGTCTGACCAGAGCCTTATAATGGCTCAGAAGTACTACCCTGCTTTTATATTGAAGTCCTCTCAAAATAAATGCCAATGTTGCATTGGCCTTCCTAACTAATGAATCAATCTGCAAGTTTACCTTGAGAGAATCCTGGACTAGAATTCCTAAGGCACTTTGCACTTCAGACTTCTGAATTTTCTCCACATTTAGAAAATAGCACACTTCTTACCAAAGTGTATGACTTCACACTTTCCCACGTTGTGCGCCATCTGTTACTTCTTCACCCACTCTCCTAACCTGTCCAAATCCTTCTGTGGCCTTCCCAATATTACCTGTCCCTCTACCTATCTTTGTGTCATTGCAAACTTAGCCAGAATGCCCTCAGAGAACAGTTGAACATGTGGCTACAGGAATGAGGGATTCAGATACCTGGATAATTGGGGCAAATTCTCGGGTACAGGGGATCTCTGCAAACAGGATGGTCTATACCTGAACCAGAGGGGTAGCAATATCCTTGAGGGGGAAATTTGCTAATGCTCTTTGGGAGGGTTTAAACAAATTCAGCAGGGGGATAGAATCTGAATTGTAGCTCCAGTGTACAGGAAGTTGAGAATACTGAGGTCATGAATAAGGTTTCAAGGTTGCAGGAATGTACCAGCAGGCAGGAAGGTGGTTTGAAGTGTGTCTACTTCAACACCAGGAGCATCCAGAATAACATGGGTGAACTTGCAGTCTGGGTTGGTACCTGGGACTTTGATATTGTGGCCATTTCGGAGACATGGGTAGAGAAGGGACAGGAATGGTTGTTGCAGCTTCCAGGGTTCAGATGTTTCAGTAAGATTAGGGAAGGTGGTAAAAGAGGGGGAGGTGTGGCACTGTTAGTCAAGGACAGTATTACAGTGGCAGAAAGAACATGTGAGGACATGTCTACTGAGGTAGTATGGGCTAAGGTTAGAAACAGGAAAGGAGAGGTCACTCTGTTGGGAGTTTTCTATAGGCCTCCGAATAGTTCCAGAGATGTAGTGGAAAGGATTGCAAAGATGATTCTGGATAGGAGTGAAAATAACAGGGTAGTTGTTATGGGGGACTTTAACTTTCCAAATATTGACTGGAAACGCAATAGTTCGAGTACTTTAGATGGGTCAGTTTTTGTCCAATGTGTGCAGGAGCGTTTCCTGACACAGTATGTAAATTGGCCAACAAGAGGTGAGGCCACACTGGATTTGGTACTGGGTAATAAACCAGGCCAGGTGTTAGACTTGGAGGTAGGTGAGCACTTTGGTGATAGTGACCAAAATTTGGTTATGTTTACTTTAGCGATGGAAAGGGATAGGTATATACCGCAGTTATAGCTGGGAGAAAGGCAATTATAATGCGATTAAGCAAGATTTAGGATCCATAGGATGGGGAAGGAAACTGTAGGGGATGGACACAATTGAAATGTGGAGCTTGTTCAAGGAACAGCTACTGCGGGTACTTGACAAGCATGTACATGTCAGGCAGGGAGGAAGTGGTTGAGCGAGGGAACAGTTGTTTACTAAAGAAGTTGAATCTCTTGTCAAAAGGAAGAAGGAGGCTTATGTAAAAATGAGACATCAAGGGTCAAGGCTCAGTTAGGGCACTTAAGAGTTACAAGTTAGCCAGGAAGGACCTAAAGAGAGAGCTAAGAAGAACCAGGAGGGAACATGAGAAGTCTTTGGCAGGTAGGATCAAGGAAAATGCTAAAGCTTTTTATAGGTATGTCAGGAATAAAAGAATGATTAGGGTAATATTAGGGCCAGTCAAGGACAGTAGCGGGAAGTTGTGTGTGGATTCTGATGAGATAGGAGAGACGCTAAACGAATATGTTTTGTTAATATTCGCACAGGAAAAAGACAATGTTGTTGAGGAGAATATGGAGACACAGGCTATTAGACTAGACGGGATTGAGGTTCATAAGGAGGTGGTGATAGCAATTCTGGAAAGTGTGAAAATACATAAGTCCCCTGGGCCAGATGGGATTTATCCTAGGATTCTCTGGGAAGCTAAGGAGGAGATGGCACAGCCTTTGACTTTGATCTTGTGTCATCATTGTCTACATGAATAGTGCCAGAAGACTGGAAGATAGCAAATGTTGAGACACAGATAAGCTGTCGAGCCTTGCTAAGAGGTGGTAAATGCAGTTTAATGTGGAAAAGTGTGAGGTGATTCACTTTGGAAGGAGTAACAGGAATGCAGAGTACTGGGCTAATGGTAAGATTCTTGGTAGTGTAGTTGAGCAGAGAGATCTTGGTGTCCATGTGCATAGATCCCTGAAAGTTGCCATCCAGGTTGATAGGGTTGTTAGGAAGGCATATGGCGTGTTAGCTTTTACTGACAGAGGGACTGAGTTTCGGAGCCATGAGGTCACATTGCAGCTGTACAAAACTTTGGTGTGGCCGCACTTGGAGTATTGCGTACAGTTCTGATCGTCGCATGATAGGAAGGATGTGGAAGCATTGGAAAGGGTGCAGAGGAGGTTTACCAGGATGTTGTCTGTTATGGAGGGAAGGTCTTATGAGGTTTGGCTGAGGCACTTGAGGTTGTTTTCATTAGAGAGAAGAAGGTTAAGAGGTTACTTAATAGAGGCATACAAGATGATCTGAGGATTTGATGGGATGGACAGTGAGAGCCTTTTTCCTCAGCTGGTGATGGCGAGCATGAGGGGACATAGCTTTAAATTGAGGGATAATGGATATAGGACAGATGTCAGAGGTAGGTTCTTTGCTCTGAGAATAGTAAGAGCGTGAAATGTCCTGCCTGCAATAGTAGTGGCCTCGCCAACATTAAGAGCATTTAAATGGTCATTGGATAAACATATGGATGACGATATGTAGTTTAGATGGGTTTCAGATCGGTCTCACAGGTCAGCACAACATTGAGGCCTGAAAGGCCTGTATTGCACTTAATGTTCAGTGTTCCTTCATCTAGATCATCAATGTATAAAGTGAAAAGGTGTGTTCCCTACACTGACCCTTTTGGTCCCCTCATCTAAAGGAAGATATATCACCACTAGAGAGATCCAGACAAGATGCACTATGAAGACACCAGCTATGCCAGGACTATCTTATGAGGCGAGGTTGAGCCTGTACTCACTGGAGCTTAGAATAATGAGAGGCAATCTTATTAAACATACAATATTCTTAAAGCACTTTATAGGGTAGACGTGGAAAGGTTGTTTCCCCTTGTGGGAGAGTATAGGATGAGTGGGCATATCTCAGAGAAGTAATTGCACATTTATAACTGAGATGAGGAGGAATTTCTTCTTTCAGAGGATAGTGAATCTGTGGAACTCTATTGCAGACGGCTGCTAAGGCTGGGTCATTAGATATGTACAAGGCAGAAAAGACATTTTTAATTATAAAGGAAATCAAGGGTTACAGGGAAAAGACAGGAAGGCGGGCTTGAGAATTATTGGATAAGCCATGATCTCATTGAATGGCAGAGCACAGTTAATGGGGCAAATAGCTGATTTCTGCTCTTCCATCTTATGGAAAGAATAAATCTGCCATTTTTTACAGACATAGAAAAACAACTTTATTTTTGTTTAGAACACAAGATATTGCTTTGTCATTTTCTAGTTGACACTCCAGGAAGCTGGTCACTGTACAGCTCAGTGTTATTCCCTGAAACAGATTAAACTGCTGACATGTAAACTAGGATAAAACAGAATGGACTGACTAGGTAGCAGGAATTATACACATACTCATTCTGAATTGGTTTGCAGTCTTTCACAGCAAAAATGGAAATCCAGTGGATAAAAATGGAAATCACGTTCATTTCTCTTATTTATTTTGTATGAATTTAATTCTTAATCTTTCTAGGAGAGAATCTCATCCTCATTGGATTTTAAAAAACAACAAAACCTATCAACTTTTCGTATGCTTTGTTTAAAATATGGAAAGCAAATATTCTTACTAAGAATGGGTGAAGATAAATTTTAATCATTTCATGGGAATGCTCATTGCTAATTTCCACTTACTCAAAAGTGATTTGATTTTGTTTAAACAATAAATTTCATCAATGCTCAATAGCTCCTAGGATCCACTGTAGTCACTGAATAAGACAGATTAGACAAAAATTTAGTTAAAGTAAAAGGATCTTAAACTAGTTTGCAAAAGTGCCATTTGAAATTACAAAATTGAAGGATATCTGGTTGTATGGATGAGGGGACCAAAGGTCTGTTTCCGTGCTGTACAGCTCTATGACTCTATAATTGACCCGATCTCTTATTTTAAATACCAGAAACATGAAATTTCTGTAAAGACTGCATGATTAGCAAAATGTCACCTCTGCTTTATCCTAGTATCTCATAATGGTACATTATTTTTCTGTCCTCCTCTCTTGAAAACAGTTTGACAACTACTAGATTTCCATTTTAATGATGCATAATACTTTCCAGTATCTCACCAAGTTAGAAACTGAAAGTCTCACAGGCGAATTATTTGACTATAAAGAACGTGGTCAGCCTGTTTCTTTCCTCATAATTTCCAGTCATGTACTTCCACCAGAGGTCACTGTATAGTGATCAGAAGAGGAGAGCCTTTCCTCCATAACTCCTGAGATTCAGCCCATTTACAGGATCCCTACTGCACCAAATAAAATCAATTAAGTTCATGCTAACTGGGCCCATGGTTTGTGCAGTGTGACCAGCAGTAGTTACATTAATTCGGTCAATGACGAGCCTGTACTGTCCCAGACATTTGGTCAAATTACATTTATGTGCTTCTTCCCAGTCTTAGGCAATTACTACTAAACAATTAAGTAGTATTTACTGGTAACATTTCCACACTGTCTTTCTTCTTTCATCCATCCAAAAGAAAACAGTTGACGAATAAAAAAGCAAAAGGGTATATAAATGCAGATTATGGCTCTTACACATTTGTGAACATTTGCATTGCAGCACTGCGTAACATACCAAAAAAAGTCAATGTTGGCATCATCTAATATCGATCCATTAATAACATCAAATCCCTTCACCCAGACTGCATTTAAAATCAAGGCCTTCAAAAGGGAGTCTTCAACTTCAAATGCTTTGCTTCTATCCGTTGTTTGACCATTTATGTATTTATTTATTCAACTATTTATCATTACCTGGGGTTCAACATCAAGTATTGCAATCAGTCCTTGTTCATGGATTTTGCGTATCGTTTCCAACTTTGTTCCATACATTGCATCCTCATGACTGCCATACTCCAGATATTCATTATTGGAAATATCTTGCATCATTTGATCATGTGAAACAAAATGGTAATTTTTACCATTTTCTTCATCTTTTCTGGCAGGTCGGGTAGTATCTACAAAGACAAGGAATCTCCTATTATTGAGAGAAACTGCTTGCACAATTTAAGGCTGCAACTCATTACTTTGTCCTCAATCTATGTTTCTTCACAGGAAGCAGGGTAGTTTAAACCAGAAACTATATTAGGCCTTACTTTAGACACTTGCAGTTGTACATTTAAACTTAAAGAATATGTGACCACAGTTAACAATTTTCATTTCATTAATTGTATAGTGTGAATTGATTGGCCATAACATAGGTAATAATTAAATATATTACATTCTTCTCTTCTGATGACACTGGCATACTGAAAAATGAGGCTGGGTGTCATTATGGTAATAACGAGTTTTATGTAAATAATGCCATCAACATAGAAAACCATTCAAATGTGTTTCACATGAGTGTAACCAGATAAACAAAAACTGACACAGGTGTCAAAGGAACAGACAATAAGAGGGGTGACCAAACGTCTAGTATGTGGGTAAACTTTCGGAGGAACCTCAATGCAGATTTTAATATGAAAAGGTTGAGAGAAAAAAGTGCAGCATTTGGAACCTATGTAGCTGAAAGTGTGGTCCCTAATGGTGGCTGAAGGTAGCAGGAGCTGTACAAAAACAAAACTGGAGTTGGAAAAGCACAAAGATGTCAATGGTTTCTGGAGTTCAAAGGTGTCAGAGACAGAGGGATAGGTAGTGGTAAGGTTACAAAGTCAGTACAAAATTTTAAGTTGGAGATACTGATGGGTTGGAAGTAAATATCAATTAGCAAATGCAAAAACAATCAGTGGGTGAGACATGGGCAGATTTTCCCTGAAAGTTTCAGGAAATCAGCTCAAGTGGGTGTCAAAAGCTTTCATTGTGGGAAACACACATCCGTGATTTTACTAAATTGGCAAATTAGTGGCGAGAAGGTGGGTTTGCCATCAAATTAGAAGTGGTAGAGGACTCTCAAAGCTGGAGAACCAATACGAAGTCCTTTAGCTTGAAAATAGCAATAGGATGTTCTTTTAGGTTGCCAAACTTTTCAAATCCTATTATTTAAAAGAAAATGCAGCAGCTAGGTTACTACTGTGGGCCATGGCAACAGAGAGCTCCTTGACTAGCAGAGTGCAGCTGTTGTTGACGCTATGGAGGCAGGGAATGGCTCTGAGACCATTTGGATTTTTAAGCCAGTGTTTATTGCTGTCAACAAGGTAGTGGTAATGGACGCCTCCACCTGCTTCGAGAAGGTCAACACCATTCTGATGCCAAAGAAAAGTCATGCAGTGTACTTCAATGACTACCACCCGGTAGCTTTGACCTCCATAATTATCAAGTGCTTTGAGAGGTTAGCCATGGCTCACATCAATTCCAGCCCACCAAGTTGTCTTGATCCTTTGCAATTCGCCTATCAGTGCAACAGGCACATTGCAGATGCCTTCTCCCTGGCCCTACACTCATTATTGGAACATCTGGATACCGACATTAGGCTCCTCCCTACTGGCTACAGCTCAGTCTTCAACACCATATTTCAAACAATCTCAATTGCAAACTCTGAGACTTAGGTCACAGCTCCCTCACTGTAACTGGATCCTTGACTGCAATCAGTAAGAACAGGCGACAACACATCCCCCACCATCATCCTTCATACCAGTGCCCCGCAAAGCTGCATACTCAGCCCCCTACTATATTTCGCATACATTTATGAATGTGGGGCCAAATTCCACCCCAAATCCATTTACAAGTCTGCTGAAGACATCACTACTGCAGGTTGGATCTGAAACAATGACAAGGCAGAATACAGGAAAGAGACTGAATGCCTAACAGCATGGTGTACAAAGAACAATCCCATCATCAATGTCAGCAAAATGAAGCAGCTAGTCATTGACTTCAGGAAGCAGAGTGGAGGGCTTGCCCTATCTGCGTCAATGGTGCAGAGGTGGAGATAGTTGAGTGTGTCAAGTTCTTCGGAGTGATGAACACCAACAATCTGCCCTGGTTTACCCATGTTGATGCGACAGTCAAGAAAGCACAAAAATCTCTCTACTTACTCATGAGGCTAAGCAAATTTGGCATATCCACAAGAACTCTAATAAATTTTTAATAGATGCATCATTGAAAGCATCCTTTCTGGATGCATCAAAACGTCATATGGAGACTGCTCTTTCGAAGACTGCAAGAAACTACAGAGAATTGTGAACACAGCCCAGTCTATCAAGTATACCAGCCTTCCATCCATTGACTCCATCAATACTTCCTGCTGCATCAGGAAAACAATCAACATAATCAAAGACCCTTCCCACTCCAGTTATACTGTTCCACTCTCTTGTGTTGGGCAGAAGATATACAAGTTTGAATTTACGTACAAGTGGATTCAAGAACAACTTTTTCCCTGTTGTCAGGCTTTTGAATGGACCTCTCAAACATTAATTCTAATCTCTCTCTCTCTCTACACCTTCTCAGCAGCTGTAACACTTTATTCTGCAATCTGTTCTGCTACCTTAATGCACTTTGTGTGGTATGATCTGCTTGTATAGCATGCAAAACACTTTTCACTTTATCTCATGAGACAATGTGACAACAATAAATCAATCATTTTTTGACTCTCATTCTGAAGACAATTGACATTGATTGTGAGAGTTCCATGGGTCAGACCATCCTTCAGTTTGAAGAAAAATGCCAATATGTTGCATTTGTAGCGTGGTACTGATTTTACTCTTTCATGAGAAAAATCATACACGATCATGGCACTCCAACAAACCATGGCTTTGATTTAATAATTTAGTTACTAATTACATTCAACAAGCACAATATTTAAAATACTATCACTTACGTGGAATAGGGTATGCAAATCTGTCCGGATGCTTTGTGATCAGAGTATTTTTTATGTGTCTTCGCCCCACTCCATGGGCCCCTTTCCCAGAAACAAAAAAGGCAAAATTGGAAAAGTCTTAATTCATTTCTAAAATATAATTTTGGTGGTGCTGTTTTCTAATTGCCATTCCAGAATGTTATTTTACTAATTTTTTTTACCTAGTAACACTAGCGTCTTCCTTCTGAAGGCTGGCAGTTTTACTACCTCTTCATATGTAACAAGGTCTAGTTGGTCAAAGACTGAAAAGGAAGCCCACTGAGAGAATGAGTTGCATATTATGAGCATTACAAATGTTTTACAAAGCAGTTAAAATACAAGGGAAAAAAATTCAGCATTTCTGAAAATAACCACTGACGGTTGTAAACTCTTTTAGGATCTAATGCACCAAATTGAAAATAAATATTGCTTTTTCTAAAGTGACTGATGTATAATAACAAGTTATTCTGTGATTGAATACTTGTATTAAAATGAGACATAATGAAATGCATTTAGTATTACAATTGAATAATGGGCAATTTTAAAATGTGAATGTGATTGTACAAGTTATTGGTAAAAACAGAAGGGCTGGTTGTAAGACTTAGAACATACACATTTTGGTTATCCATAAAATTGTTTTTCATGCCATAAACCTGCATCTTTTGATAATCTATATTACTGAAAACAAAAAAGTTAAATGAAACAGCATAATAGAACATTGAGTCTTTTATGAGCAAACTTCTAAACATGGGAAAACACATTCTGAATGACCTACTGTTTTGCTGAATACCTTAACCAGTTACAGCAATGAAATGCAATTTTTTTTTCTATATGTACTTTTGTTGGGTTTTCTTAGTGTAATGGAATTTTTTGCTCTCTATGCAGTGAGCTTTTCAAGCGGTCTTGGGAAATAATACTAGTTTGATGCTCTATCTTGACAGTTTAATGTTTATTTACTTTTGAAGAACCTTATGTATTACTTGCTCCAGGTTGCTCTCTTACATTAATTAATCAATTAATCTTTAAGATTCTGAAGAGAATTAAAGTTTTAGTAAAGCAACTACTCCCAGAGGTAATGAAGAGACATAAGACTCCTACAGAGAAAGGATAAGTGGTACTTTTCATACATTTATATGTAAAAATGTAAAACTCAGCAGAACTTTTAAAATGCTTTTTTCTAGTCACCTACTTTGAAATATATACTTTAGGACAATTCTGAATCAGGGCTTGCAGAAGAATTTGTACAATCTGTGGCCACTTAGCCGATATCAGTAGGAGGCCAGACAGCATTTAATGCACTAATACAAAGGGTGTCCACCAGTTCCATAGCATTCACTCACATTCATCCCTTGTACTAATTAATCTGGAAGACTTTCCTAGCTGCAAAGCTTACATTTAAAGACTACTGATCTTGCTAAAAGCAGGGAAGCATTGCAGTTAAGGCAACTTGTTCAGACAAATGAACATCAGGCAGATAAGGCATGAAGTGGGGTATAAGCTCCTCAAATATATCAAATTATAAACAAATAACCTAAATTCTAAATGGGAAAAAAAGGATCCTTCAATTGGAGCCTTCACCACCTGCAATAATAATGTTGCCAATTTCTAAAGTCAACGGTAATAACACCATAGACTTTGTCTTCAGCCACAATATTAAAGGAAATGTCATCAGAGTCATTAATGGCAGAAAGTTGCATTAATTATTGCTGTTGTAAATTAGATGAAACACTAATTAATTTCTGACGCACTTACAGGGGATTATGAGTCTTACATAGCAATTTCATCACTCAGTTAAAGCTGCATTATAGTTTCATAATGTCTCTTTACACATTGACAAGCATTTAGCCTCACACATCCTAAATTAGTGTAACTAATTAAGATTATAAATATTCACTTAATGATACTTCCCTTTGCAATTATCACATTAATAACTGATTACAGTGTAATGTTGTCACAGGAGTCATTGTGGTAGATTGCTTTTCTCTGCTGGAACCTTCATTAACGTAGTGGCTCTCAAACTAGGGTCTAAAAATCTAGCTTTGGTCTGTAGGAGCTTTTCAGGGGGTTTGTGAACTAATATGACGGTGGCAGTGGGGAATAGCAAGAATGACTGACAGACGAGGACTGCGTTAATCTCTCTACATTCTTGCACTTTCCATGTTTTTGCTATACCTGTGCTCCTTCTAATCTCATGTTCTCGGTCTCGACTGCTTTATTGGAGCTTTCTGTGTACCTGCTTTCTTTGTGTTTTGCCAAGAATAGAAAGATTCTACAGTGAGAAGCAAGCACATCCCATCTTACTGATATTTGCAAGTAAGGAACTTACTTTTTAAAAAAGGATTATTAAAACACTCTTCAAATGCAGATATATCATAATTTAGAGGGAATGACCGAGAACCACTGAATTACAGAAGTATGTCTCTTTTACAATGGAAAATATCCAAGCAACAGTGTTTTAACTACAATCTGAATATAGAATTTCATTACTCCACCTATGCTCAAACAACATATATTCTTACCCTATCATGAATTACTGCTGGCAACACTATGTCTTTCTTAGCTGACTGACCCAAAGCCAATATGAAATAAATGGGAGAGAAACATGAAGAATAAGCTGCTGAGTTGCTGGGCTCGCACTTCATGCCACAGACTGAACAGATGACAGAGAAAATACATTAGGTGAATGGGGTGTCAGATGTTTAGGGCTCTTTCACAAAGTACTTACAGCTCACCACAGAAAAGATATTATTAAATTGGAGAGGATTCAGTCAAGATTTTCCAGGCTGTTTCCAGAACTTGAGGCTTTGAGTTATAAGGACAGGCTGGAACTTTTTCACTGGAATGTAGGAAGTTGAGAGGTGACATTATAGAAGTTTATAAAATCATGAGGAGAACAGATGAGGTGAATAGCAAAGGTCTTTTTCCTAGATTGCGTGAGTTCAAAACTAGGGGCACATTTTTAAGGTGAGAGGAGAAAGATTTAAAAAGGACCTGAGGGGCAACTTTTTCACATAGAGGGTGGTTCACAGATACAATGAACTGCCAGAAGCACTGGTAAATGCAGGAACATTTACAACATTTAAAACATTAATAGGAAAGATTTAGAGGGGCGTGGGCCAAATGCAGGCAAGTGGGACTAGTTCGGTTTGGGAAACTTGGTCAGCATAGACGAGTTGGACCAAAGGATCTGTTTCTATGCTGTATGACTCTATGACTAAATGGCTCTGTTGAGTCCTGATCAAGATTGATAGGTTGGCAAACCTGCTGCTGTACACCACACCTGAAACTAACGTTAAGTGTAATTAAATAAGGTATGTAATTGCTTTAGTCCTGGGTCATTCACATCAATTTGCTTTTCAGAAGTTTAATCTTTATTGATTAAATATAGAAACTGATTTTCCAACAAAATATAATGCAGTTTTAACTTCAGTAATGTTGATGAGACAAACAAAAATAAAAAGATGGAATTAGGGAGAAAAGTTCATGTCACTCAATCACAGTTACTTACATGCATAGAGGCCATTGGGTGGAAGACAGCATGAAAAATGTATAAGCATCATTGTGTAAGCAATGTTGCATTGTACTGTTAAATTACAACCAAAATATATAAAACACACAAAAACCCATACTAAAGCAAATTAAATGTTACATTACAAATAAAATGCAACATATGGAAGATATATCTTATCCGCAAAAAGGCAATAAGCACATTACATTGCAAAAGGGCTAAAGTAATTCTATGTCAATCAAATAACATTCAGCCAGGTTGAGTGATAGATGTATGCAGTGCTAACTTAGTTTGGAACTAGCATGTACATTATTCCATTTTTACAAATATACACAAACCCAAGGCCAATTCGAATCTATTATGTTTGGAATACATTCAAGATTAGTTCTACATAATTGCAAGTTTCAGTTTGGTCTCCATTTTCTCAGCTTGTCATAACTGTGTCATGGGCTGCGATTCCACTTTTTAGCAATCCCTTTGCAATGATCTGTGGTTGTGTCCTGTCAAAGGTGTATCAATACAGCACAGGTTAAGCATATAAGCAAATTTAAGTGTACAACATTGGTTTATCGTTCAAAGCAGAATCTGAATCTTAGTTCTGATGCACAATTATACCTGGGTACCTACCGTGGATAATCTTTCTTAATTTTATGTCTAGATTAATGAATGAAACGTGCTGGAGCGAGGAAAACGACTATACTGTTTCCTTGAAAGATCACCTGCCACTCACTTAGGTGAAGCATTTAGCAGTAAAAATAAAACACTTGCTTGCCAATGATTGATTTGTCTTTAGCTCAGGCTTTTGTGAAATTTCTTGGGTGGTCAGTCATATTTCCTTGCATATTGAGATGAATATATAATTTACAAAGATATCATTTTCAGCAAAAAAAACCACCCTTATTACTGACTGACAATGGGATGTGCTGTTGCTTTTCAAAATCCCAACAAGTGGCAAAGAAAAATGAGAAAACACTGGCAACTTAACTAAAATTTAATAAATCCAAATGTCTTCAATAGACATAAATAGTAAAAAAAAAAAGCAAAAGGAGCTTTTTAGCTCCAGATTAGGGACCAAAAGATCTGCACTTGGAGGTAGAAGGCATGGCTAAAAGATAAAGCCAAAGAAACTAAAGGAAGTGAAAATGCAAATTGCAGAGGCACTGGCAGTAAGTTTTCAGTAATATACAAGTAACATCCCAGAAGCAGTTGCAAATAAGATATGGAAGGAAGGAGGAATCAGAAAAATTACAATCACCAGAGAAGTGGTACTGAATAAATTGTAAATGGATGGATTTGTGGACTGATAAATGCCTAGGTCCTTGAATCTAGGGTTTTCAAAGAGGTGGCAAGTGAGGTGGCTGATTTTAATTTTCTAAGACTCCCTAAATTAGGGGAAGGTCCCATTAGATTGGAAAATAGCAAAATGGAGCTCCTTCTTTCAAAAAGGAATGGAAACATTAATCAGGAATAAAAGTCTGTTAGCTAAACATCTGACAGAGGGGAAAATGTTAGTAGGTGTTATTAAAGAAATTATAACAGAGTGGAGTCATGGTTTGTGAAAGAGAGTTGGAAGCAGTTCATGGAGGGTTTACCACACTAATATCTGGAATGGGCAGGTTGTCAGGAAAGGAAGATAGGCTCGGCTTATGTGCGCTAAAATTTAAAAGAGTAAGAGGTGCCTTGATTGAAACATGTAAGATCCTATGGGGTCTTGACAGGGTGTTGTGGTTCTGTTCGCCGAGCTGGTAATTTGTCTTGCAAACGTTTCGTCCCCTGTCTAAGTGACATCCTCAGTGCTTGGGAGCCTCCTGTGAAACGCTTCTGTGCTGTTTCGTCCGGCATTTATAGTGGCCTGTCTCTGACAACCGGAAGCAGCAGAGACAGGCCACTATAAATGCCGGAGGAAACAGCACAGAAGCGCTTCACAGGAGGGTCCCAAGCACTGAGGATGTCACCTAGACAGGGGACGAAACGTTTACAAGACAAATTCCCAGCTCGGCGAACAGAACCACAACAATGAGCACCTGAGCTACAAATCTTCTACCAAACCTTGACAGGGTATTTGTGGAGCTAGTTCCCCTTGTGGGAGGACATAGTACCAGCCATCACTACTTAAAAATAAGGAATCACCCATTTAAAATGAGGTAAGGCATTTTATTTTCTCTAATAGAGTGTCAAGAGCCATGTTCCCTTTAAGCTGTACGTATTCTGAGGGCCTGTGCACAGCACTTGTATGCTGATGAGATTTGCTGCCTGGCCTTTTGTTTTCAGGAGTTGCTGCTGGAAAATTAAAAAAAAAATCAAATTGTAAGGAGAAGGTAGAAGTGCAAGTTAGTTATGAGGTTGAATGCTGCTATAAAAAAAAATGAAAGTAAGATACATAGCGCGTGATTGTCTTAATGTATCAAGGAATCTAGAGAAGAGAGGAAAATGAGATGATGTAAATAAAGGAAGAGATCATCCTGCTGTGATAAATGATTTTGGCATTGGAGATAAAAATGTAGAGTCAGTACAGGGAGAAATAAGAAATAGCAAGGGAAAGAAGACCCTGGTGGGAGTAATCTATAGGTCCTCTCACAGTAGTTCCACAGTAGGATAAGAGAATAGACCATAGGTGCAGGAGTAGGCCATTCTGCCCTTCATTCTGCCCTGTACCACCATTCATTATGATCATGGCTGATCATCCTCAATCAGTATCCTGTTCCTGCCTTATCTCTATAACCCTTGATTCCACCATCCTTGAGAGCTCTATCTAACTCTTTCTTAAATGAATCCAGAGACTGGGCCTTCTAGGGCAGAGCATTCCACACACCCACCACTCTCTGGGTGAAGAAGTTTCTCCTCATCTCTGTCCTAAATGGCCTACCCCTTATTTTTAAGCAGTGTCCTCTGGTTCGGGACTCACCCATCAGCGGAAACATGTTTCCTTTCTCTAGAGTGTCTAATCCTTTAATAATCTTATACGTCTCAATCAGATCCCCTCTCAGTCTTCAAAACTTAAGGGTAGACAAGCCCAGTTGCTCCAATCTTTCAACATAAGATAGTCCCGCCATTTCAGGAATTGACCTCGTGAACCTACGCTGCACTCCCTAAATAGCCAGAATGTCTTTCCTCAAATTTGGAGACCAGAACTGCACATATTATTCCAGGTGCGGTCTCACCAGGGCCCTGTACAGCTGCAGAAGAACCTCTTTGCGCCTATACTCAATCCCTCTTGTTATGAAGGCCAGCATGCTATTAGCTTTCTTCACTACCTGCTGTACCTGCATGCTTGCCTTCATTGACTGGTGTACAAGAACACCCAGATCTCTTTGTACTGCCCCTTTACCTAACTTGACTCCATTTAGGTAGTAATCTGCCTTCCTGTCCTTGCCACCAAAGTGGATAACCATACATTTATCCACATTAAACTGCATCTGCCATGAATTTGTCCACTCACCTAACCTGTCCAGGTCACCCTGTAATCTCCTAACATCCTTCTCACATTTCACCCTGCCACCCAGCTTTGTATCATCAGCAAATTTGCTAATGTTATTGCTGATACCATCTTCTATATCGTTAACGTATATTGTAAAAAGCTGCGGTTCCAGCACTGATCACTGCGGTACCCCACTGGTCACCGCCTGCCATTCTGAAAGGGAGCCGTTTATTACTACTCTTTGTTTCCTGTCAGCCAATCAATTTTCAATCCAAGCCAGTACTTTGCCCCCAATACCATGCGCCCTAATTTTGCTTAATAACCTCCAATGTAGGACTTTATCAAAGGCTTTCTGAAAGTCCAGGTACATTACATCCACTGGATCTCCCTTGTCCATCTTCAGAGTTACATTCTCAAAAAAATTCCAGAAGATTAGTCAAGCATGATTTCCCTTTCATAAATCCATGCTGACTCTGACCTATCCTGTTACTGCTATCCAGATGTGTCGTAATTTCATCCTTTATACTTGACTCCAGCATCTTTCCCACCACTGAGGTCAGACTAACTGGTCTATAATTTCCTGCTTTCTCTCTCTCTCCTTTCTTAAAAAATGGTACAACATTAGCCACCCTCCAATCTGCAGGAACTGATCCTGAATCTATCGAACTCTGGAAAATAATCACCAACGCATCCAAGATTTCTAGAGCCACCTCCTTCAGTACCCTGGTATGTAGACCATCAGGCCCTGGGGACTTATCAGCCTTCAGACCTAACAGTCTCTCCAACACAAATTTCTGGCAAATATAAATTCCTTTCAGTTCAGGTCCTTCAGCCACTGTTACCTCAGGGAGATTGCTTGTGTCTTCCCCAGTGAACACAGATCTGAAGTACCAATTCAACTCTTCTGCCATTTCTTTGTTCCCCGTAATATATTCCCCTGTTTCTGTCTTCAAGGGCCCAATTTTAGTCTTAACCATTTTTTTGCCCTTTCACATACCTAAAAAAGCTTTTACTATCCTTCTTTATATTTTTGGCTAGTTTACCTTCATACCTCATTTTTCCTCTGCGTATTTCCTTCTTAGTAATCCTCTGTTGTTCTTTAAAAGCTTCCCAGTCCTCCGTTTTCCCACTCATCTTTGCTATGTTATAATTTTTCTCTTTTGACTTTGTATGTTTCTTAACTTCCCTCGTCAGCCATGGCCACCCCTGCCTCCTCATAGGATCTTTCTTCCTTTTTGGAATGAACTGATCCTACATCTTCTGCATTATACCCAGAAATATCTGCCATTGTTCCTCCACTGTCATCCCTGCTAAGGTATTGCAACATTGAACTTTGGCCAGCTCCTCCCTCATAGCTCCATAGTTCCCTTTATTCAACTGAATATTGTCACTACCAACTGTACCTTCTCCCTCTCAAATTGCAGATTGAAGCTTATTGTATTATGGTCACTACCTCCTAATGGCTCCTTCACTTCAAGGTCCCTGATCAATTCTGGTTCATTGCACAATACCAGATCCAGAATTGCCTTCCTCCTGGTAGGCTCCAGCACCAGCTGCTCTAAGAATCCATCTCTGAGGCACTCCACAAAGTCTTTTTCTTGAGGTCCAATACCATCCTGATTCTCCCAGTCTACCTGCATGTTGAAATCCCCCATAACAACTGTAGTAACATCTTTGCGACAGGCCAATTTCAGCTCCTTATTCAACTTACACCCTACATCCATACTACAGTTTGGGGGCCTGTAGATAACTCCCAAGAGGGTCTTTCTACTCTTAGAATTTCTCAGCTCTATCCATACTGACTCTACATCCCCTGATTCTAGGTCCCCCTGTGCAAGGGACTGAATATCATCCCTTACCAACAGGGCCACCCCACCCCCTCTACCCGTCAGTCTATCCTTACAATAGACATGTAGCCTTGAATATTCACTTCCCAGACCCTGTCCACTTGAAACCACGTCTCAGTTATCCCCACAATATCGTAGCTGCCAATTTCCAAAAGAGCCTCAAGCTCATCCATCTTATTTCTAATACTTTGTGCATTCATACATAGTATTTTTAATTTGTTACTGCCTTACCCTTCCTATCAACCCCTATTTCACTCAACCTTACGGCATGATCCCTTTTTGAGTTTTCTGCTTCATTGATACCGTTGTCTTTCTTGACTTCCCTTGTTCTAACTTTCCCTTCAATTTCCTTCTTAAACTTCCAGTTTGTCCCCGCTCCCCCGCTATTTAGTTTAAATGCAGCTGTGTTGCAGTAGCAAACCTGCCTGCCAGAATGCTGGTCCCCAACCTATTAAGGTGCAAACCGTCTCTTTTGTATAATTTATGCTTACCACAAAACATACCCCAGTGATCCAAGAATTTAAATCCTTGCTTCCTGCACCAGTTCCCGAGCCACACATTCAAGGCCATTATCTCCCTGTTCCTGGCCTCTCCAGCCCGAGGAACTGGAAGCAAACCGGAGATAACCACTCTGGACGTCCTGCTTTTCAGCCTTCTTCCTAGTTCTCCGAAGTCCCGCTGTAGTATGTCCCCCCTCTTCTTCCCGACATCATTTGTGCCGACCTACCACCACCTCTGGCTCTTCACCTTCGCCCTTGAGGATTTCCTGCACTCTGTCTGTGATGTCCTTAATCCTGGCACCAGGAAGGCAACACACCATCCTTAAATCCCGCTTGTGGCCACAGAAACCCCGTTCAGTTCCTCTCACTGGAGTCCCCTATTACCACTGGATTAGTGGTGCTGGAAGAGCACAGCAGTTCAGGCAGCATCCAACGAGCAGCGAAATCGACGTTTCGGGCAAAAGCCCTTCATCAGGAATAAAGGCAGTGAGCCTGAAGCGTGGAGAGATAAGCTAGAGGAGGGTGGGGGTGGGGAGAGAGTAGCATAGAGTACAATGGGTGAGTGGGGGAAGGAGATGAAGGTGATAGGTCAAGGAGGAGAGGGTGGAGTGGATAGGTGGAAAAGGAGATAGGCAGGTTCGGCAAGTCCGGACAAGTCAAGGAGACAGTGCTGAGCTGGAAGTTTGAAACTAGGATGAGGTGGGGGAAGGGGAAATGAGGAAGCTGTTGAAGTCCACATTGATGCCCTGGGGTTGAAGTGTTCCGAGGCGGAAGATAAGGCGTTCTTCCTCCAGGCGTCTGGTGGTGAGGGAGCGGCGGTGAAGGAGGCCCAGGACCTCCATGTCCTCGGCAGAGTGGGAGGGGGAGTTGAAATGTTGGGCCACGGGGCGGTTTGGTTGATTGGTGCGGGTGTCTCCGAGATGTTCCCTAAAGCGCTCTGCTAGGAGGCGCCCAGTCTCCCCAACGTAGGGGAGACCACATCGGGAGCAACGGATACAATAAATGATATTAGTGGATGTGCAGGTAAAACTTTGATGGATGTGGAAGGTTCCTTTAGGGCCTTGGATAGAGGTGAGGGAGGAGGTGTGGGCTATTACCACGGCTCTGGTATAAACCAGGAAATACTGAGGGCTTGTAAGAAAGCTATGACAATAATGATGGGCGCTTTTAATATGGATATGAACTGGATTAATCAAATTGGCAAAGGTAGCTTTGAGGAAGATAGTATTAGAGATTGTTTCTTGCAGCAGTATGCTGTGAAACCAACCAGGGAGTAGGCTGTTCGGTTCTCATGGTCTTTGCAGAAAGACTACAAGATAGGACGGTTGATTAACAGTGGCAGATATTTAAGGAGACATTCCATTCATCCCAACTAAAATAGATTGCAAAGAGGAAAAAAGATTGTACGAGAGTGGAGGAAAGCATCCACGGCTAAGCAAAGAGGTTCAAGATAACATGAGAAACTAAGGAATACCATATTGCAATGTTCAGTCGCAGGCTGAAGATTGGGTAATTTTCAAAGACCCACAAAGGATTACTAAAATAAAACTAATAAAAACAAGGATCCATTAAGAAAGAAGATGAGCACAAAGTACAAAAATTGATAGCAAATGCTTCAATAAGTACTGCATATAAAAATGAAGAGAGTAGCTAAGATGAATGTCAGTCCCACTGGAGAATGAGACTGGGGAGTTAATAATTGGGAACACAAATGACCTCATATTTTGCCTCAGTTTTCATGGTAGAGGATACTAAAACCATTCCAATTATATCAGATAATGCACAGATCATAGAAAAGGAGGAACTTAAAATAATCACCATCACTCGAGCAAAAGTATTGAGCAAACTATCAAAATTAAAGTCAGACAAGTCCCCATGAATGGCCTACATCCTCGGGTCTGAAAGAAAGTGGCAGCAGAGATATTGGTTATAATAATATAAAATTCCCTCAAATATGAAATATAATAATACTTGTGAATTCTGAAAAAGTTTCAATCGATTGAAAAAAACGTTAATGTAACAGTCTTATTCAAACAAAAAGGGAGACAGAAAGTAGGAAACCATAGATCGCTTAGTTTAATGTCTGTTGCTAGGATCCATAATTAAGAAAGTAGTAGTAGGACATTTAGCAAATCATAATGGCAACCCGTCAGCGTCAGCATGGTTTCATGAAGTGTAAATCATGTTCGACTAATTTGCTAGAGCTCTTCAAAAATGTAAAAAGCAAAGTAGGTAATGCGGACCCTATAGATATAATATGTGTGGACTTCCAGAGGTATTTGATAAGGTACGACATGAAAGGTTAATACACAAGGTAAGATCACAAGGTGTTAGGGGGAATGTATGTTATGGAGTTGAAATAAATGAGTCTCTTTCTGATTGACAAGCTGTAACTAGTGGGATGACATAAGTTTTGTTCTCAGTCCCCAACTACTTACAATTAATATTAATGACTTGGGAAAGAATGTATTATAGATAAATTTGCAGAGAACACTAAACTAGCTGGGAAAGTAAGTTTGCAGTAAGAAAATAAAATAAAAACTACAAATGTATAAGGATAGGTTAGGTAAATAAGTCAACATTTGGCAGATGGAGTTTAATGCAGTTAAGTGAGGGATTATCCATTTTGATTGAAAGAATAGAAAGGTAACTTCTTATCTAAATGGAGAGAAACTTCAAAAGCTTCAGTGCAGAGAGATCTGACTGTCCTCCTGCATCAGTTTAGAAAACTAGGTATGCAAGTAATAAGGAGGTAAAATAGAATTTTGGCATTTATTGTTAACGGAATGGAGTAGAAAAGCAGGAAGGTGTTCTAATTGTACAAGGAATTGGCGAAACTGCAGCTAGAGTACTGTTGCAGTTTTGGTCCCCTTATTTGAGGAAGCACATAACTGCATTGGAGGCAGTTCAGAGAAGGTTCACTAGATGAAAATAAAACAAAGAACTATGGATGCTGGAGATCTGTGTAGAATAAATAGGGAAAAAAATGTTTCCACTTGTGAAAGTTTAGATAACGAAAGGGCACAGACTCAGCAAAAGTAATATTAAGACAAAAACATTTTCATGCAGTGAGCGGTTACGGTTTGGAATTCATTGAATAGGAGAGTGTGGAGTAGGCAGGTTCAATCGAAGCATTCAACAAGGAATCACATAATTATTTGAATTGGAACACTGTGCAGTATTAGAAGGAAAAGGCTGGAGAAAGGCACAAAGCGACATGCTCATTTGGAGAATTGGTGCAGACAGAATGCCAAATGGCCTCATTCTGAGTTGTGATAATTGTGTCAAGTGTTAAATTGAGAAGGATGCTATCAAAGTCATAGTGAAAGAGGAAATAGTTTAGATAGAAGTTGGGCTAACAATGGATGGGCTCACAATTGACAAATAGAAGCTACAAGAAAAGCTTTTTAAGTGTAACCAGCCTATAGGACCAGAATCAGAACAAACATCATAATCTTTGTATTCATTAGGTGAGTGGTTTGAGAGATGGAGTTCTGTTGAACTTTACACAAAGCTAGTTTCAAAGGAAAGGAATGCAGAAACAGTTATATTCACTAGCATTTTTTGACCAAGTCTCAATATTGTGTGGTTGGCAGTCTGGCAGTAAAGAAATGCAGAAAATAGGTTATAGGCTAGAACATGGAGGATTTATGATGTTTTTAAGTTCATTGACATGACCTATTCAAGTAGGGTAACATAGCATTATTATTTTATGTCATAGTGATCACATGATTAAATAGATCTGATTATAACTGTGACTCTATTGTGTTCATTTTACCAGATAATAATGACTTTTAATAACACACTTCACCTCACCTAGAAGTAATTTATTCCACTGTTGAAACGAATGAGAAACATATGCATAAAAGATATGGTTATTCAATCTGGATCACAAAAGAAAGCTATTGGTACATGCCAGGATTCTGCCATTTTACAAACAGAAATAGTGCACTGTGAGCCAACTCCATAAAAGTTCAATGCTTAGGCTGCTTAGTGGACCAAGAGATATTGCAGTAAATCCAAATGGATTGCAAAAATAGGATTTTAATGCTTTTTGTTGCAATGACTTATTTTAGTATTAATTAAGTTCAGTAACAAGAAGAAAATAAATATCATTTTAGGTTAAAAATGCAGTTTCTGTCCGTGTGTTAATTCTACATTACACTTCCTTCAATAATTTAATGGCAGCTTAAAATTTAAAACGTAAATCTCCGGAGTGCTTTAATTTCAGTAAACTCCCAACCTAGAAAGATGACTACTGATAGAT
Source organism: Chiloscyllium punctatum (assembly GCF_047496795.1). Lineage (NCBI taxonomy): Eukaryota > Metazoa > Chordata > Chondrichthyes > Orectolobiformes > Hemiscylliidae > Chiloscyllium > Chiloscyllium punctatum. Next base: position 53,542,698 of record NC_092753.1, read on the forward strand.
ATATTAAATCCATGAAAATAACTATATTAATTGGGTTAAAATTGCTGACAAGCCAAGCAAATATTACAAATAGTAGCTGTCACCTTATTATTTTCAATAGGTCATTAATGGCATTAATACACAATCAGAAAACCTCACTTTGTTCATTAACCCAGCAAGAATCCTATTATTGTAGTTTTAAAAAGGACTTTTTTTAAGAAGGGCATGTATAGGTGCAATAAAATTAAGAATTTCAGCAGCTAAACGAAACATAATACCTGCATTGTGCTTGGCCAGATATTTATCCTTGTATTGTTTCTTCTTCTTTCCAAACCAGGTACAGCTAGCCTGCTGTTCTTGTTTGGTCTTTTCCATTGCTATACATGCAACACGCCTTGTTATGGAAACAAAAATACAACAAATTAGGTATAGTTGTCAATAAGAATATTATAAGAAAGCAAAGGGCATGCAATGAAGATGATGACGGTCGTAAGTCCCTTGGCTTATCTACGTGGGAAAGCTCACTGAAGTAATGAGAGCTACTGGCCAGAGGCTGGCAGCTCTTTACTGTTAGGCACCATCACCGTGAGGCACAGGCTGAAGCCACATGAGGTGCAGGAGCAATTACAAACCCAGGCAAAGAGAGATGGTGGGGGATGGAGTGTGCTGGGGGAGTGGGATGTATTGACAGCAAGGAAAGGGGGAATGAGCCCAGCTGGACTCCTCTCCCCTGTCCCAGAACCCTTATTCAGCATTCAAATAAGGAATCACAGCCCATGAGCAACCCCCGATAGGATCTGCTTTCAGAGCTCCTCATGTGACAAACCCATGTATGACAACAGCATCATTGAAAGAAGTGGACATTCATTTCCCAATGGCCTCAACTGGCAGTGGTGCAGGAAGGCCATTCACTGACCCTTCTCACCACATTCTTAAAAAGGGCAGTGGTGGGAAGCTAGTGGGGTTCCCCCAACCTAATTAAATATCCTTCTGGCATTAATTTGCCACCATATTTCAACTATACAAAGATAATCCATTATTTGTACTTTCAAATCTGTACTGTACATGACCAATTTGCTTTATTAGATTAGATTACTTTACAGTGTGGAAACAGGCCCTTCGGCCCAACAAGTCCACACCGACCTGCTGAAACGCAACCCATCCATTCCCCTACATTTACCCCTTCACCTAACACCACGGGCAATTTAGCATGGCCAATTCACCTGACCAGCACATCTTTGGACTGTGGAAAGAAACCGGAGCACCCGGAGAAAACCCACACAGATACGGGGAGAATGTGCAAACTCCACACAGTCAGTCGCCTGAGTCGGGAATTGAACCCGGGTCTCTGGCGCTGTGAGGCAGCAGTGCTAACCACTGTGCCACCGTGCCGCCCACATATTCAGAACTCCAATACATTTAATCTTGAGGAACATTTCTGAAATAAGTACTCCATGATTCCTAAAGATACTTCAGAATAGTCACCTTTCCCCTCATGTTTATTCCTGAATCTTGGCTTGCTACTTTTTTCCCTAAGTCAGTTTCCTGCCATAGCAGCACATAGTTCACTGTATCACATATTTAAAATTAGTTCATATGTATCTCTATAACCCTGCAAAGCTTCTCCTATCCAAGCATTTATCCAGTTCTTTTCCTGAAGATAATTAATTCAGTTGTAGTTGTTTGACTGATTAGGTATAATTAATAATTTTAAAAATGCAGTTATAACGACAAAATCTTTTAATTCTATTTCCCTTTCTAAAATGGGTTATACAAAATGGTTAAAAAGCATGCAATTCTGCAAATGTTTTGTCTTATAATTTAATAATTGAATACATTAAGGACACTGGCATAATGGTGATGTTACAGCACCAGTAACTCAGGGCCTGCACTAATGCTCAGGACGAGTTCAAGTACTACTATGGCAGCAGGGAAAACTAAAATTCAAATCATTAATGACTTCTCAAACAAAATGCTGTCTTAATAATATTAATAATAATGACTAAATTGTAACCATCTTGCTCTCAAATTCACTTTTAAAATGGAGTAATCAAAAGAGGTCCAATCCTTGAGTTGAGAAATCATCATGGAGGTTCTCCAAAACAGTCTACCACAAGCCTAACTTTCTCTGTCAAAATGTACATGTTGGGATTCCTACAGTTCCTTGTGCTGAATTATTGGCTTCATTGATAACTTTGCAATTAGGGCCTCAGCCATTTGCTCACTGTGCAAACCTGATACTGAAATATGACACATCAAAGCTATCCTATGAAATAATGGCTATCCTGACTAAATGATTTATTTTTCCATTTTGCACAAACTCATGAATGGGCCTAAGGGTGGAGTCTGTCTCGGATTACTACGGAAAGCCCGAGTATCAGATGAAACAAATCTAATGCAGGTAGACAATCCTTTATCCGAAATCCGAAAAGCTCCAAAGTCCCAAGGTTTTGTTGTGAAGTTTCTTTCTCATTAACAAGGTTGTTTGGTGTGCAAACTGTTAACCCAAGTCGACACCCACTCGATGCGTGTCACTCAGATGCGACAAGTGGGGGTGTGGCCAAGCACTGGCAGGCCTCAATTCTTTCTGAAGGCCTGTTTTACTGAGCAAGTCTGCTCATCTGGCAAGATTTTTAAAAATGTCACCAAACTGTCACTTATTCTGAAATGTGAAAAATTCTGAATTCCAAAAACCAGCTGGTCCCGAGCATTTTGGATAAAGGACTGTGCACATGTACTATGCAGTAGGAACACAACTGATATTTGCCTTTTACAGGATACTGATGTCAAGCCAAAGAGAAGTCTGCACATCACACAAATGAGTAGTGAGATTTATGAATTTCACTACTATTGTGACAAGGTCACACACCCAAAAGACTGTAGATCATATCAAACAGCATACCCCTTGAGATATTCGCAACAAGCCAGATACAGATCATGCGCAATCAGCAAAACTCAAAATAGTGCGTCTAACATTAAAATTAATTCTGCGATTGGACATTTGTGAAGTAATCCTGAACATGCTAGAAATTACGCTGACAATCAATATAACATTGTCAATCTGGCTCACAGTATGGTGCACTTGCATATATTAGAAAGCTCCACATTTAGAACTCAAGATCACATACACATATGCACCTGTTTCAACTCAACAAAACAGATGACAGAAATTGGTTTTTTTTGAAGGCAAGTAGAGCCAAACTGCCTGGTTTAGACCATAAGACATAGGAGCAGAAGTTAGGCCATTCAACCCATTGAGTTTGCTCCGCCATTCAATCATGGCTGATAAGTTTCTCAACCTCATTCTCCTGCTTTCTCCCCGTAACCCTTGATCCTCTTGACAATCAAGAACCTATCTATCTCAGTCTTAAATACACTCAACAACCTGGCCTCTACAGCCTGCTGTGGCAATGAATTCCATAGATTCACCACTGTATGGCTGAAGAGGTTTTCCTTATCTCTATTCTAAAAGGTCCTGTCTTTATCTCCTACCAATGGAAACATCTTCTGAACATTCATTCTGTCCAAGCCACTCAGTATTCTGTAAGTTTCAATTGGATACCCCCTCATCTTTCTAAACTTCGAGTATAGACTCAGAGTCCTTAAACATTCCTCATGTTAAGCTTTTCATTCCTGGGACCATTCTCGTGAATCTCCTCTGAACCCGCTCCAAGGCCAGTACATGCTTCCTGAGACATGGGACCCAAAACTGTACTCCAAAATATAGTCTGACCAGAGCCTTATAGAGCCTCAGAAGCACTTCACTGCTTTTATATTCAAGTCCTCTCAAAACAAATGCCAACATTGCATTGCCTTCCTAACTACTGACTCAACCCGCAAGTTAACCTTGAGAGAATCGTGGAGAAGAACTCCCAAGTCTCTTTGCACTTCTGAGTTCTAATTTTCTGACCATTTAGAAATAGTCCATGCCTCTATTCTTCCTACCAAAGTGCATGACCTCACACTTTCCCATGTTGCACTCCATCTGCCACTTCATTGTCCACTCTCCTAACCTGTCCAAATCCTTCTGCAGCCTCCCGCCTCCTCAATGCTACCCGTCCCTCTACCTATCTTTGTATCGTCTGCAAATGTAGCCAGAAGGCCCTCAGTTCCTTCATCTAGATCGTTAATGTATAAAGTGAAAACTTGTCCCAAAACAGAGCCTTGTAGAACACCACTTGTCACCGGCTGCCATCCTGAGAAGGATCCTTTTATCCCAATTCTCTGCTTTCTGCCAGACAGTCAAGCTTCTGTCCATGTTAGCACCTTGCCTCTGACACCATGGGCCCTTATCTTACTCAGTATTCTCCTGTGTGGCACCTTCTTGAAGTCCAGACAGATAACATCCATTGGTTCTCCTTGGTCAAACATGCTCATTACTTCCTCACAAAGAATTGTAGCAGATTTGTCAGGCATGATCTCCCCACGATGAAACCATGCTGACTCTGCCCTTTTTTATGACACTTCCAAGTATTCAGAAATCTCATCCTTCACAACAGATTCCAGTATCTTAGCCATGATCGAGGTGAGGCTAATTTGACTGTAATTTTCTGCCTTTTGCCTTACTCCCTTTTTAAATTGGGGTGTCACATTAGTGATTTTCCAGTCCTCTGGGATCCTCCCTGATTCTGGCGATTCCTGAAAGATCACCACACCTCCACACTCTCTCTTTAGCTATCTCCCTTAGAACTCTGGGGTGTAGTCCATGTGGTCCAGGTGATTTATCCACCTTCAGGCCATTCAGTTTTTCTAGCACCTTCTCCTTGGTGATGGACACTATACTCACCTCTGCCCCCTTACTCTCTTAAATTTTTGGGATATTAATCTTGTCTTCCACCGTGAAGACTGACGCCAAATAATTATTCAGTTCCTCAGCCATTTCCTTGTTCCCCACCACAATTTCTCCAGCGGCCCATGTCCACTTTTGCCTCTCTTTTGCCCTTCATATATCTAAAAAAACTCTTACAGTCTTCCTTTATATTACTGACTAGTTCACCCTCATATTTAATCTTCTCCTTCCTTACTTATTTTTTTGTTGCCCTCCATTGGTCTTTGTAAGCTTCCGAATCCTCTAGTTTCTCACTGCCTTTTGCCAAATTATATTCTTTCTCTTTTGCTTTTTTGCTATCCCTGACTTCCTTAGTCAGCCATGATTGCTTCATCTTCCCTGTACCATGCTTCCTTTTCCTCGGGATGAATCTCTGCGTGTCTCCTGAATTACTCCCAGAAACTCCTGCCCTTACTGTTCCATTGTCTTCCCTGCTAGGCTTCTCTCCCAGTCTATTCTACCCACCTCCTCCCTCATACTTCTATTGTTGCCTTTATTCAGCTGTAATACAGTTACCTCTGATTCTATCTTCTCCCTCTCAAACTGTAGAGTAAATTCAATGATATTATGATAATTGCCTCCTAAGGATTCCTTCACCTTCAGCTCCCTTATCAAGTCTCCTCATTGCACAACATGAAATCACATATTGCTTGTTCCCTTTGGGCTCCACCACAAGCTGCTCCAGAAATCCATTTCATAGAGATTCCACAAATTCCTTTTCTTGCAATCCATTACCAACCTGATTTTCCCAGGCCACCTGCCCCAGCTCCTGACCACTGCTTGGAGGCCAATACATAACCCCAACTTTTTTTTTTAGCTTTGCGGTTCCTCAATTCTACCCACACAGATTCTACACCATCTGACCTTATTTTGTTTCTTAATACTGATTTAATTTCATTTATATGAAAGGCAATCTAGTAAGGCAACCCCACTCCCTCTGACTACCTGCCTATCTTTTATTAGGACGTATATTTTTGACTATTCATCTCCCAATCCTGTGCCCTTACTGCCATGGCTCCATGATGCCCACTACATCATATCCGTCAATTTCAATCTGTGCCACAAGCTTATTCCATCAACTCTGCGTATTCAGATACAACACCTTCAACCCTATATTAACCGACCCTCTTCTCATTGTCATGCGTTTGTCCAATGTGCTTGAAGTTTGATTGCAATCCCTTTTAAAACACACTGTCCTATTTGTGTCTGTGCCGGAGACTTTAATAACCTCTCCTAAGTTCTGCACTGTTGCCTCCTCCTTTAATTTGGGTTTTCTAATTTCCTCTATAACCGAATCCTCCTCCTCAATTTAGTTTAAAGCTCGGCCTACAGCTCTAATTATGCGATTCGCTAGGACCCTGGTCCCAGCATGGTTCAGATGAAGACAGTCCCATTGGAACAGGTCCCTTCTTCCCTAGTATTGGTGCTAATGTCCCATGAATTAAAACCGACTTCTCCCTCACCAATCTTTAAGCCACACATTTATCTTCTCAATCTTATTGACCCTGGGCCAATTAGCTCATGGTTCAGGTAGTAATCCAGAGTTTATTACCTTTTTGGTCCTGCTTTTCAATTTAGCTCCTAACTGTTCATAGAATCATAGAATCCTACAGTGTGGAAACAGGTCATTTGGCCCAACCAGTCCACACTGACCCTCCGAAGAGTAACCCACCCAGAACAATTCCCCTAACCTATTAATTTACATTTACCCCTGAGTAATGCACCTAACCTACACATCCCTGAATACCATGGGCAATGTAGCATGGCCAATTCACCTGACCTGCATATCTTTGGATTGTGGGAGGAAACCAGAGCACCCGGAGGAAACCCATGCAGACATGGGGAGAATGCGCAAATTCTACACACACAGTCGCCCAAGGCTGGAATCGTGCCAGAGTCCAGGCGTGGCCTCATAAGTAAACACCAGTTTTTTTTGGCTCA